>NC_048438.1:21351958-21666125 GCF_004353265.1 Vitis riparia | reverse complement strand
GGTGTAGAGATGTATTTGTCGCCAAGGTGTATACCGTTGAAATTGTCACAGGGTTGTGTTCTTATGAAATATATGAAGTTTGCATGTTTGAAACTTAAAATATATTTTCAGTGAATAGGAAAGTTTAACTATAAAAAGTATACTTTCAAGGTTGTATGAGCAAATAATTTATCCAATTCTGCTTTGCATTAAACCTTGCGTCAGTTTCCCCTTGTGATTGACATGCTGTTTGATTTTAACCAACCAGGACGCCTTATTGGACAAGCATAAGGTAGAAGACACATTTGGTGAAGGAGAATTTCAAGACACTGGTCGACCAATAAAGTCCCTTTTGGTAATAATATTGCTTGGTCTAGTAAATCAGAAAAATATGCCACTCTTTTCTTTTCAGCAAGGGTCATTTTTTTCCTTGCTCTTCTTGTTTGAGGTTACCAATTCAGTGAGGGTGTTTTTCCGCTATTCTTGTTTGAGGTTTGTTGTGGTTGTCTTTCGAACTAAATATTCATGTTGGGTACAGGTTGTCATCTCTTGGGCATGCCTCCTTATCTTAGGGGCTCTAAAGTTCTTGCAGTGGTCTTCACTCCTATCCTCATGGAAGGGAATTTCATTTACTGCAATTGGGTTAGCCATTGTCACTGTCCTTATGCACATCCTCATCAAATTCTCTCAATCAGAGCGTTCCACGCCTGCCAAGGTTGCCCCAGCAAAGCCCAAGAACGGGGGAGAATCATCAGAACCAGGTCGCCACAAACATCACTAAATCCCAGCCCAGCTGCTTCCGCAGATCTTCAATACATTGGTCGCTTCATCTACAATGGTATATTTGTGAAGCAAACCCATATGCCTAGTATGTGTGTTTCTTGCCCTCTTACTAATGCGTGTGATCTTTTTAAACTATTTGATTCATAGCATGTGTTTGAATTCTGTATTCAGAGACTGTGTGCATATCAATTCATTAATTACCAATCTGAGTAGCCTAGTTCTGTAGACTTTTACTTGAAGTGGCTGTACCATCTTCCCTTGGATTTTTTTCTTTTTCTATTTTTCTAAGGTATTTATTCTCAATTGCATTTATAGTCTCTTTTCAGTCGCTTACACCTTGTTTGGTTTGGATTGGCTCTTGAAAAGCTATGATTTTTTTTTTATTCTTCTTCTTTTTAGCTTTATAATAGTTTCTAAGCTTGGTTGGCTACTTTTGCTTATGGCTTAATGAAAGTTTAATATAGAAGTCAGTAAATATTACTTGTTGGAATAGCTCTGTTTTGACTTATGGGAAAAGTTATTTTATGTTTAATGAATGAGTCTTAACGGATTTAGCCAAGTCCAAAAACAAAAAGTTCTCTATGGCCTTTTATATTCTCAATTAAGATTTTATTTTATTTTTTTCAAAAATAATATATTTATATATGTTGAAAAAGTTGTTCCCGTTTAAAAATAGCAATTGTTCATATTTTGAAGGTGGGGTAATTTTATATAATAAAATTTTTCATAAATTAATGAATATAAAGCGGACGTTCCATTTGGTGGTGGTATTTTTGTTATTAATGAAAATCTAGGGTTTATTCTAAGGTTGCAAATTTATCAATTTTTTTTTAAAAAAAATTAAAATAAATAAATAAATATAAAGAAGCAAATATAATCCGGCCGCGATAAGAAATATAGGTTTTTTTTTATTTCCTATTTGGATAATAATAATGACTGGAAACCAATTCAGATTTCAGACTACTTTACAAATTGGTATCCTTCTCTACTTCCTATAAATAAATAAATAGATGCAACTTGAATGCCTTACTTTCTCTTCAACCAAAAACTGAATAAATCAAGCCATGCCAAGAAAAAGAGGATCAACGATGCCCAAGCACAACAGCAAACGCCCACGACCCCTTGAAGGAGTTTTCCCACAAAAAATAACGAAGAAACCGAGGACCAAAACTATAATGGTGAAGCTTCATAAACAATTCAGTCGTACTCCCTTACAGATTCCTGAGATAATGTTTGAATCGAATGAGGAAAACACAACAGAAATTGGAGGAAGCGGCGGAGGAGGCAATGATTCAAGTAGTTGTTCGTCTTTCATCGATTCTTGGCTGCCAAGCCTGCCATTGGTTTCTTTCGATTACGAGGTCCCGGGACCTATTCCAGATTTTAATGAGCTGATTATGGATGCGAATGACTTTCTAGATTTCTTTACAGATATACCAGAAATTCCAGATTGAATATATTTTATTTTTTTTATCATCAATTCTGTTATATATAATTAACTAACCGGAAATTTTTTAAGGTTTTTTTGTGTCCTTATAAATTCAAAATTCTGGGTAATTTGGAGCAATTTGTTTGATGATTTTTATTTTCTTAAAGTTCAAAAGAAAATAAGAGTTAAAAAGTTTTTTTAGATTATCAATGTGTATATGTAGTTAATGAATCATTGATAATTTAAAAAAAAAAAAAAACCAAGGTTCTTGATTAATTACATTTAACTTTGTTTTATATATATAAAAGAGGAATCTACCTTCCTTCTAGATCAAATCATTCATAAAACTTTTCAAATATGTGTTATAATTACTGATTGGAAACGGATTGGGTTATTCGATGCATCTAAACCAAACGGTTCAATTCCAAAACTAAGTTTGATTCAACTCCAAAACAACTTAAAATTACGGTAAGAATCGATGACAGAGTCAGTTGATAGTGGAAACGACTCATCCTATTCCCATCCAATTTATAAACCAATGGTGGGCAAGAAGGCCATGCCATGTTTGAATTATAACTTATATTCATAAGCGAGTCGGAAGTTTCTAGGCATTATCGAGTGTAATTCCTACAAACTTGTAGGGAATTTTATGTAGCAGAGGGACCGGGAATTTATGAAGTTCTCCATCAAATTGCATAAAAAAAAAATGGGGACAATTGTGTTTTTAACCCATATAGGGTTCATAATTAAGATAAAGTCTTCTATCCACCCATGATTGATGATAAGGATATGAGATAGTAATTGATAAAAATACCCACTTGACTCATTTTTTTTTTTTATTGTACTACTTGCTATTATTCTTTCTTATTTAACAATTTTTAGATTTTTCATTATTTTTTTAAACTCTTTTATAAATAATTGAAAAATTAACATTATTTTTTATTTTTAAATTATAAATAAATAAAAATTATATTAATGATTCAAATACTATTTTGGAAAATACTTTCTAAAAAAATATTAATTTAAATAAATAAAAATGATCTTTTATATTTATTTTTATCTTTTACATTTTAGAAGTAAATAATTTAATGATTAAAATACCATTTAAAATAAATATATTCAATATTTTCATTTTTTTTTTATACTAAAAAGTATTTTAAAGTTTTTTTTTACTATTATAAAATAAAAAGTTTAATTTTTTTTTAATCTTCTTCTTCCCTTACTTTAATAACTTTTTGAGCATGACTTTTAGTAATAAGTTATATGAAATGTTGTAAATTTGTTTATTAATGATTTTTTCTAATGATTTGAATTAATGGAAAATTTATTAAAATAAGAAAAAGAAAAATAAATAAAGAGGATGGATGAAGAGCTTTTATTTTAAGTACTCAATTAAAATGTTTTCATATGGCTTAATTTTAGAAGTGAATTATATCAATACATAGTAGAAATTGAATTTTTCTTATATAAAAGGATTGAAAGGCATATTTACTTATTTTAAATGAAAACAAGTAACTAAAAATTATATAGATTATATTTGAGTTTGGTTTTAAAATATTTTTTTAGTTTTTATTTATTTTTATTTTCTATATTATCTTTTTTTTGAAAATACGTTGAATTAAAAAATGAAAACTATTTTTAAAAATGAAAATTGAGAATTTTTTTTTTTCAAAAATAATATATTTATATATGTTGAAAAAGTTGTTCCCCTTTAAAAATAGCAATTGTTCATATTTTAAAGGTGGGGTAATTTTATATAATAAAAATTTTCATATATTAATGAATATAAACCGGACGTTCCATTTGGTGGTGGTATTTTTGTTATTAATGAAAATCTAGGGTTTATTCTAAGGTAGCAAATTTATCAATTTAAAAAAAAAATAATAATAAATAAATAAATAAAAAGAAGCAAATATAATCCGGCTGCAATTAGAAATATAGGTTTTTTTTTATTTCCTATTTGGATAAAAATAATGACTGGAAACCAATTCAGACTACTTTACAAATTGGTACCCTTCTCTACTTCCTATAAATAAATAAGGAAGGCCTTACTTTCTCTTCAACCAAGAACCGAAGCCATGCCAAGAAAAAGAAGATCAACGATGCCCAGGCACAACAGCAAACGTCCACGACCTCTTGCAGGCGTTTTCCCACAAAAAATAACGAAGAAACCGAGGACCAAAACTATAATGGTGAAGCTTCATAAACAATTCATTCGTACTCCCTTACAGATTCCTGAGATGATGTTTGAATCGAACGAGGAAAACACTACAGAAATTGGAGGAAGCGGCGGAGGAGGCAATGACTCGAGTAGTTGTCCGTCTTTCACCGATTCTTGGCCGCCAAGCCTGCCATTGGTTTCTTTCGATTACGAGGTCCCGAGACCTATTCCAGATTTTAATGAGTTGATTATGGATGCGAATGACTTTCTAGATTTCTTTTCAGATATATCAGAAATTCCAGATTGATAATTCAAAATTCTGGGTAATTTGGAGCAATTTGTTGGATGATTTTTATTTTCTAAAAGTTCAAAGGTTTTGTGGTAGGAAAAAGAAAATAGAGAGTTAAAAAGTTTTTTTAGATTATCAATGTGTATATGTAGTTAATGAATCATTAATTAAAAAAAAAAAAAAAACCGAGGTTGTTGTTTAATTACATTTGAACTTTTTTTATATATATAAAAGAATATATCAAATCATACATAAAACTTTTCAAATATGTTCTATAATTAGCTATTACTGATTGGAAACGGATTTGGTTATTCGATGCTTTTAAACCAAACAGTCCAATTTCAAAACTAAGTTTGATTCAATTCCAAAACAATTTCAAATTACAGTAAGAATAGATAAGAGAGTTAGTTGATAGTGGAAACAACTCATCCTATTCCTATCCAATTTTTAAACCAATGGTGGGGAAGAAAGTCATGTCGTGTTTGAATTATAACTTATGTTTATAAGCGAGTCAGAAGGTTCTACCGTTCTAACATTATCAGGTGTAATTCCTATGGGCTTGTGGGAAATTTTATGTAGCAGAGGGACTAGGAATTTATGAAGTTCTCCACCAAATGTGAATACATATGCCACTCGTCTTAATAATTTATATTATATTTTGTTTTTTAACATGTTGAAAATAATTCTTTATTGTTTGGATATCATGAAAAAATGTAGGGAAAAAAATATTTAAAGTATACGGATGAAAAGTACTAAAAAAACAAATTTCTATCATTTTGTTTATTACCTTGGTAAAATACTAATTTTAAAATAAAATGGTAATTAATTTTTAAAGTGTGAATAATTCAATTTTTTTTTTTTAAATACCATCAGCATGAACGTGTGCTCTTAAAAATTATTTTGCTATTATGATATTCACTTGAAAACACTTCTCGTATGGCATTATTATTTGTGGAAAACTAAGTTTTTTATACTAAAATATATTTGAAATATGTAATTTGAACGTTTAATTAATAAAAATGTTTGAAAAATTTTTAACAATTTAAATTGTATATTTGTCATGATTCTAACTATACAAACCCGACAATGATGAATAAGATGATGATCACTTTTTGTAAATTTAACAATTATAAAATGCAAGTGATAATACAAGTTTAATAAAAATCAATATAAAAATAAATACAAATAAATAAATATTACAAGAAAAAGAGAAATACAAACTCGATATTTATAATGGTTCGATACGATCTCAACTTACATTTGTTCTCATTTTATTTCAATCTTAAGTTCAATGTTTCACTATAAATCAACTTGGATTAGTCGAATCCAATGGATATTTACAATTTTTTTATAATAAATATCTAATTTTTTAATTTCTCGAGTGATCCCACACTTAGCTAATCACAAGTGATAATTTCGTGGTTTTGATTTTTCCTTTGGGCGATACACCACACTTGAACCCATTTCATAATATATATATAAGGATTTAATAAGAATAAAATTCATAATTTACAAATTGGCATGATTGAACACAAATAACCTCAATTTGAATGGTAAGTTAAGATGAAATACAAGTTTAAAAATAAATGCATTCTAAAAATACTAAAAAAATAAACTCAAATAATATTAAACAATAATTTAAAATTATTTCCCTATGAATACGAGAAGTTTATAACTTTTATAAATTAGTTGAAAGTCTAAACTATTCGTTGTTTAGCCTTGACCGATTGAAACAAAGTTTTGAGGATTTTTTTTTATACCCTTTAGTTGATTGATCTTGACTAGGTTAAATGGCTCCTTGTATGTCATTGGGTTGCATTGAGAATACAATTTAAGATCATATCAAGCCTAAAAAATCATGACTAATAGCTTTACAACATTTGATAAACTTTTAAAGATATTTTAACCATATTAAAACCTAGGTTTTTACTAAATTCCATTTTTTTTTATCCAATTTATAAAATAATTGAAAATGATTTAACACTAGATGATTTTGAGTGTGCAAGCAAAATATAAATTTGTGATCTTAGTTTTCTAACAACCTCACAAAAATATTATTAATAATAGGTCTTAATTATCCTTCTCTTTTATGTTTTATTGTTTTATTTTATTTTAATTTGACATATTTTTTATCGTTTCATCACATAAACATAATGATGATAAATCGTTAACTTTAATTTTTATTTTGTTATTATCAAAATCAAAATTAACCAAATTTTGATTTAAAAATACTTTTTATATTTTTTTTCACCAAAATCTAAAAACATTTTGATATTAAAAAAGCAAATATTTTGTATTTTAAACAAATAAAAATAAAACCAAATAATTTCCACTAATTCTCTAATTCTAAACATAATTATATTTTAGTCATATACTTTTACATTTTAAGAACATCTTAAATATATATCTCAAAAATAAATTTCTATATCTAATATCAAGTTATGTCTGATTATCGAGAAATTTTCGGGAAAATATAAGGGAAAGAAAAGAAATACGAAAAGTAGGATGAAAGAAAAATGAAATAAAATAAAATAGAGGTTTAAAACTTTAAACTCAATAAATTATATTTATATATACTTTTAAACTAATTTTATTTGGTTTTTTTATTATTATATAAAAATTAAATAAATTTAAAAAATATGTATTTTTTTCAAATTTTAATTACCTTTGATTTTCTTTTATATTTTTCACTGTTAAACTAAATATAAGGAAACAAATTTTTCAATTTTTTTATTTATTTCCTTAGCACTTTTCGAAACCAAACATAGTTGGAGGTTTTTGATTTAACTAATAATCCTTCAATAAAATCAAATCAATTAAAAGGTATGGGAAGAATATTTTATTTGAAGAAAAATTAATAAAAATGTAGTGATTTTAATTTTTAAATTACTTAATTCCAGGGCTAAAGCTACATGGCCCGACCCGAAGAAGGTGAATATATGTAACTATTAATTTATTGGTATTTTGTTTTCAATATTTTGAACAAATGCCAAAGGTTTCGGCTTCTCCTCTTGGCTCTTTCTATTACAGTCTTTCCGCCGCAGGGCAATAAACCCTTTCTTCCCTACAGAATAAACCCTTCATCTCCTCTACAAGAGAGAACTCTATTATGATGCTCAGTTGCGATTGATTACCCTTTCCCGATTTTCCCTGCGCCCTAGTGACAGCTCCAGTAACAGCAACATCAGTATGGCGCACGTTATCGAGGTGGTTTCTTCTCCCAAGAGCACTATGTTGATTATACTGATTTTATGAATGATTTTCCTTTTTTGAATATTGCAGTTTTGTGTGCGATATTTTAGTGGACTGAGTGTTGTGTTGTTCTTTCTATCCCTTGAATTTGCCTTTGGGTTTAGTTGTTTAAAAAACACAAGGGCCTTGGGAATTTATTGTTTTTAGTTTAACCAGATTTTTATGTCTTCATGGAATTTTCTTTTCCTCTCTCTAACTTGGGTAGCGCTGCGTCATCTTCCAGCCAAATTTATATAAATATCTTATTTTTCTGTAGTGTCCAACTTGTGTTTATGTATCATTCGTTAGGTTTCCCGGAAAATAAAAGAATTTGTTTTAGTCACTCTTATTCCTGTTATTGTCGTTTTTAACAAAATAGAAGGGGGAGGGAAAGATAAGCGACCTGAATTTAGCCAGATAGTTCTACGAGATGAGTGGAATGGAGAGTTTTTTTTTTTTTTGGTTATATAATTGGCTACCTATGATTCAAATATCTTGAACATACATATATTCCCCTTATTTAGATTCGATTTATAAATGATAGCACAGTTCTTAATGGGGGTTTATTGCAGGGCACCACGGAATTTGTTGAAGCTGTTAAATTCAGTTTCTTCACTGATGAAGAGGTTAGGAAGTATAGTTTTAAGAAGATTACAAGTCCCCTCATGCTCGACAGTGTGCAGAGACCAGTACCCGGTGGACTGTATGATCCAGCATTGGGGCCGATAGACGAAAACACACCGTAAGTCTCAGCTCTAATTCCTTTGATGTTTTTCACCCCCTTTGAGCTTATCAACATTCAAGCTTATTATTAATGTGCAAGAATATAACCCTGCTTGGTGGGATTTTTTGATCACATGATCTCAATAATCTTTTTTCTTTTCTTCTTTTCTTTTGCACTCCAGGATCAGCATTGTTATACTATTATTTTGCAGTTGTTATCTTTCACTGGTTACAATTTGGATTAAACTGTAATTGATGCCATTTGCAACCGGCATCAATCCTCATCTGAATTGACTTTATGCCTGTGTTTTTCTTTTTAGAAGTTTTATGTGACGTGAGGCTTTATTTCCTCTTCTTGCAATGATTTGGAAGGGACTCAATTATGTGAATCTTACTTATTGGCAGGGTTTTTGAGTGCTTGTTTTAGATTAAATGTTAATGCAGTGAACTCGATTCATTGTTTGGAAAATAATATGACCTTTGCTTTTCATTATGTATTTAGATGTGCAAGAAACCTTTTTTTGGCAAGCTATAAGCTTTTATGCTTGTACAAATAAGATGAATGCATTAATTGCCCCAATGCATGGTTTTTATAGTATGAGTACAAAAAAGAATGCATCCTTTATGAGGGGCTGGTTTAGGTATAGTACTCTTAATTTTTTTGAATCTGATGATTTTTGAAAATTTTCTTGTTTTTAATTTAACACACTGATGAGCACACAATTCATTGTTCGTATTGAACTTGACAAAGGATTAAAATGATGGTAATAATAATAATAATTTTTTCTAGAGGAAATGGAAGGATTTTGCTAATTGTTAAAAAAAGAGAGGAATTGCAAGGTAAAGAGGAAATGATGAATTGGAAGATCACAGAAATTCTACTGGTCATGATTAGTCTCAGCCTAAACCTAAGGTGAAATTATTCTTTGAATGAATCCAGTAGTTAGGGGATTTGCTTCACCATTGCTAGACCTGTACAACCAACAGAATTTGAGCCATTTGAAGGAAGAAAATAAGTGTTTTCTTTCATCCAGTGTCCAAATCCCAAGGGGGCCAAATTCTAGGTCTTCCACTATAGAGAAATAAGAAATTTGCTTTCATGGAAGGATAGTAAGCCAATTGCTGAAGCTTCCTGTATCCCCTTGAAAAGCACTAAAATTTTAGCTTTTAAGGGGAAGATGTTCTCCTAGTACTTTCCAAAATGCTCATAACTTTTCCACTCTGAGATCTCTGGAAATACCTCTGGTGTCCACTAAACTTAGTTGCCTAAATAGCATGCATCAATGTTGGTTGATGAAACCCAAAGGAGGCAGGTTCCATTTTCTACACACATCTGGTATCAATGTGAAAAAGCATACATGAAGACACCCAGATGGGTTGTAATGATGCTAAGAGGTACCTTAGTGTCCTCTTGGTCGGCTGATAACTCTCTTAAAGGTTCTTTCACTTTCAAGCCAAAAGACTGAGATTATAGTGAGGGTAACATATTTCAAAAAGCTTTTCCAACAGATTTAAGCTACCTCGTAAGGAAGTGACCATTATAATGGAGGTTACTTTAGGAGGTAGTTTAAATCTGTTGGAAAAGCTTTAGATCTTATCCTCAATGTGATAAACTGAGTGAAGGTTCTTCTAGCCTTCTCTGAAGATATATGCCTTTATCTAGATTTATTGATTTTTTTCCTGGCAAGCATGAAATTTGTTTGAATGATAAGAATGGCTAACTCTGAAATGGATTTTCCTTGTTAAAAGATGAACTTCCTCTCTGGATTGCATTTTTTGGGGCTGGATTACCTCTTTTGTGTGCCTTCTTGTTGGTTGACCATTTTCTTTTTCAGTTTTATTTTTCTATGCCTGTACCGTTCTTAGGGAAGTATTCTTCTTTAATCCTGGCATTCTTGCTTTAACTGCTATAATATTTTTTTTCCTACATAAAAGGTTAATGGAATCAAGATTGTTGGTTTCTTTTTAATGGAAGATCTTGTGCTTATGATTTGACATGATATTAACGTAGTTAGACCTTCATCTCCATGCAGTTGTCAATCATGTGGCCAGCGTTCATTTTATTGCCCAGGTCATTGTGGTCATATTGACCTTGTTTCATCAGTCTACAATCCCTTATTATTTAATCTGCTTCACAATCTTCTACAAAAAACTTGTTTCTTCTGCCATCACTTCAAGACAAGCAGCAGCCTGGTAATGTCTCCTTAACTGCTCTGTTGAGCTCTTTCATATTATTTTTTCTTGTAGGATTCTCTATTTTGCTTCTTTTTTCTTCCCTTCAATGGCATTTAAATGAAAAACTGATATATATATATATATATATATATATATATATTTTTTTTTTTTTCCAATTTAAGGTCCAAAAATATGTTTCTCAATTGGAACTCATAAGCAAGGGTGATGTTGTTGGGGCCAAAAATTTGGATTCAATCTCACCAAGTCAATCTTCATATCCTGAAGACAGTGATGGGAGTCATGTATCATGTTCTTCTACAGTTAATTCAAGTGCACGAGATAATTGCTCTGAGCATTTGAAGCAGCAAGAATGGACCTCTCTTCAGTGCATTGAAGCAATGTCTGTTATGGATAATTTTCTGAAGCTGAAACATAGAGATTGTAAAAATTGCAAAGCCAAGAGTCCTCAAGTCACCAAGCCTACTTTTGGATGGTTTCACATGGTATGTTTTCTCATTCCAGTGCTTGAAAATTGGATTACTAGTTGGAAGCTGTGAAAACTAAAGTTTTATGGTTCCTAATTTGATCATGACAACTTGACATTATCGCACAATGCCATGCATGACACTTATTATCAATTATGGCATGTTGACATTGGTTGACATGATGCCTGTAATACCTATGGCCAAGCTTCCTTTTTTAAAACGAATTCCATCTTTATTTACTTAGGAAGTGTTTTGGGAAATGAGTCATTTATGCAATTTTTTGATAATTTATTTTAGTTGGGTCCTGTGCGTATCATTAGGATCATGATGAATGACTTCTATTTAGCTAAGTTATTTTTTATCTTTTTTTTTTTTTTTTTTGTTTTTTGGTGGTTGTTTGGGGGGGGGGCTGGATTTTTTTTTTTAGTTATGCTTTTTTCGTATTTCATTCTCTTGTAGAATGAAAAGGTGAAACTCCAAAAATTCAGAATTGTGATGATTATAGTGATTTCTTTGACAGTGGGAAAGATCAGAAAACTAAATGGTAAAAGAGTTTATCTTTTTTTTTTCTTTTTTTTCCTGATAACAGTTTAGTAAAGTTGAATTCAAATAAATTTGCAGAATGTAAAAGGTGATATGGATGTTCCTTAAGGCCTTTATTTTTTATTAACAATTTGCACTTGTATTTATCCATGCCACTGCCATGTCCTACTCCGCCTGATTTGTATATATAGCTCTCTGTTGTTTTATTTATGGGAAAATGCTAATTGCCCCATCACTTTTACCATCTTTTTATCATCTTGTTAGGTTGTAGGTAGTAATCGAGTGCTAAGTCTTTTTTTTTTTTTTTGCATTTAATACCTGTTGACCATCTTTTATCATCTCCGATCATCACCTGCTTTGTAAGTATGTTGTAGAGGTGTGGTGAAAGTCGTGGTGAATGTAGCCACCACCCTTTCTTTCTATATTTCTGCCCTGTTTACATGTTACAAAGTGTTTGCTCTCAAAGTTACCATTTTGTTATCAATGCCTCATGAGCCACCTTTTTGCTTTTGAATTTTGGAAAATGTTGAAGCTGAAACCATGGTTTCAAAGGGATCATCTTGGTAAGCACTTCTATTAAAATTGCCCAAACATAGCTAGAAGTTTTGGTTGGACTTAAAATAGAGCCTTTGGCTTCCAAAAAGCCAATCCAGACAGGGCTTAAGAGTGTGTTAATATATCCAATGTTTGTTAATAGTATCTATGAGGTTTTGCTTCTCATTGTGAATATGTACTTTTATTTTGATTCAGTTGTTAACCTGTAGTCTTTTTCGTAAATCAGTCATGCATGCTGGCTCATGCTTTCTTTTCTGACCTACATGGACTGTCTTGGACTGTAGCTTTATGTCATGTCAAACTTATGACCTAAAATGCATTGTCCCTTTTGTAGTTCATTCTGTAAAACTTCGTGAGGGTTTTCTAACATTTTTCCTATCTGATAATGTCTGTAGGCTGGCTTGTCGGATGCACAGACTAGAGCTAATGTTATTAGGGGCAGCAAGCTGGAAAGGCCATTAAGTAGGGTTGCAGAGGAGAAATCTTCATCTGAGGTAGAGAATGTTAATGATATGTTTCCTTGGGGAGATGATGTTGACACAGATGAAACACATTCATCTATAGCACCCACTGATGGAATTCAAGATACTGTGACCAAAAAGCTTGAAAGGAAAGGGGCACAAGCGCCTATTGAATTCATTAAGCAAAAGAGTTTCTTTTCAGGTCCTCTGTTACCATCTGAGGTATGCTTCTTGCAAGCATTGGAGCATCATCATCAGTTGCCTTGGCTAATGTCTGTAGTAGTTGTCAATTATGTGATTACAAAAGTATTTGGTTCGATTATATTGAGAAATATTCTAATGAGTGCATTGTGAACTCATACTATCACAGGTTAGAGATATTATGGAACGTTTGTGGGAAAATGAAGCTGAATTCTGCTCGTTTATCAGTGATATTCTACAGGAACGTCTTGGTGCATCAGGAAATAAAGCAGGTTACTCTATGTTTTTTCTGGAGACCATTCTTGTACCCCCAATCAAATTCCGCCCACCTTCCAAAGGACAAATTTCTGTAAGTAGCTTATTTAAGAAGCAATGCCCTCTGCATGTGTGTAATTATTTGAAAAATGTGTAGGAGCTTGTTTTGTATGTGTCACACTACATCATTGGTGATAGAAGGTTCTTTTAGGTTGATATTTTTTTCTTGGGTTTGTTTTTGTAATGTTTATTTTCTAATCTTTATTGCTTATTTTGCATATGAAAATCCATGTATGGGTGAAGATAGATTGTTTAGAACATTTACTACATTTACTATTTTCGTGACGGTAAACCTTAATTTCCAAGATGATTTTCTTTTTATTATTGCATGTGGTTATCATCTAAAAAGATCAAATGAAAAATGTTCACGAGTTGTTGGTAATGTACTTAAATTTTGAATTTTGTGCTGTGGGGAAATCAGAGGCACTTCAAAGGGAAGCAGAATATTTGAGTTCTGAAAACATGTACTTGTCATTTGAGGAATAGTCATATATTTTGGTTAAAAAAGTGATTACAATTTTTAACTACAAATACTTCCCCTTCAGAAATTTTAGCCTTTTCTGTTGATGACTCTGTCTTCGACTTGCATGCTGTTTGAATTTTTTAAGAACATAATAGAACATCATGTTGCAATTTTATTTTCATGTTTCTGCACCATATGTTGGTTCTAATGTATTTAACCATTTTATCTTACTGTTAAACTGTCTCTACTGGTTTAAGGTTGTATTTTAAATATGCATTAGTGTATGGCATAATTTAAATGTTGCAGTTTTATGTCTCTTTCAGGTGATGGAGCATCCCCAAACTGTTTTATTAGGTAAGGTGTTGCAGGCCAATATAGCTTTGGGAAATGCTCATGCTAACAACTCAGAACGTTCAAAGATTATTAGTAGGTGGATGGATCTTCAGCAATCTATTAATGTCTTGTTCGACGGCAAAACTGCTGCAGGTAAGTCTGGATGCATGTGTGTGTGTGTATAACATGTTTTGATGGATGCATTACTGATCAATTGTTTTGGCTTGTGGTTAATTCTGCTAACACATGTTGAACATTGAGGCTGCATGTTGAATGATGTTCTTGATATTGTTTGAAATGTTTTGAGTTTTGAATCTCTTTCCTGCAACATTTAGCTTTGGCTTTCACATATAATATATAAAATTGGTTTCATAGCTTGATTTGGATCAGTTGAGTGGATAGATTGCTGGTTCACTGGTCTGATAGCACTGGTGAGGAGTGTGTGCTACTTTGCACACAGTTTCTGTTACTTCTCTAATGTATATTAGGCAGTGTTGGATGAGTTAATGCATCTTCTTGTTGCAATATAACTGTAGGCACTTCTGAATTAACCACTGCATGTTGCAGCTGATAATGTACTTTGATGGTAGGTCAAGGTCAAAGAGATACTGGTTCTGGAATATGTCAGTTGCTGGAGAAAAAGGAGGGTGTGTTCCGCCAGAAAATGATGGGAAAGAGGGTTAATTTTGCTTGCCGGTCTGTCATATCCCCAGATCCTTATTTAGCTGTTAATGAAATTGGGATTCCTCCATATTTTGCATTGAGATTGACATATCCTGAGGTAAGGATGAAAATATATTGATGTATGGTTACATATTATTTGCCTCTTTTATGGAGGAAGAGTACGCAAAGTGCCCCTCAATTATAAGGGTGGTGGGAACTATAGAAGTAAACAAAAGAATGGAAAGCATCCTGAGGGCTTGTAGTCTTAATGAAAAAAATACCAAATGACATATTCATATACTCTTTCTAGATTACAAAATCAGCTCTATCTGGTGTTATGCAGTGTCAGTTGGGGTGCATTGTGGAAGAAACACATGCGCATGATATTATGATTGGTTGTCCATGAACTAAATATTTGTCTAATTTCATTTACTATTGTGATTTTCAATGAGACTTTTAATAGAAGTCTTTCTGTATGTCATACACCTACGTATTATGGATGGCCTAGATTTAGGGTGTTCAGGTAGTTTGTATCTATGGGTCACTTGCTTTTCAAGCAGCTTGGTTGTTTGATTTTTGGGTCTTCTTTAGCTTGATCGCATTGTTGTTTCTTGTTTCTTTGTCATTAATCCTAGAATTAAGTGAAAGAATACAGACCATGGACTAATTGGACTTCCATTTATTTATTTGTTTTGCAAGAACAGTGGCTCAAGGATTTCCATTTCTAGCCTTTTCTTTTCTTTCTCTTCTTTTGTAGCTTTTGGTGGTGATAACTTGTGTTAATTAGATAGAAGAGCAACAAATGAGGAGAGTGTTCTCCTTTGTAGACAATATAATTGTCCATATTACAGTTTGAAATTAAAATAATTCCTTACTTTTTTGCCCCTGATCATCCTAGCTAAAAGCACATTTAGGCTTTTGTTTGATGAACTTTGTCTTTATCCAGAACTTTGTCTTTCTCCAAAACAGAGAATGTGCTAACTTTAATATATTTAGGATGAAATAAGGATGTAGGAATTGACTCCTTTGATTGCTCTTCATGTCAAATTTGATCACCCAAAACTGCAACTTAGTGAAAATTAATATTGTAATTCAATTGGTTTTAGAAGTGGAATACACACTATCGTTTATATGGCTTAGATTCCTTTACTTTCTTTATTCTCTCTTGTGGAAAAAGGCTGGTGCTTTAGGGGTTGGGGGGAGGGAACAGGCATGTGGAAACTGATTCTTACAAATTCTTTTTAGTTTCAGAGGACTACATGGACCAATAGGTCAAATTTTGTATAGATGTTTTCATTTGCTACATTTAAATTTCATATTTTTGTGTGCTCATTAGGCTTTCTATTAATATTGATATGCCTTGAGTTTCAGCTTTTGATGAGAATTTCTCTTGCATTTTATATAATTTTACTTTTCTTAATAAATTTTTCTCTATTTTTGGTAATATCCTTGCAGAAAGTAACTCCTTGGAATGTTGTGAAGTTGAGGGATGCTATTATTAATGGTCCTGAAATCCATCCCGGAGCTACACACTATGTTGACAAATTGTCTACTGTGAAACTGGCGGTAAACAAAAAAATGCGAATTTCAATTTCGAGGAAACTGCCTTCCTCAAGAGGCGTTGTTGCACAACCTGGGAGGAGTTCTGATAATGAATTTGAAGGCAAAATTGTATATCGCCACTTACAGGATGGAGATATTGTGCTTGTCAATCGACAGGTACTGCATATTCCAATTTGATTATCTCTGCATTTCCACTTGCTTGGCTCCCCTGGGAATTGTAAGGGCTTTTGGTCTCCTAGGGAAGTCATTATAGAAGCCTTTTATCTTTATGCTGTAGGTAGTCTAGGAACACGAGCATATTTAAAGGATACCATGTGGTAGGATCCTCATAAAGTTAGGGGAAAGTATTATTTATTTAATTTCTTTTTTGTGTGGATGCTACATTTTTCTTACTCTTGATTTCACTGTGGTTAAGGGTTTTCATTGGGATTCTTATCATCTTTAAGATATGCGTATGTGTCTTATGTGGTAGGCCAGCTAAGCATGAACCTCAGCAAAATTTTTGTTGAGAAGGTGGATGCAAAACGAGATACCATTTTTTTCCCTTTAAACCTCGTATGTATATTCCGGTAGGTGGGCAGATTCATTTTTAGATGGCAAGAGGAGTTGGCCTGCCTCATTTGCAGTTTGTCAGTTAGTTGCTCTAACCACTTGGATTGCAGTCCTTGTTTTTTTATTTCATTTTATTCTCTTGCTGTTGCGTTGGGTTGATTGAGAGCATTGCTTTATGTATATATATATATATATATATATATATATATATTTCCTTTATGGAGCGTCTAACCTTTGATCCTCTTTCTAATAAGATTCACAAGAACTAAAATTATCTAAAAGTAAGTTGTATATTGTTTGATAGGCTATGTAAACATACAACTATATGTACTTGGAGGTTTTTGTATTGAGTTAATGCAAATTAAGTAGATGTGATCCTTGAGGCGCAGCTCAAGTGGCAAGGGTTGAGGTGGGGATGTAGGTTCCAATCTCAGATCTAGCTGGGACACAAAATGGGAAAAGTTAATGTTTACATAGATGTAAATTTGCATATGACAAATTTTATTTTTTATTTTTTTGTTAAGGACACTATCTATATATATGGGAAGAAAATATACAAAAAGAGCTACATAAATTTGTATATGACATTGTAAAGGGGTTCCCTCTGCATTTGTTTCTTGGTTGTTGCTTTAGTGTGATTCAGTTATTTTGCATTGCAGCCTACACTTCATAAGCCAAGTATAATGGCACATGTAGTTCGTGTATTGAAAGGGGAGAAAACACTTCGCATGCACTATGCAAATTGCAGGTTGATTTTACATTATATCTTTTTCAATATTCATTTTACTAAATTCAGGGTTGAAAGTGAGCATATTTCCATGCTTGACCTTGATGATTGCTCTGATTCCAGTACCTACAATGCTGATTTTGATGGTGATGAGATGAATGTCCATTTCCCACAAGATGAAATTTCTCGTGCAGAAGCATACAATATTGTAAACGCAAATAATCAATACATTGTTCCATCCCGTGGTGATCCTATAAGAGGCCTGATTCAGGTTCATTATTTCAATTAATTAAAAAATATAATTCTAAATATATACTCCATTTGTTTTTTGGGTTTTTATTTTTTTCCATATTTTTTGTTTGAATATGTATACCTAATTCATCATTTCTGTTTAATTTGCCAGGATCACATTGTATCTGCTGTACTTCTTACAAAGAAGGATACCTTTTTAACTCGTGAGCAGTATAATCAGCTTCTCTACAGTTCTGGTCTGTCTTCTGGGTCTGGTTCTTTCGTTGGCAAACCTGGCAAAAAAGTTTCTGTTTTAGATTCCGAAGATGAGATGCAGCCCCTTCTGCCTGCAATATGGAAACCTGAGCCTCTTTGGTCTGGAAAACAGGTTTGTTTTGAAATTACTTTGTTAATTTGAGTCTTTATTACACATATGGTGTCAAATGGGTTTTTCTGCTGAAAATAAAACTGTTGTTTTCTTAATGTCCTAAAACCTTACTATTTCTCAACTCTGAAGTGCATGGATCTTTGACATAAACTTGTGTTTCTGTTTGGTTGAACTTTTGTAGGATTTTTGGATATGATGTGTTGTTGGACAGTTCTAGGTTTTAATATTTTTTTGTTTTTCTCCTTTTAGGTTATAACTGCAGTGCTAAATCATATAACTAGGGGTCGGAAGCCATTTACAACTGAGAAAGATGGGAAGATCCCACGTGAATATTTTGGAAGTGAGATAGATGAAAAGAAATCCGGCAAAGGAAAAGATCCTGGTTCTGACAGAAGAAAAGAAAAACGAATAGAAAAAAAACATGGTGAATATAAATTGTTAATTCATAAAAACGAGTTGGTGCGTGGTGTGATCGACAAGGCACAGTTCGACAAATATGGTTTGGTTCATATGGTGCAGGAGCTCTATGGCTCAAACACCGCAGGCATTTTGCTTTCTGTGTTGAGCCGCTTATTTACTGTTTTTTTGCAGGTTAGCTCTGTTTATTTTTATATTTCCTTTTTTTTGTTAAGTGGCATATTTTACTATTTTTATCAGATAGCATCTCTAAACTGTGCAATTATTGGATGGCTATATGGCAGATGCATGGGTTCACGTGTGGAGTAGATGACCTTTTGATATCACCAAATTATGACATTGCAAGGAAGATTGAACTTGACAAAAGTGAAAATATTGGTGAATTAGTGCATTGCAAGTTCATTGGGTCTAATCATGGAAAAATAGGTATATTACTGTGAATTCTTGGATATTGTTAAAGAAAACTAGCAAAACCTGGCTGGTTATAGTTGCAGTTAAATGTCCTAGTGTTGAAACAGTCTATATTTTATTTTATCTTTCAAAAGGTAATGTTCTTTTTTTTTTTTTTTTTTCTTTTCCTTCTCTGTTTTGTTTTTTTGGTGTGACTAGGAATTGAACCTGGAACTTTCCCTATCCTCACTCCAACAAACCCTTGCCAGTGAAGTTGGAAATAAGACTGAGTTGGGGTTAAGCTGTTTGAAAATTTGAGTAATGTTGTTTGTGTTAATTGTATTGGTTTGGTCAAATAAAAAGATTATCATTCAAGTTCACCATTCAAAATTTGGAAAGAACATGTTTCATGAGGATTTATGAACTGTGGTTTATGGGAGTTGGATGGTTTCTAGGATGGTGATGGTTGAGAATGATATTGTCAGTGCTGCTGGATCAGGTTGGACAGTTGGTTGAGAGAAGGTTCTGGTATTGATGGTGGCAAGGAGCCGGCTAAAATCTTTTGAAAGGTTTGCAGTAGTTTTAGGGAGTTCATTTTTTGCTCAGGCCATCTTGCGTTGACTTCTGAAATAGAGAGGAAGAAGGTATTGCATGTGGGCCATCACAGAGTGGAGCAGCTACTAACGGTTTTGGTAGCCCCTGGCTCTTAAGGCATGGTTCAAGTAGCAAGATTTGGGGTTGGGAATAAGGGAGGTTCTAGGTTCAGTTCCATGTAACATCAACAAAAGAGGAAAGAAAACTTTTGCTTATAAAAAGTATCGGTAGCCCTTGATACAATTGTGTCATCATCTGTATAACAATGTACACCTTTAACTATTCTATGTAAGATTATTTGTTGAATTTTAAGGTTATAAAAAGTAAGTCTTGTTAATATAATTTTTGAATTGCCTTTATATTTTTCAATTCGTCTTCTCTGCAGAAAATTTCAGTTTTTTAATGAAAATTTCTCATTCTATTATACATGATTTATCAATGGGTATTTGATCTTTGATATTTCTTTTGGCTTTTCAGATCCGGTGAAACTGCAAGTGGAAGTTGAAAAAATTATACTCAGTAATGGAGAAGCTGCCATAACACGTTTGGATAGGATGATGAAAAATGAGCTTAATGAATTAACCTCCAAGGTCAACAAAGACTTGTTGCTGAAAGGATTAGTAAAACCCTTCCCAAAGAATTGCCTCTCTCTTATGACCACTACTGGGGCTAAGGGTAGCACGGTAAGTCTCTTGTGTTTTTAGGATATTGTCTGCGTCCCGGTAATAGTTATTTGATAAAATAGTCTATCTTAGCATGGTCCAATGAGTTCTGTGTTCAGTTTTGTATTTTGGGTTTGTGTGTAAATTCTGTTTAAGTATGTGTATTATCCTTAAGATTTTTTTAATGGGAGGGACTATTCTGGTAGAAAGCTATGACAAATTGAAAATTTTTAGTTTTGCAATTAATGTACCTCATTCATGCTGGTATTTCTTATGGGTAAAATAAATCCTCTCCAAGGAGAGTTTGACTGTTGGCCTGGAACTTTGTATTTCTGAAGATGCGTAAATCATTTGGATATGTCTCTGGCCATTTGTCCATTCTTTCAAGTGTTCCAGTGTAGATAGAGGTTGACTGTCTTGGACCCCTTGGGTATCTTTGCTCATCTGCTTGCATGTCAATATCTTTGAAGTTAGATCTCTAGATCTTCCAATTATCTTAATCTTCTTGACTTCTTCTGTATCAACTGAGCACAATGATGAAGCCCTTTAGTCTTTTCAATTTTCTGTCTGTTGTTTACAATCATCTAACTGGGATATCTGTCCTTTGCAATCCCTTCTCGGCAAGTCCAACATCATACTTCATTTGTCAATTAGCTCTGGCATGTCCGAACATGGCTGACACTAGATTCTGGTTGGCCATCTAATAGAGGCATGGACAGTTTACATTAGTCAATTGAGTAGTATAAAATTTGTAACTTCTAGGTAATATATTATCATTACTTTCCTAGGTAAATGTAGATATATTGTCATCACTTTTCCAGGCAGATTATATTTAATTTCTGCATTCTTCACTTATTGCTTCATTCTTTGAACAGGTTAATTTCTCGCAAATATCTTCTTTTCTGGGTCAACAAGATTTAGAAGGCAAACGAGTCCCTCGAATGGTTTCTGGGAAGACGTTACCCTGTTTTCCTCCATGGGATTGTGCAGCTCGAGCTGGAGGCTTTATCAGTGATCGCTTTCTTACTGGTCTTCATCCTCAAGAATATTACTTCCATTGCATGGCTGGTCGTGAAGGGTAATCAAATTTCCCAACTTTGTTACAGTTCCTCCTTATTTTTGACAGTTTTCTCTTTTTGGAAGCTATTTCTGCAAATGGATTTTCTGATGAATTTATACTAGTAGGCTGAGTATGTATTAATCTGTTTTCTCATATAAATATGAAACAGGCTCTTTTTTATGAAAATCAAAAGCTCTACGATATTTGTTTTGAAATATGAATATAGCAGAAATTCCCACAGTACCTGCATCAACGTCACACCAGCAGTAAGAAATGGAAATAGCTACAGTGCTATGCACACTCATGCTCTGGCCATTGATTCACATCTTTATCTTAATGCACAATGTGCTAGGCATAGTGAATGTTTTCAACGTTGATGTTGAATTGAAGGATCATTAGTGTAATATTGGGGATTGTATTATGGGGCCTTTCATGACTCTTTTAACGTTTTCTTTATAGGTTAGTTGATACAGCTGTAAAAACATCTCGTAGTGGATACCTGCAAAGGTGCCTAATAAAAAATCTTGAGTGCCTTAAGGTCTGTTATGATTATACTGTCCGCGATTCAGATGGCTCCATTGTTCAATTTAATTATGGAGATGATGGTGTGGACGTCCATCAAACCAGCTTTATCACAGAATTTGAAGCGTTGGCAGTGGTGAGAATTCATACCGTTCTTTGCTTAATCTGAATTCTAAATAGGAATCATATAATGGACTTTTTTCCATCTGTTAATTTTCAGAATCAAGAAGTTGTTTGTGAAAAATTTGGTCAAGATGGAAAATTCAATGGTTATATTCAGAAGTTGCCTAAGGAACTTAGAAAGAAAACAAAAAAATTCATTGAAGGTTTTATGGAGGAGCGGCAAGATTTTGATAATATGAAGAAGCAAAAAGACTTTGTGAACTTGGTGAAGCAGAAATACATCTCGAGTCTTGCACAGCCAGGAGAACCAGTTGGTGTGCTCGCTGCTCAGTCAGTCGGAGAACCATCAACACAGATGACGTAAGATTTATATATGCTTGCTTCTCTCAAGAAATGCCACTCTTTACATTTATTCAGATTTAAAACTGGTTCTTTAATTTGCATTAATCTGTGCCAAAATGGATTTTGGTTTCGAGCTTCATAATATTTTTATTTTTAGAGATAGAAACAAAAAGCTAAGGGCAATTATGAAACTTATATTTTCAACCTAAGCGCAATGAAGCATATGAACCTTTCCAACCCTTTCTTTTTTTAAAAATAAAAATAAAAATTCTATAAATATTATTATTATTAACCTTTTTTTATTTATTTGTGGAATTTTTATTGCACGTGTTAAACAGCAGAAAAAGGTAAGTACAGCAACTTTTTTATTATTTTTGCAACCTTTTGTTGGGAGAAATATAGAAACTATTTGAGGTCCCAAGAAGAATTTAAATTATTATTTGTGTCCCAAATTAAAGCTTGTGTGTTGGAACCATACTTTCATCTTGTAAGAGTTTGTTTGATATTTGATTCTAGGAAACACTTTTAGCCAAAAAAGTGTTCCTGAAAAACAATTAAGTGTTTGACAAAATTTAGAGAACACTTTTAAAAATCTGAAAAATCACTTATTCTGTTGAAAAATCACTTATAGTGTTTTCTAGAGAAATCTTAATAGGTAATTCTCCAAAAAACACTTCCAGAGAAAACACTTCTACTAAAAACACTTTGAGTAAAAACAGTGTCAAATGAACTCTAAGTCTTCAAAGACTCCTTCCAGCAATTTCCCAATCAATGTGCCATCCACCAGTGAGAATTAACTTGGTTTCAGTTGCTCTTTTATTTGTATGCTGAATCCTGTTTGATTTTTGCAACCTTTTTCCCCCAGTGCAAGCATATGCTGTGTGTTGTACTGTTATTTTCATTCTTCTATCTGAAAATTTTCTTTATTTTTCCAGACTGAACACATTCCATCTTGCTGGCCGAGGAGAAGTAAATGTGACACTTGGAATCCCACGTCTACAAGAGATCTTGATGACTGCTGCAAATGATATTAAAACTCCGATTATGACTTGCCCTCTTCAAATGGGAAGGTCAAAGTGAGTATCTTGTAGTTTTTGTATATTAATATTTCCACCTTGTTTTAGTAATGTTGTCTGACAAATAATGCCCTCTAACAATCATTTCAGGTTAACTGGCATTGTTTCCATCCATCTGCAAATTTCATTTATAGATAGGATGTCTTTGTTTGAAAGTATATCATGAGTAAACTGACTTAACTGCCTGCAATCAGAGTAATGATGGGAAGAGGGTAAGAGCTAGGGCTTATAGTCATAAGTTGACACATTAACCACTGAAATTATTTAAAATTTACTAGAATATTGAGCATAGATTTCTAAGTAATAACTTTATGGGAAAGAGAAAAAAGAAAAGAAATACTATGACTTAGTTGCCTGCAATATTTTGTGGTTGAGCTGCCGCCTTCACTCAGTTGCTTGTGGCTCATATTACTACACTATCAATCTTTAAAATAAATCTGCAATTGATAATACTTTCTGACTTTTTGGTTCATTTTTTAAAAAGGAAAAGAGAGAAGGAAAATGTTTTGAGGTAAATATATATACAGATGATTTTGTCAATTACAGAGGTGATTTTATCAATTAAGAAAGCTCTACTGTAGAAGATTTAATGGGGTGGTTATTATTCTTGTTATTATCTCATGGAATATTAATGGGCCTGAGATCTAGCAAAAAGAGCTGGCAGCACAGAGAGAACCTGTGTCATTGTGATACAGAAAGCCAAGCCATAAGAAATTTTGTGGACAAATAAGAAATTGGTGAACAGGTTTGGGCTGGTTCTTCTGCCTATTCGTCATTAAGCACTCGATAGAGGATGGGTCTCTGGAAATTTTGTGTGTTGGGTTCAATTCTATTGGTGATATTTTTGGGTTGATGTTGTTGATAATAGTATAAACTAATCATGGGAGGCTCTTACTGTTCCTCCAATTTGTGCAAATTGAGGGACATTCACTCTTAGTTGGTGTCTGAGCTTTATCACAGAGCTACCCGATTACTGCTCTTTTGGATAAGAGGCTTTTTGCAGTTCTATTGGCTCTTTGAGATATGAGGATTGTTGCTAACACAATGAAGTAAGCGTATTGTTCTTGTTATTGAGTATGAGGTTGATATATATGTGTGTATATATATCTATATAAGGTTTTGGTATTTGGTTTCTCATTACTGCCAGCTATGTGCCCATCTCTCTCTTTGGAGTCTTTTCTTTTCCTATCCCAAATTTCCTTCGGGGACTCGAAACTAGAACCCCCTACATCCCCAGGCTAACCCTTTTGCTACTTAAGTCAGGTGTGAAAGGCTTCTTTGGAGTTTTTACTAGAATTAACTGACCCAATAAATGAGGAGGTGAAGGACATGTTTAAGAAGCAGTGTCTAAATAAGGTGGGAATCCTTTTATGTACTGTTGATTTCTTATAATAGGAAAAAAAAAGACAAAGAAGAGGGGATACAGCAGAAGCATAAGATATCTGTAAAAAGGCTGAAGGGGAAAAAGTAGTCTTGGTTGGGTCATGAGAAGCTTCTATAGTAATAACTAGGAATGGCTTCTGATTGGCTGACCTTGGACTGCCTCTGAAAGATCTACCTGCCATTTGATTGTAATGTCATGTAACCGGAAGCGGCTGAAGAAATCCCATAGTCTTCCAATCTTTTCTTAAGGGTAAAGCCTTTGCCTCAATCTATTGGATCCATGGATTAAGAAGGATATTTGAAGTATTTTTCTAGCCCATATTCTCCATTTGGACCTTGTATGTACCTATATGGCTATACCACCAATTAATGAACAAGACATTCAAGGTTGTCTTTAGCTATGTGACAATCTGTTCTGTTAAACCTATGTGACTATGCACTATGTATCACACTGAATGGAGCTTTATTTGATTTAGTAGCGATAAGTAGAGTTCATACATTGTTTTAAAGTTGGATTATTATTGGTATCAGTGGCATGAGGTATTGGAAGTTGGAGTCCTTTATGATATCCTGCATCCTCAATGTAGTCATTGCTTGCCTTTTTTTTTTTCCTTTCCCCCTGAAATTCTCTTGTGGTGGTGAGCTGTTACCCTCTCTAAAAAACTTGATTTTTGATGTTTAAGATCTTAGGGGCATCAGTTTTTCTCTATCTGTGGTGTAAATGATTTGCTTTGTATGTATAGATAAGACATTTTTTATGTTTAAGATCTTTGCATGCATTTTAGAAATTCAACGTTTAAATGCTTGAAATCCAGATTAGTATTTATCTTTCTTGATTTAAAGTACTACAACTCCATATGTTTTATGTCATCTCACACAGTCAGAGTTCACAATTTCATATATTCATAATTTGCAGGGATGATGCTGAGCGTCTTGCTGCAAAATTAAAGAAGGTTACTGTGGCAGACATAACTGAGAGCATGGAAGTAAGCATTGTGCCATTCACAGTTCAAGATCACCAAACCTGCAGTATTTATAAGCTTAAGATGAAGCTCTATGAACCTGCACTCTACCCTCCACACACTGGTATATCTTTGGAAGACTGTGAGGAAACTCTGGAAGCTGTGTTTGTGAGGGAATTGGAGGATGCAATACAGAATCATCTCCTTTTGCTCTCCAAAATCAGCGGCATAAAAAATTTCTTGCCAGATTCACGATCTATGGCCTCAAAAGAGACAGATGAGGATGCTTCTGGTGATGGGTCGACAGGTGGAAATGGTGACGAGGATGCTGATGGTGAGGATGATGGAGGGGCTGAAGATCTAGGTTTGGATGCACAGAAAAGAAAACAGCAAGCTTCAGATGAGATGGATTATGGAGATTCTGAAGGTGAACCTGATGAAGGGGAACCATCAGCTGGACTTACAGAAGAAATTGATCTTGTGGAGGACGAAGTTGAAATTAGTAATAATGAAGAAGTTGGGATATCTGATCCTAAAGATGAAGATTCCAAGGTGCCCTCTAAGTCTAAATCATCAAAAAACAAAAAGGCTAAAACAGAAGCCAAAAGAAAGAAGCGGTTCAGAGCAATTAAAAAGGATTTTGATCGAGCAATCTTGGTGAAAGCTAAGGGAACATATTTTGAGGTCCACTTCAGATTTACCAATGAACCTCATATTTTACTTGCTCAGGTACTTGTTCTTCTGGAGTTCATCATTTCAAGTTTATGGTTCCTATCTTTAATTGGTTTTATCAATGTTTCCTAGTTAATTTCTTATACGATTTGCACTCGGGACCATAAATGCTCAAAGAAAATCACATTTCATGATTTCAATATATAAGGGTGTGGTTTGAAGTGAACTCTGACTAAGAAATGAATCAAAATGAATCTTAATATCTTAACAGTAGCAGGGGTTCACTAGAACTGATCCCATTGAGTTCACCACCATTAAACTCTAGTAATTGGAGTAAAACCCGACCTCGTCTTCCATTAGAATTAACCAGTGTTGTATGTAGGAATGGCCAGGCATGTCAGATGATTTAGCTTTCCAAATATTTTTACCAACTGATCACACTCTTGAAATAATTGTGCAGATTGCTCAGAAGGCTGCAAATAAAGTCTACATCAGAAGTTCGGGGAAGATTGATCTGTGCCAAGTGATTGACTGCAACAAAGACCAAGTAATCTACTATGGAAGAGATCCCAAAAAGAGGGAAAATATTCCAGGAGAGGAGAAGAAGAAACTCCCAGCGTTGCAGACAGCCGGTGTGGATTTCACTGCATTTTGGAAAATGCAAGATGAGCTTGATGTGAGGTATGTATATTCCAACAATGTCCATGCTATGCTGAATACTTTTGGGGTAGAAGCAGCCAGAGCAACCATAATAAAAGAGGTGTTCAACGTCTTCAATGCCTATGGGGTTAAAGTTAACATCCGCCACCTGTCCCTGATCGCCGACTTCATGACCCATTCTGGTGGGTACCGGCCAATGAACAGACACGGGGGCATAGCTGAGTCAGTATCACCATTCAGCAAGATGACTTTTGAAACAGCTTCCAAATTCATCGTGGAAGCAGCATCTCATGGCATGACGGACAACTTGGAGTCTGCATCTGCTCGGATTTGCCTCGGTCTGCCGGTGAAAATGGGTACAGGATGTTTTGACTTGATGCAGAAAATAGAAATTTGATGTACAGAAAAGCTAAACCTAAAGCTCAACCCATCTGTATTCGTTTTTTTGTTCTATTCTGGTTTATTTGGGCATGCTTTTTTGCTGCTTCTGTTGGTGTAGGGGGAGGCATGCTCAACAAATTTTGGAAGACGAAGGTTTCTATTAATGATTTTTTTTTTCTAAAATCACATTTTTGGTATCAGAATTTTTTTAACTCGATTTATCATCTATATGTGATTAGAATCCTGTTTGGTGCAAAATAAAAGAAATTGAAACAAGGAGATGTTTGTGTAGATATTTTTGAAGCAAAAGTCGAATGGCTTTCAGAAATACTTTGTTAAAAATATAAGTATTCCAAACAATTTTGGTTAAATAAAATTTGCGTCTCGCATGGTAAATGACATGAAAAAAAAGTAGCATAACTACTAGACTCGATTCAAAATGTGGTTTACTACGTCATATGTAACTTATTATGTCTTAAGAAGCCCTTCCAGACGAGTTATTAATTTGTTTGAGAATGATTGTTGTAGAAGCGTTTTTTTTCTTATTTGACAAACTAGAATAGGCTGTAATTAAAGTGAGTTTAATTGAAGACAAGACGCAAAGGACTAATCCGAAATGAAGGGAGAATTTAAATTGAAATGCTGGAATTGGGGCATCATGCTACAAAAGAAAAATCGAAATTAGGGATACAATCAAAGCATATATGCCTTAAACAGCAATTTTTTTTCTTTTATAAGAGATGCAAAAGCTGATGTAAACTGAGAAAGTTTACTAGGCATCCATGTCCAAAAAGCTAAGATTTGTTTCTCTTAAAGATGAAATGACAATGGAAACATCCATACACAACCTCAATGGCACAAGCAAGGTGAACCCCACACACAATTCCAGATTCAGGCAGCAGAGGGCTCAGCTCCATCATGAAGAGCACAACAAACAGTTGCTTTGTGATGTCCTTGATAGACTTTGATGTCTTGGCCGTTTGACATGGACCAAAGTCTTGCTGTTGTATCAGAAGAAGCTACATGGATAAAAGAAGATCATTAAAAATTGCATTAGAAGTAAACTAGTGGCGTTCGGTGCTTTCCTTGAGGTGTTGTGGCAATTGGTGTTTTTCCTAGTTTGGGATTGTGTGAGTAACGCCTTCTCCAGTTAGTGAAACCTTTTAGGGTGGCATGGTGCTTTTGTAGAGGAAGACGGAAGAAGGCTTGAAGGGTTGTCCCTTTGGTGTGTTTTGGACATTATGAAAAGACAGGGATCATAGATTGTTTATGTTTCTTTCTAATCTTCTGTTACGAGGTATAATCTTTTACAATGGGCTCTATGTCCATGATAAATTTTAAAGATTGGTTGGAGGCTATGCAAGGGTTTGTTTGTTTGTTTATTTTTCTTCTTTTCTGGTTGCCTTTTCTTTCCTTGGATATGAAAGTTTAACAGAAAGGAGAATATGAGTTCATGATTGGTGTGATTGAGAGCATCACAGATTTAGTGATGTATCACTCACTCCTAAATAGGCCTCGCTTGAGATATCATTCATGACTCAGAATATAAATGTTTTAAAAACTTCAAACCATAAGACATGATTTCATTCTATCATGTCTTTATGACATGCCCCTGAAATGAAAATAAAATATCCAGTGCCTAAAGAAACCAAGTAAAATCAAATGCTTGCAAGTCATCAAATCACATGGATCCTGCACAGCCAAAATTAATTAAAAAAAAGGGGTCAAATTGTCTCATGTCATAACATCATGTCAATTTTGTTATTTTCTTTCCTATCTCCTCTTTTTTCAGAAGGGGGAAAAAAAGAAAGAAGAATAAAAAATGAAAAAACAGAGGAATATTTTTTAATCCCTTATCATCTTGGATTGTTTCCTTATCCTTAGATCTCATTTTCTTAATCATTTTACCAAAAGAAATCCCCTTCTGGATCAGAGAAAATCCATCCTTTTAAAGAGCCTGAATCTGATGTTACTTGTGTTTCTTTCTATATCTATGGAGAGTATGAAAGGCCAAAAAGATCAGTCAAGTCTCATAGGAAATATAAACCTAAAATGCAGTGGATTTGCTGAACTAATCGATAATCAGTTCAAATAGTTAGAAAGACGGTTGATTTGATTTGAGTTGGTTGGTACCCAGCAAACTTTCTTCTGAGGGATGGTCTAGTAAGGAGCTTGCTAAGGTGATTATTATGATTTATCATACTTAGAGTCAAATACCTGTGATAAGATAGGCACCATCCACAGAGAAAACACAGTCCCACACCCAGCGCTGATGTCCTAGAGAAGTACAACCATTAACGTCAATATCTCAGACAGACTGATATAAGGCCATCTGGTATTTACAGTGACAAACAAACCAGAGAACAAACAAAACTACTTATATGAGGCTCCGATAAATACCTACTAAGGTCTTTTCTAAAGTGAAACCATCTACATTCCAAATTTTCACAGTATGGTCAGAAGATGCTGTGGCCAGATATCTGGAAAAGAATTTTAATGGAAATTAATCTAACATCTCACTACAGCAAGAATACTGGATACAGAAGTGTATGAAAAACAAGAGCAAATCATACCAAAAAGAAAGGAATGAGAACTTATTGGACAAAAAAAGTCACTCCAATGAATCTAACCTGTGGGGCTCACAAAACTCAGGTGAAAGGAGACATTTAAGAATGTATCCATCATGTGCTTGTAGCTTGTGAAGTGGCTCAAAGTTGGTCATAGTCTGCAACGGAACATGTATAAGGTAAGTCAAATTTTCTTCAATGAGTTATCATATCAATATACATCAGAAAAATGAATCACTAAAGCAACTACCTGGTTCCCTCGTAACAAGCGCCAAACATAACATGTTCCATGATTATTTGCAGCAACAACCAAGCTGCCATCCCACATCACAGTTAAAGACCTTACAGCAGTATCCACTTCTGGTACCTGAGCTCACACCACAGATCTTGAGGCATATTTTTGTACATATACTCAACAAAATAGTACAGCAGAGGCTGGACCTTTTCATCACGGGAGTTTATTCAATCCCATATTGTAGTGCCTATTACTGAAGGAGAAACGGTTCAGGGCAGTAAAAGGAATTCATCACTCAAGACAGATCTTTGAAACTCAAAAATCCATCTCTCTACTGGACAGCCTATTGCACTAAATCAGCTGTCCTTAATCTGTGTGCTTCGATGTTTTTAGTCAAGCTCGGGGTGGCAATTCTAGATACATCCCAAAAGACAAAGTTTAAGCAGGTTCAGATTGAGTCTAATTGTGTTTTTGTCCTTATTGCACTGACTTGCCACCTATTTATTGAGCAAATCATGGTCAGGTTAGGAACTTAAACCCATTTTGACCTGTTTAATTGTAATGTTTGTGTTAAAACAATTATAATGTACAATTCATTTAATTATCTTATCATGTTGAAATAATAACTGTATTAGTTGTTGAACTTGTATAAATTTAAGCATTTTTTGAAATTAAAAAGAAAAATTCTTGTTAGAAAGGAAGAATTCATGGTATTTTTCAACAAGTCATTTGATAAAACAAGTTAAATATCAATTTGGATACATTTGAATACTTAAATGGGTTAAATGGCTCACAAATGCATCAATCTATCGCATAAGTTGACAAATTAGGGTGTTATTTCGGCATGAGAATAACTAACCTAACTTGATCTGCTTATTAAGCAAGTTATATGGATTGGGCTGTGTTACCTATTTATTACATGGTTGCGTTCATCTGAAATGCTTCATGACCCATTGCAATCCAAGCCTAACCCATCCTATACACATAATGCATTTGTATCACTTCCCATCAAAAGCCAGACACTCACTAGGATTTCCTAAACCGTTTTGAGGGGTTGTGTTCTCAAAAAAATGGTTTTCTTTTGGTAGAAAAACTAATTAATATCCCATGAAAATGAGGACAAAGTTTGAAAGCTTTAATTTTCAATAGCTCAAAGCTTTGCAACTTATCATGGCTATCCAAAAACATGAATTTCATGAGGTAAATGTACAATACTTAAAATGGAAATGAGAACCCCTACTTCCTTACAAACCATCCTCAAGAAAGCAAATAACATATGGAGAAAATACAGAACATCAAGCATACCAATTCGCAGCTGCATGAATTGGCTGTCAAATCCCACACACGTATATTGCCATTTTGGTCACCAGATATCAGTTCAGTCTGCGAAACCAGAAAAATATGGTGACAAATACACATTAGATTTGTAATCTTACAATGGCCAATCCAAAACCAAGCCATGTTCCTATATCATAAGATTCCAACAATTTCTTATCCCATCACCTTTCTGAAATTAAGTTGAAGTCTATTAAGTTGAAGTCCAATAACTCAAACAAAAGACAATATTTAACCTGATTTGGGTGCAGAACAACCGTGTTTACAGCTGCACGGCTTTCATATTCCCTTTGACATTCCCGAGCCCTGGATTTCATTTAAAATGAGACTAAATATCTAAAAAAATCCAAAAGAGAGCATAAAGTACAGGGAGAAAACGGATATCTATTTCTCTTGTGATCTTTTTTATACCTCATATCCCAAATCTTAACTGTGCCATCTTCAGAACCTGAGTACATCCATTTTCCATCACACTGAAATCCAACTGCCATAACATTGTTGGTATGCGAATCGAAGCTCCTTGCCTGCCAATGAAACAAAACAAAAAAATTTCTTGGATAAAAAAAAAAAAGAAGGAATAAAAATGATTTCACTAAAAAAATGAAACAAGTCCAAGCCCAATAATTGTAGGATAAACACAAGGAGTGAAGGAAAAAAATAGCAAAAAATCACAACCTAGAAGTCAGAAAATAACATAGATCTCTAGATCAAATTCTAAGAGGGAAAATATGAGACAGATACATACAGGTTGTGTGGTACTTGAATTCACATCAAACAGTCGAATATGAGGATTTCCAGCTGCAGCCAGCTGTCTCTTATCTGGGGTTATTTCAAGTCGATTAACTTGCTGTAGATGTCACACAACTGAGTCAGATCACATAGGAAATTTAAAGAATCATAAAAAGAAAAGGAAAAACTCCTCTTAAACCCTCTTAAATGTATTTAAAATTAATTATAATGCACACCACATAATTATGCAAACTACGGACCTGGGCACATGCAAGGAATGTAAACTGTGAAGTAGTAGCGATTTAGGCAAACAAAATTTAGTGGCAGGGCCATAAATGAAACGTTCACATTATTAATGATTGTCTTCAGCACAATCAGACTTAAGGTTTTTGTTCTGTCAAACCCAAATAATGATAATCGAGATTCAGCTTTAATTTTTTCTTCTTTCTTTATTTTTTTAAGATTTTTTCATCTAGCTTTAAGGAAAGGTATATGCAATGTAACTGCAATACAATTTTAAAAAGTCATAAGGCTCATAATAGATATCCCTTTTTGCAATCTTATTGATGTTTGCAAAGTCATATGTTAAGTAAAAGAAAATGAAAATCAAATGTAACTTTTGGAATCAAAATCAACTTTAGGAAAAGTTGCAATTTTTAAGCATCTTTCAAAATTACAAGTGACTATCAAAAATGGAAAATAATAAATTTGTCAAAATGCTTGAATAGATTCAGTGGCATGCTGCATTTTTATTTTTATTTTTTTGAAAAAATCAAAGGGCCATTGTAAGTGAATCTTATTAGAAAAACATATTCGAAAAGCATTTTGAGCAATACGGCATTCGTCTTTTCTTTTTCTTTTGCTTTTGTTTTGTTTTGTTTTTTTTTTTTTTTTTTGACAGAAGACAAACACGTTTTTATAAAAATAAAAGTACAAGAGAAGGATGGAAAATCCTTCCCTACTTTACAAAACCTTATCAAAACATAAGGAAAAGAAATACTCCCCAATAAACATCAACTTGACATTGCTATTTTAACCCTTCGGATCTACATGTAGACATCAAATCAAGTTGAATTATATAGAGAGGAATGCCCTGGAAAGCTGTAGTAGTAGTGGACCAAAAAGATGAATAGAAGAAGATTAGATCCTATATGGGGTTTCAAGTTTAATCAAGTTGAAATAAGGCATTATTCTTCAAAAATATAATCTCATAGTCATAGCTACCTTCAACTCTGCAAGTAATTCATGCAAATGTGGGTTTCAATCACTGGTTGCCAGTTGCTACTGTGACATTGTCATTAGATGTCTGGTGACTGTTGTCTATGAAAGACACATGTTACTTTCATGACGACACAACAGGTGACCGTCTCCATGGACAATGGATCTGCATATCTTAATAGAATTAAATCTGAGTCCTACATTTACTTTTGATCAGAGCATATCTTGTGCATGGAAAGAGTCATTAGATGTGTCAATCATGTTCTCATTGAAAAGAGACAACAGACATGAATATGAACATATTGAAATTCAATGACCTATCTATCAACCATGGATGCCATATGTATAAGTACAGAATCAGACAACATTTTTTTCTGGTTTTATGTTAAAAAATTGTTAATAGCCGTCACATAACAACACTAAACAACCAATAATAGGAGGCTTTACCGAATCAGGATACTGAATAGTTCGGTAGCACCTCCCACTTTTGGCCTCCCAAAACCGAATTGTATGATCATAGCTAGCCGTTGCAAGGATCACCGATGGTTGTGTCATCTTGATCGCCTTCTAATCAATATCAAACACATTAATCTAACCAAAACAAGTGACAAAAATTAATAATTAAACTAAAAATAAGAAAAATTCCATGGTTTGATCACACATACAAAGGCAATCAAATTTTCATCGCGAGACGATCATACAGAACAGTAGCAAACCCTCCGCTTGATCGCTGAGAAGACTAAGACCATGGAAAAGCAAAGTAAACCAAAAATTTTCAATCCGATGCTTGAGTAACTTACAAATGAAAAATTAAACTCACACGTATCCAAGAAAATCCAAATTATCAAAAAGAACAATAACAATGATCGGGGGTTGAATACATTGGTTTACTTTCCTGCATTTTCTGAGAAAGCAAACAGAGCGGAAAAGAAAAGCTGTGATTCAGATTTACCTTGAATAATCCTGATAGTTGGAAGAGTGGTAGGAATTAGGGTTTGGAAGGGTTTGGGAGTTGCAGAGAAAGAGAGGCATTTCTTTTTGCCCTAACAGACAACGGAGCCGTTACTCATTCTGCCAGCTGTTCAATTTCTCCGACGTCACTGTATGTTTAGGGACCGAATCGGACCATCTCGACGCCCATTTTTTCACGTTTTAGACCACTAATTAATTAATTAATTCATTCATTAATTAATATATTTTTTTGAACATATTTTAATATTAATTTTAATAATTGAATATACCATTTTATTTAATTAATATAACTTTTATTTTTATATATTTGAATCGGTAAAAGGTGTTTGTTTGTCGTTTGAACTATATCCTTTGAAAGAAATGGATGTGAAAATATTCTTCAATATAAAAATTATAATTTTTGAGCTTTTGCTTTGAGAGAAATTGTGATATTCCATATTAGGGGAGAAAGTTTTTACTATTATATAAGTATAAATTTTTCTTAACCTTATTAATGTATTTTTAAGTTGGGTTTTTTGTGCAAGCAAATAACATTCTTATAATTGGGAGCGATCCATTACAAATATTTTTATTTGGTCTCGTAAAAAGTGTTTATAGAGCACGATAGTTTTTTATACTATATACGTAGGAATTTTTCTTAATCTTATAGACATGAATGATGTTATAGAAATAAAACAAAAAAAAATATTTGTGTATCAATTGTTTATTAAGTTTAACAAAAAAAAAGAAAAGAAAAAGGAATGGGCATTAATAACTTGTTTTGTTCTCTAAATAATTTCATTTTTTCCCTCATTCTTATTAAAAAAAATAAAGAAAATTACAAAAAAAAAGGTTGGCTACGGCGATCTCGTAACCCCAAAGTAAATAAACCATAGAGTCTTTCTTATTATAAATATTTAATAAGATAATACATTAAATAAAAATCCATGTATTTTCATATACGACCTACTTATGAAAGTAAATGTATATTATTTGTTTAGGAGGCGTTCTTAAATTATGTGTTCAATATTCCTTGTTTAAATAATGTAATATTAAAATTTTTGAAAAGTAAATACTTTCATAGAAAAGTAAACAGATTTATGAAATTTACTTGTTTGGAGAAAATAAATTAAAAAAATTAGCTTATAAAATGAAATGTTTAATTTAATTATTAAAATAAAACAATAGTTTGGGGGTTGAATTGGGTTTTTGAAATTTTTTTTAACCACACCAAATTTAAACAAGTTAAAGAACAATAAATTAAAAGATAGAGATAGAGAAAACAAACACAAAGTTTTATAGTGGTTTGACATTTTTTGCCTTCATCAATCAACTCTCTTCGAGTCCCAACCAAATGAAGGTTCTGTTGTATTTGAAGTTTCAACCAAACTTTCAATGTTCTATACTTAGATTTCGGTTTCAATGAATCATTTCAAGTATACCTCAACTTGAAGTTTTAAATACTCACAACCTTATTTCAATAATTAATGAAAAATACTCTCACCTTGACTCAATAAATGAACGAATACAAACGAAGGTTAGGATGAATGATAAGACTGCACTAATATGGTTTGCAAGTGAAAAATCAATGCACCAAGTATGAAAAAAGAGTTTTTAATGAAAAACAAGTAGTTGAGAAGATGACATAGCTCTCAATTTATAGGTTTCTAGTTTCAAGCACCAAAAGTGATAGAAACGAACCTCTTCTAATCGAGCTTTGATTCAATTGATTGACTAACTGTTGTACATTTAATGTTCAACAGGTGACCAACTTTGATCAAGAAGAGCTTTCCCTTGATTGGGAAAAGTCCACCCTCGATTGGGAATACATAATTATTGGAAAATATAGAAGAATTTGTGCATTCCTTAACCATTCCTCAACCGAGAAGGCTTAACTGGTTGATTGGTTCCTTGATCGATTGAGATGGCTGAGCAATTTCCTCAACTGGTTCACCAATTTTAGTCTAAAAACCTATATTTTCAGTGCATGTTTCTTCTAGTACTGAGACAAGGTCTTTAGGTATTTTAATAAGTAAAGTTTAAAACAATTTATCTAAGGTTCAAGTGAGAATACTCAAGCATTAATAAAATTTTAACTTTAATATATAAACCAAGTGTTTACACGATGCATGATTTTAAATGAAAATCTAAAGTGCACTCATATATTTACCTTACAAAGGGTTCCTAGGCTTGAACGGTTTTCATGCACCCTTGGACTTGCACTCTTTTGATCACTTAATGATTATCTTGAATTTCTATTAAATTTTTTCAACTAAAACCTGAAATTCATTTTAATTTTAAGTTATTAGTAATTTAACCATAGTTTGTCATGATCAAAATATGATTAAGAGAACCTTTGAGCTAACAAAATATATTGATAAAATTATAATTTATCAGTTTATCATTTAATAAATATTAGTTTAATTAAATAGATTTTCCTCGATTCAAAGACTGTTAATTTATCGAGGTTTAACTCCATATAACTACCAAATATTTATTTATTTAATTTTGAAATCGAGAAATAGAATTAAAAGAGTTAATATTCATGAAAATTAATATATATCAGTAAAAAAAAAAATGCATTAGCATAACACCTAACTTATTTATTATTATCTAAAGACATGTCTACAAACAATTTGTAAAATAAACACAATATGTCTAAACGATACAAGGCACATAATTTCTAAAGTACATAATATCTTTAAAATATCCATATTTTAAATTTAAAAATAGAAGATTTTCTAAAGAATTAATTTGATTCACCTCCTTTGAGGTATTAATTAAATACACTTAATTTTCATTTGTTTGAAATTTAATCAAATATCTCTCATATAATTCTCATTTCTAATTTTCATTCATATCATCTCTCTCACTCAAAATAATAGAGGTATTTAATGAAATTTCAAATTTATGTAAGATAGATGTATTTAGTCAAAATTTTAGGGGAGATGAATGAAATTAATCATTTTAAAAATAACTTTTAAAGATAAAAAGTACTGAAATTGCATTTTCAATTGATGATTCTCTATTCGAGCTCTGTTACTTTTACAATTACTAATTTTAAAAATAATTTTATAAAAAAAATGGTAAAAATATCATAAATTCCCAATTAGAAACATACAATGTATGAGAGAGAATGTTATTGAAGTTGACTTTGAAAACCCACTCACATTTTCGTCCCTGTTGGATTCTTTTCCTAGATTGAAAGGTTTTCATGGTTATAATTAGGATTTGTACACATTTGATTCAGTAATAGTGTTGTTTCCTAGTGTCAAAATTTATGGTGGAGCCATGCATGATTCATGGCACTACAAAATGTGCCCCAATATGCCTATAAGCTTTGCCAAAATGTCTCCATCACCAAGATGCCATGTCTCCACCATTTCACCTCTCTAATTACTTCTTTGGATTAAACAAAATTACCTACTCCAGATTATATGCCTCACTTATATAACCCCGTCATACTTGGAGTCATCATGCTTTACGGAAAAGTAAGTATACAAGTTTTCAAAATTATTTTTAAAGATTTAGAGAATCATTTGAAGTAATTTTTAGAGAATCGTCAATGATTTTAATTAAAATATTTTTAATATGCACAAGTCAATGATTTTGATTAAAATATTTTTAATATGCATAACTATTAAGACATTTTTGTTTTCAATATATTCAGACGTGAAGCCATTTTTCTTATAAATGTTTCTAATAAAACTATTATATAAGAGTTGGTTTAATAGTGATTATAGAAAACGTTTTTAGTTTAAAAAATGTTTTTGAAAAAAATTTAGGTGTTTAACAAATTTTAGAAAACACTTTCAAAAATATGAAAAATTATTTAGTGTTTTTTGGAAAAAAAAAAAAACTTTGAGAGCAAACATTTTTATTAAAAATACTTCCAATAGAAATATTACTAATCGTATTGTAAAATTATACATTAAAAAGTGCTTTTAATCCCATTTAAAATGTCGGTTGATGTAATTGTTGTTCAATGTGACTAAAATTTCCTTTTGATAGTGTTTTTTAAAATATTCTTTTAACCTTAAAAAAATAATATTATTCGGCAAATTTTAAAAAATAGTTATAATGTTTGATGGAGAAATACTTAATAAGTGATTTTTTAAAAAAACATTTCTATAAAAAAACATTTTCACTACAAGTAATCTGAAAAAAATAGTGTCAAATAAGCTTTAATATTAATTTAACAACCAAGGTTTGTTGGACTACATTTTGACAATAGTTATCAAAAAATCAATAATTTGGTTTTAATAAAATTATATTTGAGAATTGAAATATAAAAAACAGTTTCAATAAATACAATGTAAATTTATATATAATACAAAAAAAAATTATTTTCACTTATTTTTTAAATATATATATATATATATATATATATTATTATTTTTTTTTATTATTATTATAAAAAAAAAACCCTAAATATTGTGTAAATATGTTCATGGTGTTGGGTACTACAGATTTGTGATGGGTCTTAGTGGTGAGGGCTCTCTTTTCTTGAACTCTCTATGCCTCATCAATTTCTTCCTGCACACATCCACATCCATCCTATTTCTGCTGGTGGATGGTAGGGACAAAACTCTCTATCAAAGGTATTTTTGAAGTCTGAAAAACCGTTTTTTTTTTCTTTTCTTTTTTTGGTTTTTTTTTAAACATTTATTAAGAGTTTGTTTATATTCTTTGTATTTTAAATTATTATTTAAAATATTTTATAAAAAACAATTATAAACAACTTAAATTTTTTCTAAAAACAATTTATTGTTCAGAACAAATAAAAAAAAAAAAGATTTTTGTCAAAGTTTATTAAAAATATCTTGAAGAGTCAATTTTCAAACAGGCCTATTGATGAATCAGGGACCACAAACTTGAAGGTAAGGCAAGGCTGGGCTTGAGTTTGAAAGGTTTGGAAGTTGGTGCTGGGCCAGCCTCGCCAACCCCAGGCCCAACTATAATTGAATTGAGATGGGTCCATGGCCGGCATAGCTATGAGGGTGAAGGGCATCAACCAAACTGACACAGTCCCTGTCAAAGAGGTGGCCCATGGGCCCAACAACAGGGGCCCAACCACAGGTCGACACGTGTAGTTCAATCCAGCAGTGGCGTAGTCACCATCCCAAATTTAAGTCCATCTTGGGTAGCCCAATTCATGCTTCCTCACGTCCTTCAAAAGAAAGTGATGTTCATCCAACTCTATCCCCAACAAAAAACAATGACTACACATAGATTTGACACCTCCAAGTACAGTTTTATACTCACATGACACCTTTTAAGTACAATTTTTATACAAAATCATAAAACCAAATTGAGATTACTCATTAGCATAACCTCCTTTTCAACCCAAAAATGAAAACAAAAAAACCCTAAATCTTTGTCATAACCTTATCGTATGTGATGGGCATAAGGGTGAAAGAGATGGAGATATTGGGTGATGTCATCTCTTTATGTGAGCAGTGACTCCTTATCATTATGTATGCATGCATGAATGAACTTCACTGTCATCCATACTTCTCATCACTGAGCTCTCAAGCTTGTGCTAACTCCACTGTACATTAAGACTTTTGATGAGAGGGGTCCAGCAGAAAAGAAATATATATATATATATATATACATATGTATAGAACACAACTAGGGGGATAATTTTATGTGAATTCTTGTGTTGGAGGCTTGGAGCTTGGGTTATATTGCTGGAGAGGTGTCATAATTTGTTGCTCTGGGATCACTTTCCTTGTGTGTGTGTGAGTGAGAGACACTGACACTGCCGACACAACTTTGTATGGAAAAGTACAAATGAGGCTTTCCATAGTTTGAATACATGTAAGGCAAAAAACTCTCTTAATATGGACAAACCAAAAGCATTTTTTTTTTTTTCTGTGGTGGATATTGGAATTAAGAAAGTAGGTGGTGGGACATTTCAGAGTGGGGGGAGCTTGGTGTGATCTCATCAGTTGAGTGAACTGCTTTTCCATCATTTGAGACTTTGGGTATAATCTCATCTTTAAAATGAAGATGAAAATATAAATGGGTGTATCTGATTTTTATATGGGTGTGGGCATTTTCTATGGGTTTTGGAGTTGGGGTGATAAAAAAGAGGGGGAGAAGGAGAATAAGGGAATAATAATATTTATATAAAAGGGGTTGGAGATCTCAAAACCGAGAGATGGACATGGGAACAGAAAAGTGGAGTCATACATGTTGAGGAATGCTAATACTCACACACTCGTGCTGTCTTGAAAACACAAAAGGATGGAAGAGAGCATGGGATCTCTGGTCAACACGAGACTCCTTTTTGCTAGATGTTTGATTTTGTTCCCCTTTCCTGTTAAATTATTTTATTAGATATCAACTAGTACCAGGGCCTAGAATCACCTGAGAGTCTAATATTTTATCATACATGAAATGAAATGCATATCCCAATGTGTATAGTGCTTCCCACCCTCCATCTTCTCCATGCATGTACTGAAAATATGGTTAGATGTTGGATTTCATTTCCTCAGTCTCACTTCCAAACCCCCTTGAGGATTTTAAATAGTAGAGATTTCCAACACCCACTTTTCTTTTAGTTACTTTGTTTGCAATAAAACTGTGATAAGGGCTTCTGCTTTGAAGAGATGGTCAAATAGGGTGATTATTTGGGAATGGGAGATGGATATTGTTGAGAATGGGATTCAATAGGAAGATGATGTTAACGGTTTGTTGTCTGTGGCAGCTTTAAAGGGTGATGAGTTTAAATGTGAGTGAACAAGAAGAGTAGATAAAGCCTAGATTTAAGGTGCAATCATTCAATACTGTGGGTACACATATCAGTCTCAAAGAGATGGAAAATATCCCCCCTCTAGCTTCCTCTTTGCTACAATGTCACAAACCCCATCTCTCACCCCAATAGTGAAGACAAAGTCACAAAACAAGGGTCCCACATCGGAATACACATAATATTTAAAGAATTGACCCCATCTCTCTGGTGGTCAAGTGCGGGTACTCTCAGCTCTGTGGTGGTGGTCAGGATTTGCTGCAGCAAGACGTTGAACAGTGCTCATGTCTGTACAAGTCTCAGCTATACTCAAAATTGTACTTGGAAACATTGGCCAACACCCCAACTCTCCAGCTCTCTTGTCAGCTAAAGCATAAACCTCACGTCTCTTTATTTGTTTTTTTACTTGCAACAATCTCATCTACATTCACCATGTTGAATGGTGGCAATGAAAACAAACAATAATTTTTTATAGAGCTTGATTTTTTTTCTAAACGAAATTACCTTAGAATGGATCAGCATCTATGTGAAAACGCCTTCTACTTGGCCTTTTTTGAGGGGTCTTTCAAGTGTCAAAACTTGTGAGGTTACAAGGGTTACTTGTGGGTGTTGATTAGATGTCCTAGGATGGGGTTCTTCTGAATGAATGTTGACCACATCCCCTTTCGTCCAGATATGATGGGTCCACCCCGATCCTAGTTAGAAATTGCATGCCTATCTTTCCTTCCATCATGGCATCAAACCAAAATCAGGATCATGGGTGTAGTAAACACATACTGTATCTAGCATCTACCACACCCATAATCAATCAAACACCTAAGGTAAAACCCACTTTTATTTTGACGAGAAAAAACTAGATTTTCTTGCGGTTAATATGGTGGAATATATATGAAGTGAGAATCAGAATGATATATGTATACGAAAAGGGAAATACAAGCTCTACTTGCTTCTTCAACGGAAAACAGGTCTATTGATGATGTGATAACAAAGAAAAGGAGCACCTAATTTAACACCAGAGCCAAGCTATAATTGGGTCATAATAAGACATCTTTTGATGCAAATTTTAGTCGGGTTAAGGCATTTCATTAAAAGCGATCAGAGTATAGAACAAGACAAAGTGAATACCGACATGGGATATAGGTTTGGCTGATAATAAATGCACCTCCCTCAAGGCTAAAGCTAAGGGTAATAGCCATAGGTGGTGTTTTCTTTTCATTTTTTTTGTTTGTTTTTGGAGATGGAAGGATTGAAGTGGGTTCATGAGATTTTTGGGTATCACCATCAATATAAAAAATATGGGTGTGGAGGAGTGGGTTTTGGGACAGAGCTCACCCGACCAGCGCCCGCACATCTAAGAAAATGCCGGGTTAGATTGACACAACTTGTTTCCTGTCTACTGATACCTTCATTTTTTTTTTTGAAAGGGCCAAAAAAAATACACATGAATGACAGAGAAAGAAAAGACTAGATGCATATATTCTCACAGTCTGGATATGAAACTTCACTGCTTTAGTGAAGTCTTTCTTGGGTTTGATTTAAGTTCTTTTCTTTATTTTGAAAGGTTTAAGAAGAAAACAAGCATATATGGTAGTGTAAAGATAATAGAAAGGACAATCATTGGATATCATGGTCTTTTTAATTTTTAAGTTTAATGAGAATTTTTTTTTTACCTATTTAATTAATTTTGAAAAAAATAAAGTTTGATAAAAAAAAAAAAAAGTGCAAAATATCATTTTATATAAAAATAAAATTTTAATTTGGGTGAGAAGATATTTTTATATTCAATAAATGTTTTTTAGCAATAAAAATTTCTCAAGATTGACAACAAAGTCATCTAAAAAGTGACTGACATGGGTAATATCAAAATATCTTGTACATCTCTTATAATCTTAAAACTTCCAAGAATCCAAATAGAAAAGTCACTTTTCATTAGGTTGAATTAATTTCTTAAAATAATAAAATAGAAAAGAAACAAACTTTTAACCAGTGATCCAAGTGAGTTGGTTGATAATGACAAGGAGGGAAAGGCAAAGGAGGGCAATTTGGTAAAGGTAAATGCATGAGCAGTGGAAGAAAATTTTACGAGGGTTTTGAAAGGGCAATTCCATCCAAGAATGAAACCGCCAGTAACTGTATTTTTCTAGATTCTATTTAGATATAGTGAGAGATATATATTAATAAGAAACACTATGTTCTTCACTAGCTTTACTAATAATATTTTTATTAAATCTGTTTAGAGCGTAATCACTCTCTCCAAAATCTCTTCACTCTCCACCATCCATCCACTCTTCGGCCATCTTGTACACACTCTCTTTCTCTCTCTTTCTCTCTTTCTCTCTCTCTCTCTCTCTCTCTCTCTATAAAAGCAAACTCATCAAGGCAATACCAGACTACTATCTAACCTTTACACCATGACTGACCCCTACTCAAAATTCTTCGCCGGTTGGTTCAAATTCAACCCTCTCCACCATTTCCCATCTGCAGAACCTCCATCACAGCCACCCTATGGCCACAGCTTGTACACCAATAGCTTCAGCAGCCACAGCAACTCCATTATCTATCAAACCCCGCCTCCATCTCCTCCTCTGAGAGAAGCCCTACCCCTTCTCAGTTTGAGCCCAACCAGGCATGAAGAAGACCAGCAGCAGCAACACTCCTCCTGCAGTAGTGCTATGGATGTGGATAGGAAGAAGAAAGCCAAAGAGGAAAGCTTCTTCTCATCTAGTACTAACACTAATACTGCTACTGATGATGGAGATGATGATGAAACTGTTACTGTTGCCCTACATATAGGTCTACCAAGCCCTAGTGCTGCAGAGATGGCCTCTATGCTCTCTTCTTCTTCAGAGATCACTGACAAAGATGGAGATGGTGATGTTTCTGGGTATCCCATCAACAGACTCAACAAGGGTCAGTATTGGATCCCCACCCCATCTCAGATCCTTATTGGTCCTACACAGTTCTCATGTCCTGTTTGCTGCAAGACCTTCAATAGATACAACAACATGCAGGTGAGTTTCTTTCTTCTCATATGGAATTCACATGTCCCCCAAAACCCTTCTGCCTTTCCTTTCTCTCTCTCTCTCTCTCTCTCTCTCTCTCTCTCTCTCCTTCCTATTTTTTCCGTTTCAATTTTGGAGGAAAAGGGGGAGAAAAAAGATTCCTATTTTCTCTCCCACTTTCTAGTCTGATTTGAATCCTTCAGTTGTCCTATGCTTGATTTCCAAGTGAAAACTCAGGGAAGCAGATTTTGATCCTATATATGTGATCACCTCTATTAATTTTCTGGGAGTTTCTTCCCTTTCCTTTCTATTTTGCATGGTTTATGGGTTTTGGGATTTGAATAAATCTCTCTGATCCAACTGAGACAAATCAGTACCATCCATTATGTGATGGAACAACACAGGCAATGTTCCTTATGCCTTTAGTACTTCGAAGTCTGTGCTCGACACATTGGCAGGTGTGTGTAGAACTGAAAATTTTGCAGTTCTCCCCAGGGCTCAGACGAGATCTTCATCAAGAATTTCTCTATGTGAACTTTCATTCTGCAACAACAAACGTACAGTTTACGGATATGAAAACCCAATACATAGGATTTCATCTTTCGTCTCTTCTGAATCAAGACATCTCCAAAAACTCAAAACCCCACGTCCTTCCTGTTAAATTTCTTTCCTTATTTAACCATTTCTCTTTCCTCTACTGCTCTTTTCTTGTAGATCTTTGGAGACAAAGGACCCGTCATCCATACATATTGAGTTCAAACAAAGGAAAACGAAAAAGAAAAATGAAAAACCCCCATTTTTATTTCATACCACCAATCACCACAACTGTTCAATACGAAGGAGCAGCTTCAAGGACACGCCCCTATTTCGAGAATAAATCTCCATACTCAGCAACAAACAGAAAAATTTCAAGTATCAGACGTTTGCACCTTCCATTTGTTGGTTCCAACTCCATGTAGGACAAAGGATCACGTTCCTTTCTCACGCTTCATAATCCTTAACTTCTTCAACATACTGTTTGAAATTTTTTATATTTTCAATTTCTTATGTTGGACATACATGGTACATTTTCTTCTTGTTCCTCATGAGGCCTGTATGCTGAAGTTTGTGGCAGACATTCTACTTTGATTTATAAGATAAAATCATTCACTTTAGTGGGATTACGAATTCTTTTTATTGTTTTAGTATTTTGTGTATCAATTGAGCATTTCCTTATATGTGGGTTAATGCTAATTTTACTAACTCCTGCAGATGCATATGTGGGGGCATGGATCTCAGTATAGAAAAGGGCCTGAATCTCTAAGAGGCACTCAGCCAACGGGCATGCTTAGGCTTCCATGCTATTGCTGCGCACCAGGATGCAGGAACAATATAGACCACCCGAGGGCCAAGCCGCTTAAAGATTTTAGAACCCTTCAAACACATTACAAGAGGAAGCATGGGATCAAACCTTTCATGTGTAGAAAATGTGGGAAGGCATTTGCTGTGAGAGGAGATTGGAGAACCCATGAGAAGAACTGTGGGAAGCTTTGGTACTGCATTTGTGGGTCTGATTTCAAGCACAAGAGGTCTCTCAAGGACCACATAAAGGCTTTTGGGAATGGCCATGCAGCGTATGGCATAGATGGCTTTGAAGAAGAAGACGAGCCTGCATCTGAAGTAGAACAAGATGATGAGTCCATGCAGTGATGTTGAAGAAGAATTGGATATCAAGACTGGTGAATTGTCTTATCTTATGAGCTATATTGGTATTGATATAGTCACCATGGCTCTCTAAGTGATCAAGAATATATATCATACTGTTGGAAGCATCAAAAAATTTACTTAAGAGAGCCACTTCTCTTTGTTTCTTTTTTTCTTCTCTCTCTCTCTTTTTTTTTTTTTTTTTTCCTTTTCCTGATGAGCATGGTAGATCCAAAGTACATCCATGTTAGACTAATTAAGTTCTTGTAAATGCATTTTTCCTTTCAACTCATGTCCACGGCTTCTTTTTCTATCTCTTTGATTATCTTAGGCTTTCGACCCTTTGACAACATAGTTCTGGTTAATATAATCATTTTGCTGAGCCATAGCCATCAATGTGGAAACGAGAAATGGGAAACACAACTGCATAAAGCGCGGAAACCTTGTAGGAAAAGTGGTTTGCAATTATATAGGAAAACCTATAGAGGCACCTATGCGATAAGGAGAAACTATATATATGTATTAGTGGAAGGATAGAGTGCATCAGAAAATCAGGATTTCTACACCAGCACTGAGAAACATTGCAAAAACCTCGCATATATATATATATATATATATATATATATATATTATATTGACTTTATTTTTCCCAAACATTTCCTTAGCCTTAGCTAATTTCACATTGTGGAAAGACACTGGTTTATTAATATCCAAGAGAATATGTACTCCTGGTGTAATCACACCATATTTTTATAGATATATAATTTATGGGAGAGGTGGATTTAGGAAGATAATTAATGGGTGGAGAAGCTTCTCTGAATTAAGCAGTGAGACATGGTGTAACTTTTAGGGATGATGAGAAGATAAATGAATGCATGGATAATTCCTGTGGGTTGTTTCAGGCTTTTTGCTTTAATAATTCATCTTTTCTTTTCTTTTAAAGATCTTGATATCATCATATGAGTCTTCACCGGACCACAACAGCAATGTCACGAATGGGTACGTAGTTATAAAAGGATGTACATGAGGGGGAGCTCAATGGATAACAAGACAGGTGAGTATATTTTGTTCCAAATGTAGTTGAGATGGGCTTTTCATCCTGCAAATGCATCAGCTTTTTGGGGTGCATATGATGCCCTTTTGCTTTGGTTAGTGGAGAGATGTGTTTGTTGATGGATGGAACATATACCATTTGAGATTCACTATTGCTTGGAAAATTCAAAGCAAATGATTAGCTTTTGGGGGTAGAGAGAGAGAGAAAGAGAGATCAGAGAGATAATATTATAAGGTAGAGAAAAGATGGGTAGGAGCAATAATAATAGTACTAATTATATACTAGACTAGTATAAGGTTTGGGAGGATGGAAATGGAATGGATCCTGTTGGCAGCTTTGTTGAGAGAGAGAGAGAGAGAGAGAGATGAGCAAAGGTCAGACTGAAACTGCAACAGTGTTGAGCCTTAGCTGAGTTGGTTGGGCTGATTTGCAACATATACTGATGCCTCCTACAGTACATACACACCTTCTGATGGATAAACTGTAGACTGAAACGACATCTCAGTAACCCTTTGACTCATCTCCCTCAACATCTTTGTATTTGCAGCCCTACAATCGTTGTTTGTGATCTTCAACAAAAATGATAATGGTGATTGATGGGCAACAACACGACAACTCCTACTACGGCAACATGTGTTACAAAACAAAACAATTTCTTTCTTTCCATTTCTTTTTCTTATTTTTATTAGGGTTTTTGTCTTGACAACAATGATCATCTGATATAGTTGTGTAAGATGTCAGTTGATGGCCATGTGGTGTATATTACCAATTCCTTTGTTTACTGTTGTGCAATAACACACCCCAGATCAACCAACGGTAACAACCAAGAAACAAGTAACTGAGCATTTATTGACAATCAATATCTTACCCTTCTGCTGAGACCACCAGTCTCTACCAGAAATTGACCCTTTCCATTATAAAAAGGCCACCATTCCACTTCTTTTTCCCATCACCCTTTTTACTTATTGAAGAAGTGCATACTCTCCATGAGAGTCTTCCTTGAAACCCACCAACACACCCTACAGTATAATAAACACTAGGGTCATACTAACTACTAAATACTAAATCCTAAGCATCTTACGTATGAATACTTTCCAAGACATGGATATTAAGATATATGTGCTTTAAATGGAAACTTCTTACAGAATAAAACTACATATTATCCAAACCAAGGATCAGTCCACAGAATCTTTGACATTTCTTTGAATAAAGAGAAAGATGCAGAGATTGGCCTGAATTATAAGAGGGTATCTCTCATAACATGCATCTGATTAACAGAATTCACTGTTTTCACCCACCCACCCCTTCCCTTTTTTTTTTTTTTTGCCTACCAGTTGAACACAGCCTTCCCTACTTAAAATCCCAAGGCCCCTTTTTTTTCTTCTCTTTTTCCTGTTATTCAATGAATAATGTTATTTAATATTAGTTTAAAAGTAGCATGTATGCACTGTCACCGTGACCTTGTCAAGCAGACCAAGAATCCCTACAAAGAAGAATATGTATTACATTTTTATCATCCCCTCGTATTCATATTCCAACACAAAAAGGAGACAGCTTTGTCTCCTTTGGCTCGAATCACTAGCTAGTTACCACTCTCAAGGGATAGTTTCAGTATCAACAACAGAAAGAGATATCTCTTACAATTGATCCAAATCATTTTTCTACTTCAAGTAGAAATTTGTTTACAAAAGCGATCAGAGAAATCTAAATACATGAAAGCACTATGGGTACTAAAGGCTATCGAAGGTTTAAATGAGTACAAGAGATTCATAAATACTCTTTGATTTTCTGTGAGGTTATGGCTATGATCTTTTGAGCCCACCTGTATTTGGCCACTTGGACCAGCTGTAAAGAAGAGAGAACTTGAGGGAGCCATTGCCCTAGACATATGGGATTCATTTTCTATTTTTCTTGAAATTAATTAATATGAGACAACTTTGTTTTGAGAGGCCCCAATGGGAAAAAGAAAAGGGAAAAAGGCAAAAATAAGCTTGACTCATAATCACCTTTGAAAAGAAAAACAAAATAAACAAATAAATGAATGAATTATTAAATCAAGAGGAAACAAAAATACTTCTTTTGGACTATACCTAGAGATCTCTTTTTCCCATGATCATTATCCGTGCCATATGCTGCTTTGATCCATTTTCCTTCTGCTAAAGTTGTGCTACTTTAATGCTCGGAGATTCTCCAAGTTGTAGGTATTGGGTATCTTCATTAGGGGAATATAGAGGGAAAACTTGAGAGAGAAGAAAGAGAAAGAGAGCATTCTCATTCTCAACACACATACTGAGAGAGAGATCTAGAGAGAAAGCATATCTAGGCTTTTCTCTCTGCTACTAAGGAGAGAAAGTTATGCATGTTTGACGTCCATCCTATCAAATCAAAAGGGTTCTCTTTATATATAATTCTTAAAGAATCAACTTGAGATATATAATAATGAAGGGTCTACTTGCAGAAGACCCAACTAAAGATCAAACAGAAATGCCAAAGACAAAGACACCCACATCCATTATCCAAGATAACTCCTCAGAAGCAAACCCACATGGACAACCCAAGTACTTCAAGGTATTCCAGAGATTCCATGCATGCATTTTCAACTTGGCAGCATCTATCACAACAGGAAAAAAAAAATCCTTTCTTTTTCCTGCATATATTTGTATATGTTGATTCCATGGTTAAATCAATATTTATACTGTGTAGAAAAAATGTATATCAAAGATATCATATGCTTCATTATAATATGTAATTTTTATTCTGGTTTTATATTGGCTGATGATAATAATGATTTTTAAGGTGTATAGCATGAGACAAATTTTGATTAGTCTCAAACCTAAATTTTCCAAATTACATATCAAACTTTTGATTAAAATCAATTTTTAAAATTGGTCATGTATTAGTAACTAATGAATTTTCCATTAATGATGTTGATAAATGTATTTACAGCAAATTTGAGCATAATGCATATGTTGTCATCTACCTCCATGTTGATGACATGTTGATCTTTGGAACTAACTTAGAGGTTGTTTGTGAGACCAAGAAATTCCTAGGATTTAAGTTTGACATAAAGGTTCTAGGAAAGGCAAAGGTGATTCAAGGAATTAAGGTAACTAGAACACCTAATGAGTTTAAACTATTTCAAGAACACTATGTTGAAAAGATCTTTAAGAAAGTTTGAATACTTTGACTGTAAACCAATTTTAACTCCTTATGATCTTAACTCACAACTAAAGAAAAACACAAAATATAGCGTTGCCCAAACTAAGTATGCTCAAATCATTAGGAGCCTAATATACTTAACGAACTATACTAGACTTGACATTGCCTATGCGGTAGGCAGATTAAGTCGGTACACCCAAAGTCTTAATCAAGACCATTGGACTACTATTCATAGAATACTTAAGTATTTGAGAGGCACCATTGACCATGGTTTATGCTATAATGGATTTCCAAGTGTCCTTAAAGGATTTAGTGATGCTAACTGGATCTTTGATTCAAGTGGAGATTTACTAGTGGGTATGTTTTTGTCTTCGGAAAAGGTGCAGTTTCTTGGAAATCTGTCAAACAAATATGCATCACTCGATCTATTATGGAGGCTGAGTTTATTGCCTCAGAGAAGGCAAATTTTGAGGCTAAATGTCTTAGAAACCTCTTAGTGGATATCCCTTTAGGCAGATTAAGTCGGTACACTCAAAGTCTTAATCAAGACCATTGGACTACTATTCATAGAATACTTAAGTATTTGAGAGGCACCATTGACCATGGTTTATGCTATAGGTTCATATGGTTAATAACAAATCACTTGTTGACTGGAAGATGGTCTATCAGTTATATATGAGAGTTCATCCATATGGTGTAAATAAAATAATTTTTGCAATGACTAAGGATGAGTATATTTACTCTTAATGATACCATCCCTATGGTGTAAGTAGAGGTGGGGCCACTGCGTTTGAGAACTTAAGCAAGTTATCTAGAGCTCTTAAGAATATCTAGGTTGTATGACCTATTTGCACCAACTCGTTTTATATTTACTTTTAATGATATCATCCCTATGGTGTAAGTAGAGGTGGGGTCACTTCCTATGAGAACTTAAGCAAGTTATCTAGAGCTCTTAAGAATATCCAGTTTGTATGACCTATTTGCACCAACTCGTTTTATACATCTCATAGTAAAACCAATGTGGATGATAGGTTCCCTGAATTACATAAAGAAATATTGGTTTATAGAATTTTTTTTTTCATCAAGTCTCTACAATTTAATACTTATTTATATTAAGACTGGTTCATAGCTTATTGACACTAATTCTAATGCATTAAATTCTAGTTTTTTCCTTCAGACATTTTCTTCTTCACACATACACTCTATGTGGGATTGTTGGTAGAGTGTGTGTGTGAGAGAGTGTTTAAAGTGAAAAATAAAAGAAAATGTCAATCCCACATTGGAAATGGGTGGACACTTTTAGAAGGCGTTTCTACTAATTCGTTTCCTTAGCGTCATGAGCTTGTGGAGAGGTAAAAGAGAACCTCACACCGCATTTGAAAGAGAATTTGGGTGGCTCAAGCTAGAAACCCTTATTGTGCAAGGTGTTTGCATACACATCCTACGCAAAGGAAATCGCAAATCTAGTGGCTTTTTGCAATCTGAAAACCAATATTTTTATTTTAAATTTAAAACTTGAAATTAATTTATTTCCCTTCATTATGATTTTTCTTAAATTTTTTAAAATTTGGTCAAAGGAATTAATTTGGTTTAATTATCCCAGTTTAATTCGTTTAGCCTTTTAGACTTTAAGACTTGTAGCCATTTAGCCCTTTACTCCTATGGTCATTTTATAAGTTCTCTGCATATAAATTTAGAACTCTTCAATGCCTTAGAAGACTAGCTCTCTCTGACTCTATCTCTTTCTTATGTTCTCTCTTTACTCCTTCCACCAGTAGCTAGTTGTCATTGTTTGCAACTTATTCTCGATTGCTACCAACCTCCATTTGTCTCTCTTTCTCATTCTACCACTATGACCAACCCTCTCAAGATAATCACCGTTTCTACAACAACTCATTCTCATTTTTCTCATTGTAGCATTGCTATTGCATCTTATTCATCAGAAGGAATTTCTTTTTGAGTTATACTATTCCTTGCTCAAGGTATGCATCGAAAGTAAGGGTTTTTGGTTATTGAATTTTGGAGGTAGGCCACTAGTTCCCTTAGGACGAAAGTACTTTAAGGATAGTAATTGTTACACTTCAACTTAATCCTATAATTGCCCTCATTCAAATTTTCTATTCCTATTTCTCTTATTTTGGACTTGGTCAAGTTTTGTTACTCCTATTCCTTAAGACCTAATTTTTCCAGCAAATTTAACTTTAATTTTTCCAACAGATTTAACTTTCCTAACATCATGATGTTTAAGTCTTCTTTTTACCCTTGTAAGCCATTCCTTGTTAACGAGGGTAGGTTAACAAATGGTCAGACTTTACTGACATAATTCTCTAAGTCAGTACATGCACATATTTCTTCTTACTTTTTTAACATTCTAAACCCAAGATTAAGCATTATTAGGCGAAATGAGGATGTAGGTATTCTAGCTTTGAACTTAACAACCCGTCAGAAAAATGACAATGAATTATATAATTTAATGTCTCAAATAAAAATTAAGAGCCGAGTCTCTATTTAAAAATAGAAAAGATTTTTTTTATTTAAAAAACATATTTGATATATATTTTTTATTAAACTTGTATTTTTTGATAATTTATTTTGAAATTTTGTTATTTTTTAAAATAAATTTGATATATTTTTTAGAATATTATGAGAAACAATTCAAAATAAGGATAATACTTCAAAACTTTTGTATTATATTTAATTGCACAAAACCTTTGTGGAGAATAAATAAAAAAATTATTTTTCATATTTGATTTTTAAATAAAACTTTATTATTAAAAATAAGAAAAAAAATTGTTTTAAAGAAGTAATTCCAAAAAAAAAAATGGTTTTAAGGGTTGAAGTATAAGAATAGTGTAAATGAATACATGTGAAATCCTTTTAGAACATGGAGTTTATAAATACATCCACGTGAAATTTGTAAAAATATTGTTAAATGGGTTTTCCAAACAAGTATGAATCATTCCAAGCTTTGGGCATTAGTGAGATCACTCTCTCTTCCGCACAATGACCAGTGAGCCAATAGATAAGACATGAAAGAATATTTAAAAAATAATCAAAATGTCCATCTAGACTTCTACTTAGAAGACCCTTTCCTTCTTCTCTCTTCTCCCTTTGCTTTAATTTTATTTTTCTCAATATAATCATTTCTTTTTTCTTTCTTGAAATGCTAACATTTCTTTTTTTAGAAAGGGAAAGGGGAAAGGGGAAACTGGAAAGGGAGGATTTTTACCCTTGCATGTTTGAGATTAAAGGGTAAAAATTTTTACTTACAAAACCAAATAGTAGTAAAACATTACAAGCCCATTAAAATTTGCAATAAAAATGGTGATTTGGAATTCCAAGAACTAGAATTAATATATTTGAAAAGAAATAAAATTTTTGTACCAAAAATTTACTCTATTTATTTTTATTTAAAAAAATAAAAAACTTAAAGAGGATTTTAATATTTTTCTTGTACACCTTCATCATGAACTATGACGTCAAAGTTTTTTTTTTTTGGAACTCAAAGGATCTTTTTATACCTATTTACATAATTTTGTTGAAAGAGCTTTTGAATTTGTTCTTATTAAGGTCATTTTTTGTACTAAATTCTGAAAAGATTAAATTAATAAGAGTTTTTATATGTGTATAATTGATTTTTGTTGAAAGAACTATAATTTAAAAGAAAATAAAAATATTATAATATCAATTTTTTTTTTTAATTATAAATTTGATATCTATTATACGGTAAAAAAATAAAAATGAAAAAGAAAGAGGTCATGCCAAGGGAGAATCATTGTTAGAAACCTGGACAGCGAAGCTCATCGAACAGAGAGGACAAAAAAAGGAAAAAGAAAAAATTACAAGTGGGGAAACGAAAACCACGGCGACCCAAAACCAGCCGCTGCTGGTGCGGAGCCAAAAGTATTTAACAGCAGCTAGTTCTGGTTGTACCGAACCGCCGGTAAAATCAGGCGTTCGTACCAAATGAGGTTAAGGGGGGAAAAAAACAATTGAAGCCCCCACGTACATCCGGCCGATCAGGCTATGAGATTAACAAATGATGATTTAACATGGGACATGAATGAGATCGAAACCACGTCATCATGGTTTTTAACAAGACACAGTGGTGGTTTTGGTTAATTTTTTTTGTTAGTTAAAAAAAAAAAAAAAAAAAAAAAAAAGCAGTGATGGCAACACTGGTCCAGATAAAAATTTGACTGACCAATAACAATCCTCCATTCAACGCTCTGGTTGGCCATCTGCTATAAAATATGGGCTGTGGGCCCCTTCTTTTTTGACGATGATGGGCCTGAAAGATCATCATCATATCTTTGTCAAAAACAAATCAAGGTAAAATAAAAGACTCCACTTTTTCTTTCAAAAAGAGCACTTTCACCAGCTTCCTAGAAGGATCCTATCCCCCCACCATTTGTGTTACCAATACGTATATAATCTAAAGTAGGAAAAAGATAAAGCCCCAAAGGAAGGAAGATCTTTACCCAAATTTAAAAATAAGAAAACAATTTTGAAGGCAACAGAAATAAATACCTGATGCCGGTGCAGAGAGCTTGGAGTTAGTGGGGAGTTGAGAACTTTGATCAAGAACAGCCCAAAATTATTTTGAATTTAAAAAATTATTTCTTTGAATTGTTACTTTAATCATTTGTTTGGTTCGGGGAACTACGAAAGAAAAGAAAAAAAAATTGATAAAAAAATGAATTTTTCCATGTTTTATTTTATTATAAAACTAGGAATAAAAATATATATATACATAATTTAAATTAACTAAAAACTTATACATTTTAATTTCTTTTTTTTTTTTTACATTAAATGGATAAAATAAGATAAATGAGTTTGAAATTAATAAAAATAATTTATTAGTTTTAAATCTATTTAAAATTTTTCCTTTAATTTTTTTTCTAATCCATGATATGAAAATAAGAATGAGAATAAAAGTAAATCACGATACCATTTAAAAAAGTAATACCAAAACATTGAGAAGAGTGGATTTTAGTTTGTATATCATTTCTAATAATAAAAATAGAGTAATTAATGATATATTTATATATATAGGTTTCTCATTTTTATTATTTATTATGGTGTTTTAATTCATTTTTAAGTAGTATTTATTAAATACACTTAATATATTCCTATTATCATATTAATTCATAAAACGAGCGTTACCAAACACATTTCTATTTCCAACAGGAAACAACATCTCAAGGTATTGTCTCAATGAAGGAGAGAACATCTGGGGATGGTTTCCTTCATTATGAAAGCTTTGTGGGGTACCAAAATGCATGAATATTTTGAATTTGTATTTATTTTTGTATGCATAATCGTCCACTTGAAATGAGGGATAAGGACCCCCCATGGAATGAGCAGACAAATAGAATAAAGGGTATAGGCCCAAACTGTCACAAGGGAGACCCTACATCACCTGCTCATGTCTAAATGATACACACACTTACAGATGGAAAAACAAGTGGGCATATCCACTTGCCTATATATACGCTCTCTACTGATACATAGGATCATAAGAGTCATAGACCCGACTAGGCTTTGGTTTAGTGTAGGTAGATTCATCTGTGGACAAGGAAGAAAGTGGGCTTGACCTTCCTTTGCCTCTATTCACTATCTCAACTTAAATCTCCAACCATATACCTAAACACCACCCTACTCCGATCCCATAATGAACAGATATTTTGACCCTCCCAAGGAAAAAAAAAAAAAAAAGGTCAGCCATTCACTTTGTTGCTCCCCAGTCTTCATGTTGCTGACCTATTATGCCTACTAGAGATGTCCATTTTGGTCCACCTTTTGGACATCTAGTACAGAATAACAAAAGTTAATCCATTCCATCTTTTCACTAAACATAACAACCCCAACCCACCCACCCACCCCCAACAGAAAAAAAAAAAAGGAAACTAGTGTAACTAACAGACTAATCAAATCCTACATATCTAATTCTATAACTATTCTACCCCTCAGGTTTAAAGGGGAAAAACACCGACAAAAGGAAACCACCATATCTGTTATTTATGAAACAATGTTACGCAAAATTTTTGATAAATCAGTTGATAAAAGACTAATCCCGAGTTGTGTTATCATATGATTTACATGGATTGAAAGGGATTATTTGGTTTAGGATTCCACCAAATTGATTTTACTCCAAAATATTACCCACCCGAGAGAGTTGATTTCAATACACATACACCACATCACAACATGATCAGACTCTATCAAATGGTTTTCTTCAAGCATGTTATTACCGGGTGGAAGAACTCTGACAATCTCAAGAATCAATTGGCTTTCTCTTGTAAGGTTGCTGGATGAAACACCATATGTTTTCTCTCAAGCGTATAGATTTGCATCAAATAACAGGACCCAATTAAAGCTGTAATATCTTGTACCAAAACCTGGAAGAATAGACAAAATAATACATAAGAATCTAAGCAAAAACAGGTAGCAGAAATATTGAATCCCCCAATCTCATTTTCAGCATCCATTACAATCATAGAGATCATTGACAGCCATGCATGTGCTAACAAGAGATCCAAACTCAAAATAATAATCTCTTTTTCCTTATTCGGTGGGGAAATTAAGGATGCCCTTCTCGATCACTTCCACTTTTGGAAGATGAGATAATGCAGGGGGCAAATCTTTCTTCTTCTTTTTTTTCCTTGAGGAAATGGATTTGGAAGCAGATGGGAAGCGACCAAAAAACACATGGGCAGATGCAACATCACAGACCACTGGCAGTTAGACGAATTATTTTTTATACATCAAATTCACATGTCTCCCTTCCTAGAAGAATATGAAATTTCAATGTTAAAAGTTTCAACTTAAGCATGGGTTTCATAGCCTACATGGGAATTGAAAACCCACCGAAGCAGGTTATATTTCTTGTGACGAAAAGGCTGACCACATCTACAGTTTCTCACCACCAAAACAAAAAGTAACGTGTATATACATGCGTAATGTGTAAGAAATTAACATAACAATACAAATGAAATGGTCAATAACATACTACATGGGGAAAAACATTGTTTTACTAATTATTTTACTGCTTCCCGCAGTTTCCCATTCACTAAGAGGAGAAAAAAAAAATGAAAATACTGTTAGAAGAAAAGATTTTTCATCCTCACTTTTTTAACTCTTTCTGTCACAACTCTGCCCATGCTTGTCAATTAAGGATCGTTGCCAGTCTACTTCATGTCATTCCTCTCTGTCAGTGGTCTGTTGGGGTAGTTTCAGATGGCTTTTAATGGGTGCAGTCATTCAATCAATCTTTGATTTAAGTCGAGCGTATCTAAGGGGCAGTTCCTCTTCCCAATAAAGTGTGGAAATCATAAATTTGGTTTCTTTATGGTCAGAAATTAGGGCATATGAAACAGGGTGCCCCCCAAAAAGATTGGAAAACCAAAATAGTCCTCTAGATCATACAACAAGGTAATTGTATAACAAGGGCAGAATTGTCCTTTTAGTTCTGAGTGTGCCCTGTTAATAAATCATGGGGCACCCGCTTTTATTTCTCTCCTTCAGTGGATGAACACTTTTCCATTCTTTTGCTTTAAGTGAGGGTGTCTTTATCTCCCTCTTTCCAATACCCTTTCTCTCATTTAACTTTGAGAAATCCAATCAAAACCTCGACTTTTTTTCTAAATGAAAGCAAATATGACTAAAGGGGGCAGCTTTAGTTCTAATGAATATCTTTCACAGATTTATGTTTCTTACATGACATGTTTGGGATTTTAAACCCCACCTATCTAACTGACATTCTCCAAAGACTCTTTATTTCACACAATCTAACAGAACTAAATTTCAGAAGGTTAGTTCTGAAGTTGCATGAGATCTATGACACTCTCTATTCATAAATGCAGAGTTTAGAAAATGGTGTAGCTTGCCCTATATGCACAATCAGTCCCACATTGGAACATGTTACCCCTATATATACTTTCTATTGTCAATGTCATCCTCTCCTTGACTTCAGTTGCATTCACAACTCACAAGCTTGTGCAGCACATGGAATGTGGGAGAACACGTTAGCCAAACATGTGTGTGTGTGAGAGAGAGAGTGGATATGTGGTCAATCCTCAATTTTGTAAAGTGTAGATTGTGCATGGCCAATCCTAAACTTTGAACACGCATCAAAATTCATTTTATACATACCTTACATTTTAGCCATGTGCAATGGTAGGAGAAAGGCCAAAATCATAGAAGAAAGGACAACAATTACATGGCCAGAAACAATGAGAAACAACATATTCAGGATCTAAAATTTCATTAGGAAAATTTGAACGTGTCTTTCAGAATAAATAACCAAGACTAGAAATGAGAGAAACTAATCCTAAAAATTTTCTTTTCATAACAGATCCAGTGGTGAATATTTCACACCTAAAAGCAAAATTAAAACCACATGTTATCAACTTATCAAAAATATAACTTACAGTTCTCACCTAAACTTTTTCCAGAGTCTCAAAAGTTCATTTGATAGTTCCTAAGGTAGTTTTAGAAATGCAATCAAATTCCTTTTGTCATTTAATCAAGCTTTAATATCTTAACAACTGATTCTGGTTTAGTAATCTATTTTACCTCATATTAGCTAAAGCTTTCAACCAGTCTCTAAGCTTCAAGCTGACTCAACCTCAAGAGGCAACTAGATATACCAGTGCATATTATGTCATCCTCTAAACTTAAAATGAATTAGACTGTGAAGCCCACTGGCCCAATTCAGTCTCATAATCCAAAAACAGCCAACGACTGACTCAGAGGCATAGTAACAGGCCCAAACCAGTCAAGTTGTATCAGTCTTAATATCACTCATCCAGGCAGTGAAGTTTCTAGCTAAACTACTTTCAAAAGAAGTTCAAGAAGAACTAGATACTTTCTGATTTAGCTACTTTAGCTTAGTCTACCATAAATATCTAGTTATGTGTAAGATTTCTGTCCCCTTTATGAAGAGATTTCAGTCTTAATCTTTGTCTAAACATGTTTAAATTTAGAAGGTTTTTTCATTTTTATCCAGCAATGTCATAAAGAATGAAGTTAAAACCTACCAGTCCCTCCTGAATAATCCCTCAGACAAATGCTTTGTACTTCATTCTCTAATAAAAAATAATTGTGTTACAAAGGTACAATCGCAGGAATATGCCATTATGTAACCAGCACCAACATTCTGTTACCAGTAACAACGAGACTGTTGGAAGTACTAATCTTACCATTTGGAATTGTTCTGGATTGATTAAACTAATATTTGACTCAACTTTAAGTCAAACCCCATCCCAATATCCTGATATGCCCCTAGACCCAAAATCCTTAGTTAAAAGAGAGATGCCCCCTTTCTCTTCGCTTCACTCTCTTCTTTTATATGAATATTTGAATACAGGATATATGTCTCCAATTTAGGTGATAACTCTCTTCTTTTTCAGTGTTGGTTTTATTATGATTTTGCTTATTTATCTTTTCCTACTCTCTTAATCCCTAGCAGTCAAAACTATATGAACTTCCCCTTACACTCTAGCAACCTATGTTCCCATTCGTAGCCTTAATGTCCCCAACCAAGCATAAAAAAGCTGACTGCATGATTGTTTACATCTTTGCAAAACAAAGAAAAAATAGGTACATATGTATACAGGAATGAAGCATAAAAGAACATGTAATCAATTTTAAGAAAGATACTTTGCAGTACACATGAATTATTCACTATCATGAATAAGTAATCATTGAATACTAAAGGTTAAACAATTTATATTTAACAAACAAGTCATTTCCTGCTAATTCAATACAAGCTCAGGAAAATAAACTTCACCAACTTTTTTAACATTTTCCAGCTGGACTGCAACTGATAACCAAAGTTCCAACTAGTCCTCAACCAATATAACACCCAAAAAAAAAAAGATGAATGATAGATGCAGAAGAAACATAGACTCTTCAAGATTTGTAAAAGAATAAACTATATTACCCCCTTTTGGATGTAGAAATAAGTAGAAAAAAACTTTCATTTGGAAACTGGTAGAGAAATATCTTGGATTTTGTAATAAGGAAATGAAACAACCATGGAATTATATCAGGACTGCTTTTCTGAGAGAGCAAGTAGAGACCTCAATTTTTGTGCAGAACCCTGACATAAATTATATAGAAGCGACAATTCAATTTTGTTGCTATCTTACTTTTTCGGTACATACTGGGCCAATGTTTGATTGATGCAGTAAAATCTCTTTGATGGCTTTGATAAAGAAGAATTCCCTAGCAAGAGATAGTCTTACAAAAGCTTTAAAATGCGTCAGGTGGATGGTATAACCAATTGAAGATACACGCTCATAACTAGTTGGAAAATTTTGCATAGAAATAAGAAGAGAGGAAAAAAAACCCACTGGTGGTTAATGACATGAAAACATACAATTTTAACAAGAGGATGAGGATTTGCAAGACCCTAGTCATTTGCAAAACCCTAGCATCAGCCAAAAATGAGGATCATAAAGAATCATCACAATGAATATAAACACTATTAATAAACCATTTTAAAACTATGCAACCAGAAACATTTGAGACCAAATGGCACCAGAAAAACTTCAATCAATATAACATTCTACAACAGACATTTTCAACACCCAAACATTAGCCAAACAGGAAACCCTAAACTGCACCAAAAATCATAATCCAAACCAGAAACAGTTAAGGCCAAATGGCAGCAGAAAAAGTTCAATCGAGACAACATTCCATGAAAAAATTCTGAAAACCTAGACAATTTCAAAACCCTAGCATTAGCAAACAGGATAATCATAAAGAATCATACCATATAAGATAACCACTTGATTAATAAATAAACCATGCCAAAAATCATAATCCTGAATCAGAAACAAATGAGAACAAATAGGAAAAAGTTCAATCTAGACAACATTCATTGGAAAATTTTGAAAACCCTAGCATTAGCCAAAAAATGAGAACCATAAAGAACCATACCAGAGAAGGTAAACACTTGATTGATTAATAAGCAATTTTAAACCCTAAACAGGGCCAAAATTTATAATCCTGAGTTAGCAACAACCAAAACCAAATGGAACCAGAAAAAGGTTCAATAGAGACAAAATTTCACGGTGAAATTCTTGAAACCCTAAACCATTGGCATAAGAATCATAAAGAATCGTACCAGAGAAGATAACTGTTTAATTAATAAACCATTTTAAACCCTAAACGTGAGCCAAAAACCATAATCTCGATTCAGAAACAACTGGCACCAAATGGGACCTGAAAAGGTTCAATGAAGACAAAACTCGACAGCAAAATGCAGAAAACCCTCGCATTAGCCAAACATGGATAGACAATCGCACCAGAGTATATAACCGTTTGATTGCAAAATATCATGTATCGCGAAGGATTGAAAGAGAAACGATATAGAAAGGGCGGTGGAGTGAGTTTTCTCGAGGGGAAAGCGACTGTGTCTGCCTTTCTTGATTCAAATATATGCATAGAAGGAAAGGCGGTTCTTTCAACTTCAAAAGTTTAAAATACGGGTAAAGCGATAACACGCTAAAACGTCGTCCGGCAAATCCATTTCCTGCTGTATTAAGTATTTTCACCGGCTAAGGACTTTTAACAAAAACGGAGAAAGCGTTTGAGATTTAGAAACTAGGAAGTGTTTTTAATATTTATAATACTTGAAAATTTTTATCATTTAAATATTAAAAATATTTTTTATAATCAATCTCAAATATACTCTTAAAATGCATTTAGGGGTAATTCAATAAAGCGTTTCTAGTTTTTCTAATACTTGAATGATATAGATTTTTAAATATTAAAAATATTAAAAGTGTTTCCTCTTATTACTATCAAACGAGCTAGCGTGTGTTATTATCATTCAAGTGTTAGTAATTCTAAAAAGTGTTTTTAATATTTTTAATACTTAAAAAATTTTATTATTCAAATTTTAGAAATATTAGAAACGTTTTTTAGAACTACTCTCAAATGCACTCTTAGGTAGCGTTTGGTATTAAATCTAAGAATTGTTTCTAAATTTTCTAATGTAAAATAAAAATTTTAAAGTTTTACATATAGAAATACTTCCTAAAATTACTATCAAACACACATTTATAATGCGTTTGACTATAATTTTAAAAATCATTTTTAGTTTTTTTAATACTTGAAAATTTTTATTTTTTAAATATTATAAATATTAAAATCACTGTCATACACGTTCTTAAGGTTCATTTGATAGTAATTATAATAAACGTTTTTAATATTTTTAATATTTAAAAATTTGTATCATTCAAATATTAGAAAAACTAAAAATCCTTTATAGAATTATTTCTAAATAATTTTTAAGAGTACGTTTGATAGTGATTTTATAAAATGTTTTTATCATTTTTAATACTTGAATAACAAAATCTTTGAGAGTATGGAATGGGAAGCATTCCCCGATCATTAATTCTCCCGTCCTATTTATCTCTCTATCATGGTACACGATGATGATATAGAGATATAAAATAATGTAATTAAATACAAGATACAAAGCAATGGAGAACTTTCCTTTTAGAAACGATAATAATTAATAAGAGACTTTACATGGGAAAATTCTAAGTTCCGAAAAATTAAATATAAAACAAATCCAAATTCTTTAATTTGATTTACGGAAAAAAAAATTATAGATTTTTATTTTACTTTCAATAAATTTTAAATATTTTGAGGATGATACTTGTCATTTTGATAAAATTAATTTTACCATTAATATTTCTCACATTAATTTACCATTAATTTATAATAAATTTTAAATTATAGATTTTTTTAGCTGGGCTTATGGGTTAAACCAAGACTAAAATTGTGTTTATTTTTTTGTTAAATAATATATATCTATATACACTTTGGTTGAAATATTAATTTTTAAAATTTTTTATTTTTTTAAAAAAAATCACTTATCAAATTTCTAATTTTTATTAGTAAATGCTTCTAAACATTAGTAAGTATTTCTATTCCTCTTGAAATCATTCAAACTTGCTCTAAATCCCAAATCAAACGAGACTCCAAATCCCTCCATACAAACTACCCGGATCGATCACAACTACCCATGGATCAAAAAAGCATTGGAGCAATCCATATACACAATTTAAAATTTTAATTCTGACTGTTACAAGTATTTTGCAAATTCGGAGGAGGTTGAGCCAAGGATCAGGCAACAAATTTTAGGCAACGTGTATCATTGTGTATGTTCTGGCACCGGGTTGAACAGAAGCGTGTCCCACACCTCACACATGTATAGTTGGCAGCGAATCCACAGACGGTGCAGAAATGGCGCCGGGAGGTGGAGCTTGGAGGTCCTACTGCTGCTCTCAAATAGGAGGGAACATGGGGAGGCAAAGATTCAAGGTTGGCCTGGTTTTGCAAGAGTATCAATGGGAGATATCAGAATTGAATGTAAAAGGGTATAACCAGCTTTTGCTGCTTGTTACCTACCTCATGTACCAGTTCAAGGAATGTTCTTGGGGCCTTCCTGGCATTCTCGAGAGCTTTTGCCTGCCGGGTCGTTCGTTTTGTGCCCTTGGATTGCCTCTTTTGTGCATACCCTGAAATGGGAAATAGAAGAAAAAAAATGATAACTGACTTTCATCAACAAGATTGAGCAGGCGGCAATTCACTGTCTATAACACAAGGACCAGGTGAGAGAGATGGAAAATAACTTGTTCTGAGTACAATTGTCGGGTTCTTTCCCCTTTCTTAATTCCTCTGTACAGCCGAAGTTCTACATTGTTAGAATTCAGATTCATGGCTTTTCTTAAAACCTTGAAACTGAAGTTAAATTATGCAACAAATCCCATCAAAGCTATCCATTTTCTTAATCAACTATCCAAAAGAAGCCATCTGAAAGAATGAAAAAGAATTTGATCTTTCCATTAGAAAGACTGAATATTGATTTTGTGTTCTGATTTAAAACCCAAGTGTGAAATCTCAATCAACTTGTATCAGAAATTTCCAGCCAAGAAAAATATAAGTTCGGAACAAGATGCTTGAATGGATTATATGATATAAAGATCCTTGTATCTATGGTGTTGACTCTCCTTCATACGATGCATATACAGCAACTTTTGAAGAAACATCACCCACCAGAAACTAAATTTATCAGTGAAATTGAATTGTTTGTTATTCACTAACAGTCTATCACTGAAAGCTCGAACTGGACCAAAAAACCATAATCCCCATCTTAATACCCATGGTTAAATGCCATTTTTTCACTGAAAGTACTGACCATGTTCATATGCATCTACTTCAATTCATGGCATTGCGGTCTACACAGTTTGGAGGTCACCCATCAACTTCCTGATCGATTAACTTCCATCTTGAAAGCAAAATAAAAATAAAACAGCAAAATCAACACCAAAAATATACTTGAATAATAGGAAATTTGACCTTCATCATCATCGTCAAGAGAAGCATCCTCATCATCATTAACATCTATCGTCTCCATTCCCGCATTGTCATTCTCCAGCGCTTCCAGCCGTGCAAGAGCTGCCTAAAACAACATATTCTCGTTGACTATTCATATTAGAAATGGAGGGAACCAAAAAATAAAAGAGTTTGATGTTGTGCCGAACCTGGTTTCGATTATCGGTGCTGGCAAGGGCGGCGGCCATTCTGGAGGCCACTTTTCTGGTTCTGGTCGACATTCGACGGAGCGACCCAGAATCATCGTCCATTGATGTCGAAATTTGGAGACTTGAATGCGATCAAAGCGATACCCTAGAAATTTTGGCAAATGTGGATTTTTGCAGATTGTTTGTAGAAGTTGAATATCGAAATGCCTTTGGGGATTGGATCTCTAGGGTTTAATCGATTTGGGATTGGAGGAGTGAGTGAGATCGAGGATGTTCCAGAGCTTGTTTGGATACGGGGATAAACCCACTTCGGTACTTGCTAATGCTTGGGTGAGGACAATCCTTGCCTCGGTTTAAAGCCTTGTATATCCCAACCCAAATTTCTGCGGTTAAATTTCGAGGAGAAGAACGAATGCCTATTAAAATGATCTTCAAATTCATACGAGGCCCGCCTAAGCTGGGCAGAGACAGGTCCGAGCCCAGTACAGCCCATTTACACTACAAGGCTGAATTCCAGTGTCTTCGGGAGTCAAAACAGAGGAGTGTGGGATTCTCATTGCTGAGAACAAAATCCACGTGTAAGCACAAGAGCGGCTCCGGGCATTGTTGAGTGAGATACTCACAAACGCAAAGCATCTCACAGCCACAACTCACACAGATTCAAATGGACCCCACTCAGAATCTATACACGCCTCTTCTTCCTCTTCTTCTTCTTCTCTGCTCACGGAGCCATTCTCCCTTAAACGATGGAATCACTCTCTCCGATTTCCACCAAATTCTCAAATCCAAACTCACTCCCTTCCCTTTTATCTCCATTTTCCACCTTCAATCATCGGAGAAAAAGCAGAAAATGCAAAGCCTGGACTCTATCATTCCCATGTTTTTCTTCGTATAAGACTGTAGCAACGCAGTGCAAGGTGCAGTTGAATGATCGGGATTTGGTTAATTTTGACAGTGATTGGAGAAGGTCCATCGGAAGAGGACTGTTCGGCGTTGCGGCGGCGGCGGCCGCCATGTTTTCGGTTTGCTGCGACTCTCCGGCGCTTGCTGAGTCTCTGACTGTGGCTTTTCCGGTGTCTCGCGCTCGTGAGGTGATGTGTTTGATCGTGTTTCTCCTTTGAGTTGTGTTGTTTTTGTGATTTGTTTGCTGAGTTCAACTGGATGCATTTTGCCAGGTGAATACAGTTCAGAGGACTCTGGTTGAGACTTGGGGTTTGATTAGAGAAACCTTCATAGATCCAACTTTTAATCATCAAGGTACGGATCTCTCGGAAGTGAGGAACAATTATTATTATCATTTTTCATCAACACGGATTTGACGGGAACTATGAAATTGTAGACTGGGATCTGAAATTACAACAGACAATGGTGGAAATGTTTCCCCTGAGAACGGCGGATGCAGCCTACAGCAAAATTAGTGGAATGCTTTCTACTCTTGGAGACCCCTTCACACGAATTATTAGTCCAAAGGTCTTTCAATTTATTATACTAAGAAGAAGTAACTCTCTTCATGAATATCGATATAAGACTCTTTCATCCCTCTTAAATTAGTCAGGCTTGCCTCATCTATATAGAAGTGTTTTGAACAATATTTTTTTTCTTGCTTATTTACCCACAGGAATACCAAAATTTTAGAATTGGAAGTGACGGGAATTTGCAAGGGGTCGGGATTTTTATCAATGCCGAGCCCAGAACTGGCCATTTGGTTAGTGAATTCTTCGTCTCTATATTCCCTTATATCTGATCTCCCAAGCTGCTCATATTTAGGTATATTGGAGTCCAGCTTCCTTTATGTGATCTGTTGCTTGAGTTGTTGAGTTACTTGAACTAATTGCTACTCGTCATGTATGCCTTTATTCGTCAAACTCCTGCATGTACATATTACAGCTCTTTATTAGAAATTAAGGCAGGGGTGAAAAGGAAAAGAAACTATTGTGATGAATGGTAGTTGTTGCAATATATGAAAAGAATAGAATTGGGTTTCTACCTTAAATACAGTAATTTGTGGAGGAACTATAGACAAAGAACAGAAAATTTGTGAAATGGTAACTAATATATTTTGTTGGTTGCATAAGTAGGAGAAAGCCTACAATTTACTTGTGTATACCTTTGATGTTAAGCTAGTGAAATAGTAAAGATTACAGAAACAAAAAGAACTTCCTACTGAGATTAATATAATGGAAATAAATGGCAGCAAGAAGGTCAGAACCCTCAGCCATTAATTAGCCTTTAACCTTCACCTGAGAATTGTGGGGCTATCTTCTTGTATGGATACACTTTAAGCATGAGTTGTTTTGCACTTTCATTGCTAGGAAACTTAGGGCCTATCTCAAAAAATGTTTTTGAAAATAATTTTATATTCTTTAAAACAGAAAACGATTTATTGATTGAAAAGAACATGTTTGACAATTTTTTTCACTGAAAATTGTTTTCAAAGAATTTGAAGGGTTTTTTTATTCTTTTTTTTTTTCAAGTTTTTTAAGAAACAATTAAAAATATGGAGAATACTTAAGGAATTTTGCATTATACATAAGTGTACAAAACTTTTGCAGAAAACAGATTTCTAATTGAGAAACCATTTTGACAAATATTTTTATCGAAATAATTTTTAAAGAATTTGTTGTGAAACTAGGTTATTTTTTAAAACCACTTTGAGGTGTTTTCAGGTTTTTTATTTTATGTTTTTTGACAAACAACTAAAAATATGGAGAATACTTTGGGAATTTTCATATTGTACGTAAGTGCATACTACCTTCATTTTTCTATATTTGAGTTTCTAAATAATTTTTTTTTTCAAATCAATTAGAAACTGTTTTAAGAAACAGTTCTTAAAAACTTTATTTTGAAAACTAAAATATTGCCAAACCAATCCTTATGTGCTCATCGATTATGCTTCCATATCAGAGAAGAGAGCTAACAAATCATGTCAGTGATTTGAAGAATATTAATAGTCTATTGTTCTACCATTTTTCAAGTTATTTACTCCTTAAGCTGTAGGATAAAGTCAAGCATGTGGTGTTAATTATGCAAACCATTCATAAAATGATTGCATATGCTTCTATGATGGCGTCAAATGCCATATTTAATATGTAATATGTTACATATTCATGCATTATAGTATCAATTTTCTTTGTTGTGATTGCAGATTGTTTTGTCTTGCATAGAGGGCAGCCCTGCAGCTCGTGCTGGCATACATGAAGGAGATGAGTTGATTGAGATTAATGGTATAACTCAAGCTTTTGACCTTGTTAATTACCAAGCTGAAAATGAGTATTAATCCATATGTAATATCTTGATCACATAATTAATCATCCTTTATCCTTCAGGCTCCATTCCAATTAAAAAGGAGAATGAGGGAAAGGAATTACGAATGCTGAAAATAGCTTGAGAAAGATTTTTTTTCAAAGTAGTTTTTCAGGATTTTCCTTTCTTGTTCCTTTGTTCTGTACAAGGTCAAAATATGACCTTAAAGGTTCATAACAAGGACTCACACAAGTCATCTTGAATGTTGTTTGTGGGCTTCAGGAGAGAGACTTGATGGTACTGATGATGAAACAGCAGCACAGAAGCTTCGAGGGCGTGTTGGAACAACTGTTACAGTAAAACTTCACAGTGTAATATTCCTCTCTCTAGCCACTGATTTTGAGTGATTTTGGTGGCATGGACAAGTATCTAACACTTGATGTCTGATACGGTTCTCTAATGGACAGTGCCCTTGTTTTTTAGGGAAAAAGTATTTCTTTTCTTTTAGGTTTTTGTGCTGATATGTCATCTTCTCTATAAATATGAATTTCCTAACTGATTTACTGTTCTCTTATCCAGGGAACAGATTGGGGAAGTGACTCTGGTTTCAGAGAGGTATTTATTCATCACATATCCATTGGTTGGTAGTGGTTTATGACAGAATGCAATCGCTGTCTTCGTGATTCCATAAGAAGAAGCCTTCTTAAATAAATAATGGATGGCAGTGTCCTGCATTAATATGCTTACGAGTCTTTGTTTGATTCTCACTTCATAATAGTCTATGATGAGCTGACACGGAGCATGTCCATCTTCTTGAAGGTCAAACTATCCCGTGATTTTATTAAGCTTTCCCCCATATCCAGTGCTATCATCCCCCATAAAACCCCAGATGGCCATGTATCAAAATTAGGATATGTAAAGCTGTCAGCCTTTTCTCAGGTAATTGTTGCTTTAACTCATCTCTTGGCCATGGACAGATGCAATTCTTTCTCATTTTTGCAATTATATATTGAATTACAATAATTCAGTCCCTTACCAGCTGAATGCTTGTCATACTTTTATATTTTCTTATGAATCCAGCCATTGCTGTTCTTTCTTGACAGACAGCTGCAGCTGAAATGGAAAATTGCATTCATGAAATGGAGGCTCAGGATGTATGCTCATACATACTGGATTTGAGGAACAATCCGGTAGCTCCACAATGCTTGAATTGATGGAATTTCTTTCTGAAAGTTCATTGACTATCCATCTAACATTTTTTGCATTCATCCCGTTTGTCTTTTTCTTTCAAATCATATAATAGGGTGGTTTGGTAAAAGTTGGACTTGATGTTGCCCAAATATGGCTAGATGGCGATGAAACTTTGGTGAACACCATTGATCGGGATGGGAATATGCTACCCATTAACATGATCGATGGGCATGCAATAACACATGATCCACTTGTCGTGCTTGTAAGTTCCGGACCCTTCAGCAGCGTACTGTCACTATTTTTATTTCAATTACAAGTAATAAAAGTGGCTCTGCATTTTTTTTTTTCAATAAGTTGCACGGCTAAAACATGGGTTTCATAGAATGGCTCTGAAATGGTTTCTACTGCCATTTTTTTCCCCTTGCTGAAACAGGTGAATGAGGGCAGTGCAAGTGCAAGTGAGATTCTGGCTGGGGCACTGCATGACAATGGTAGAGCTATTCTTGTCGGGCATAAAACCTTTGGGAAAGGGAAAATTCAGGTAGTCTCAGTCATGATATACTAAAGATTTCTCTTCAGTTTATAGTCATCAACCAGACCTCCAGAAGTTCACTAGAAACTGGGTGTTTGTGGTAGTGGCTGTTCTTTTCTTGCCATTTCTGTCATGGTTTTAATTGTTTTATCATCATAATTGGCACAGAGTGTTACAGAGCTCCATGATGGATCAGCTCTGTTTGTGACAGTTGCCAAGTATTTATCACCAGCATTACACGACATAGACCAGGTTGGAATTACACCCGACGTTCAGTGCTCAACAGAGATGCTAAGTTCACCAAAAGAATCATTGTTGAAGGATAAAAGCTCAGCCTCAGCTCTGGAAGCTGACTCATGCATCATGGTAGCAGAGCATGAGTTGGACGTTCAAGAATCCAAGGGGACTCCTTCCTGAAATATTTACTCAACCCTACACGAAATCGGAAAGAAATGTGGTCTGAGGCCTTTTACACCATTTGTACGTGTAACAAAAAACTAAAATTTGTATAAATATTCGTAAAAAAAAAAAAAAAAAAAAAAAAAAAAAGGAAAAAAAGGCAGCAAAAAAGAAATGATTTTAGAAATATTTGGTTAAAAGTGATGAAATAATCCCCAAAATCAAAAATTTAATCCTTTCTCATGTTATTTCTGGAAAAATAATTTATTTTTGATATAAATATCATTTTCTATTTTAAGTATTTATATGTAGATTTTAAAAAAAAATGGTTATTTTAGAAGAAAATAATGAGGATATTTTTATTTAAATGATGTCAAAAAAATGGTGGAAGATTAAATTTCAAAATCGGATTTTGAGGGGCCTTTTAATTTAACCATACTAACATTAACTGTTCATGTTTTATTGTTTATTAAATAAGGAAGAATAAATTCAATACGATCCGACAGTGTAAATATCTGTGAATAGTGAATACCCAGTGATTCAAGAGAGCAAGAAGGGAAGATGAGAGTCGAGAGAGGGGAGGCAACAACAAAGTAAAACTCTATGCATAGTATAGTGCATACCCACTCTTTCGAGAGGGCGAAAAGAGAAGAGAGGAGTCAGCAACAAAGAAAATTTCTATGGGTACTCACTAATTCAAGAGGGCGAGAAGAGAAAAGTGAGAGAGGAGGTAAAATCCAAAGTAAATCTCTATGCATACTCAGTGATTCAAGGGAACAGAGAAGAGAAAAGTGAGAGAGGAGATAACAGCAAAGTAAATCTCTATACATACTCAGTGATTCAAGGGAACAGAGAAGAGAAAAGATGAGAGGTAAAAATAGCTTTGGAGAGGGATACGAAGAATGTGATCCATGGCTTGGTGGTAGAGCAGTGACGGTAAACTCTCCAATGTTGAAACATTATTTTTTTTAATAACAATTGAAGGTTATCTTTTGGAAACATAATTTCAGTTTAAATATGAAAATTATCTTTTTCAAAAGATAATTTCAAATTTTAATTCAAGTTGTTTGATAAAAGATAATTATTAATTCGAATTTTTGAAAATATTGTAGATTTAGCAATAATTTTATAAATATTATATTTTTTAAAATTTTGGGATTTTCGTTTAGATTCCTACATGATCTACGAACCAGACAGGACGAAGAGGAGACGAAGGGGAGTAGTGTGGGGAGGTGTCTCAGGGAGGGTGGAATGCGTAGTGTGGTTGAAGACGGAAGCGTAGACCCCACCTCAACACTAACAGCTGTTGATCGGTCACCAGACTTACCAAACCCCAACCTGACATGTGCATATTCTTATAAAATATTAAAAATGGTAAGCTAAAAGCCTAAAACTAATAAAAAAAATTTCTCATTAATTTAAATAATCAAATAAGAAAAATTAGGAATGCAACTTATATTATTCCTATTTCTTACGTCGCGACCCAAACTTCGTCTTTAGGGTGGTCGTGGGATGTGTCTATTCCATTAAAGTTGGGCAATAAATCAAACTCAATTAGATATTTTAAAAATGATATTTGGTTATTTTATATAAAAATACTTATTTTATTTATTTTTAAATTTTTAAAATATTAAATATATAACATTATTAATTATTTTATTTTACTAAAACACTATTATTATTTTAAAATATTGTTTCATTTTTTACTAGTAAATTTGATATTGAGTTAAAATAATTTAAATAAATTATTGATTTTAAATCTATTTTTTAGATTTTTTATTATTTCTTTCTTTTATAATTAATTATATAAAAAATATTGCACTTATAGAGAGATTTGCGACAAATATTAATGTTATATTCATTCATCTTGATTTTACCGATCATTTAAAAACGTGTTAGGAATGAAATCCTAAAAATTGAAAGGTCATCCTAGTCTACATGCACAATATCTTCCTAAAACTTAATAGTTTTATAACATTCATTGATTTTGATACCAGAATTCAAAATAAATAAAAAATAAGGAATTCGATACAATGACTCTGCAAGATCATCTAGTAGCGATTGAAGCTGAAATACTTTGATCTTCTAAGTCATTAACATGTCCCATTTCAAAAAATTGATAGAATTAATTTTAATCCCACTATGAATATTGTATCCTCAAAAATCAAAATTCATAGAATTAATTTTAATTCCACTATAAATATAATATCCTCAAAAATCAAAATTCAATCCAACATTGAAAAGAATATCAAAATTCAACCCAACATTGAAAAGAATGACGTCTACTTACAATAGGACACGGTAGAGATATTGAAATACTTCGATCTTCTAAGTCATAAACATAAAGATGTCGCCTTTTAGAAAAGTAGATGGAATTACTCTTAATTCCACTTCCGACCTCATTCTCAGTAATGAAACAACATTTATTTGTGTTTTCATTTGAAAATGAAGATAGAAATATTGTCCTGTTGCCAATGTTGTTCACTTCTTCCCATGTTCCTTTCGTAAAATCTGCTCGAAAAATTTCAAAACATAAAGCCCTGGTACACGTAACACATGGATGTGAATCAATTTGATTAAGTACCATGAGTTCATTGCAGGATTGGAACATATAAGTTGTATAACATAAAGACGAGCGTCGTTTAGATTCCAAACTCTCTTTGATGATTGAATTTCTAAATTGCATCGACGAGCCTACGTAATTATCTGCCATTACAAGCTTCATACCATAATATGTTAAACCATAAATGGCTCCTTTGAAAAGAATTACTTCACCTAACACATCGCCTTCATCTTCCAATTCAATATCTTTTACCTCAAATTCAGTGTCACCATTCAGCCACATAAGAAGAAAATTACCCTCACAAAAGACGAAAAGACAACTATTATTATTAGTTGGAGGCAACCATGATGGAATGCAGGATATTATCTTTAGGCTTATTTGTGGGAGTTGAATCTTCTCCATTGTACGAAGATTTATAAAAAAACAATCCTGTGAATCCAAATCCTTCAGTAACAACCATCCATTGCGAGAACAGCATATGATTTTATTTCGCATCTCGGGAATCACCTTGACATAATAACGACCTTCAGAGACACTAAAGAAGGTTTGCCTTTGTTTATTCTTTCCGTGACAAAAAATAAGCCAAGGATGTGACTGAGAGATGGGAGGAGGCCTTAAATAACTATTTTGTAAATTTTTTGTATTTGCATTTTCCATCCTGAAAACAACAAAAACAAAATTTGAAAAATAAAATCAATTTCTTATAATAAGAAAGTACCTAAAACACTATTTAAAGAAAAAAAAAACTTCGAGAAGGTTTAAACTATTATAATAGTAAATGGTAATCTACTAAAACATTATGTACCAGAATATAATATATATTCTCAATTGCATTATTATTTTTTTGAAATATTTGAGTATGACATGTTACATAAAGAGTGATTATTAATATGTTTTATGAAAGATAAAAAGTTAAAATTATAATTGGACAAGGCAAAAAATTTGTCAAGGAAATTATTCCATTATTTTAAAAAATGATTCATCTTATTAAATTTTATTAATACTTTATATTATACTTTTTTTTTCTATCACAAAATCGTGGAGATATTTTTCAAAATATCTATAATTATTAGGAGGAAAAAAAACCCTATTGATGCTTCCTAAAATCCTATGATCTGTCAACTATAATCATATATTGAAACCTTCATGTCATGTTTAGTTTTTGGAAAATAGTAATGAAAATTATTTTCCCATATTTGATTATAATATTTGAAAATATCAAAGAAAAACAAAATACAATTTAAATAATTAGAAATTTATGCAATTTTAAAAAGAGTTCATGTAAGTAAAATAAATTTGAAATAATATATAAAAATAATTTATTAATTTTAAATCTAATTTTTTATTTTTCTTTCACTTTTTCCTTTTCTTCTACTTATCATTTTTATTTATTTTCTCTTGTGTTTTTCCTTATATTTTTCATGAACCAAACATAACAAGGAAAAAAAAACCTTAAAATCACTCATATTAAAATCTAATTTTTATTTTTCTTCACTTTTTTATTTATTTATTCTTTTAATTTTTTTTCTCTTGTGTTTTTCCGTATATTTTTTAGGAACCAAACATAGCCCTAATAAGCAAAACAAAAGGGGAAAAAGAACTTAAAATCACTCACATTAAACTTATTTATTTATATTTTATACCTTTAAATCACAAAGTGGAAACAATATTGATTATTGAAAAAAAAAAATGAAATAAGTTAGAAACTGACCTTTCAAAGGAAAAAAACCAAATTGAATGAAGCTGGAAATTGACCTTTTAGAGAATGAACGAGACTAATTCAACACTCTTTACTTTTTTTTTTTTTACAAGTATGCAATTTTATTGGAGACTAGTAAATATATAGAGATGGCTGATGTAATTGTGGAATGTCTTTTGTTCCACCTTTTGTACTTGTTTGTAACTCAAAATAGAAAAAAATTACTAGAGGAATTTGTTTCCTTTTATGAGTTTGTTTTGTTTCCATTTTTAAAGAGTATTCAATTATTTCACATCTTTGTGTTTTTAGTTTAGATATTATTTATTTATCTGTATCTAACTCTTATTTTTTATTTAAAATAATGATTTTTTAAAGGTTTTATAATTACTTAAAAGGATTTAAGCAATAGGTGGATATTAATAAAATTACTTGACAATTTTTTCTTTTAAAAAAAAAAAGTATACAAACAATTTAGACTTTTATATATAATATTGAATTAATATAATAATAAATATATGGAAACATAAATTAATTTTAAAATTATATATATATATACATATATAATATTTATTTATTTAAATTGTTTTGAAATGATTATATTAAAGGGCTAGAGATAATAATGATCTTAACGATTATATATAGATATTGTTTGAACCAAAATACCCGTGATATGGTTTTTGAAAAATTACATAGCTAAGGTGGGTATTATTTAATAGGAAGGGATTAAATATACCAAACTCCCAATATTTATAATTTTAAAACTTAAAATCCCTAAAATCTTAAAATATCCATCATTACCTTAGTGATATGTTTGATTTATGAGAATGAGGAATGAGTATGGAAAGTATATTTTCAAATATAATTAAAATTATTAAGAAATTGATATATTTTTAAATTATTTAATCTTTATATAGAATAATTAAATAAGTGAAAATTTTTTGAAGTGATATATAAAAAAAAAATTATTGACTTTAAACCTATTTTTTATTTTTTTTCTTCATATTTTTCGAGACCCAAACATGGTCTTAATGAGCAATTCTTATGATTGTGGTGGGTTGACACACAAAAATAAATTAATAATTGCTAAATCAATATACAAATTTAATAATAATAATAATAATAATAATAATGCACATTTAATTTTTTAAAAGAGATTTCTTTTTTTTTTGAAAAAAAAAAAAGAATGGAAAACCTTTTTTCATGAAATTAAACCAAATTGAAGCCAAAGAAAACAAACTAAACCAGAATGCACAAAAAATTGAAACTTATTCCAAGAAACAGTCAAAATCCACTGTGGAAAATAGATTAGATTATGTAACTTTCAATGATATAATCACAGTTATTTAATAATCAAAACTATACAATAATTCAAAACATGGGTTTAATCCATGTGGAATACACTGATTCTGATAAATTATATGCATTCTTGCTCCAAAACTCATCTCCATAGGAATGGTAATTTCTGGTATCAAGAGAGTAGAACACCAAGCGGTTGCCTTGAAACTTTGGAAAATAGATCTTGTTACCCATCCCTTTAAAACTTGTTGTATCTGCCCATGATCCATTATAACTAAGATACAATATCTTACTACCCAAATCTGACACAGTTATCCATTCCATTTTAGAGGAATGAAGTTTGTAAACGCAAATCCGTCCTTCTTCACCATTGACTGCAACCGCTAGCAACTCTCCATCACTCTCAACCATGAAAGCTCGGCGAGTTCTTGACTTACGCGAAAATGACTTTCCACAAATTCTCCAAGTAGCTTTTGGATCATTGGGATCAAACATTACCACCTTTCCATCAATATCCAAGCAAAAGCATTGCCCATTATGCAAAACTGGATTGCATTCCGACATTAAAAAAGGCTTAACAAATGTAGTGAAGTCAATCTTATCCACAACAGTCCAATCGTTCTCTCCCAGCTTAATCACGCCAACGTGAGCATATATATATATGACCGTCACTCCAACAACAAAACAATCTGAAGATGTTGGTGAAGAGGAGAAACTAAATTTCGTGTTGTGTAAAAGATTTGGTGGTAAATTAGGAAGATCAATTCTCACGTTTGTGAAAAGATTGTAGAAAAAAATACTTGGATCAGAGGCTAAGGATGCTCCCATTAGTAACCAACCAAAATTGGAACATAAGATTTTCAGGGTTGGAGGTTGTTGGATGGGCATGCGGTAAGTGCTGTATATGGGATTGAATAGGCGATATTGATCTCCTTGTAAGAGAAGGAGAAGGGGTGATCGATGTTGTCCGTGGAAAGCAATGACAGAACTCCATGACTTACATGTAGCACGGAAAGCAACATGATCTTTGTAAGGCATATGAGATAGTATCAAACTTGCAAGTTCCACTGGAATATCAGACCATGAGCTCTGCAACTTCTCTCCCACCATACCAGATGATTTCATAATTTTTGATCTTTCTTTTTCCATTGACTTTTGTTGCTATGTATGTATCTAAGAAAAGAAGAAGAAAAAAACATTAGGAGCTGCTTGTATAGTTTTTGTGAAATTTTAAAAAATTTGAAAGAGAGAAAAAAGAAACAAACATACAAATTGCAGATGAACTTCCATCAAATCAAACATTGAAATCCAAAACGATTCAAAGAAAAAAAACCCTTCAGAATAGATACAATACAAAATAGAATTTAAATAAACGAATGAAAGGAAATAGAAAAAGGAAAATATTAAATTACCATCACTCCTAAAAAGAAAGAGAATAATAGTAAATAAATAAATAATTCTAATAGTTTTTAAAATTGTTTAGTTTTATTTTACTATATTTCGTAAGATAATTTTATTTTAATATTATGTTATTTGTTATAAGGCATAAGTAAAATTAAAAATACCTTTCTAAATAATATATGTGGTGGAGTTTTCTCAATTGATTCTCCAAGTCTCAAGAATACTAGTCATTAAGAAAAGTCCGGCTAGAATTTATAGAAAACAAAATTAGAAGTAAAAACTTCTCCGTTTCCTTGTGTACATATAGGACTAATTGGATAACAATTTTATCATATTTGGAATTCCTATCTTCGTTTTCAACTATTATTTAGTGAAATTAGTTTTTAAAATATTTATTTCAATGAATAACATTTTATAATAAAAATATTTAGATTTTTTCACTTTTTTTTTTTTTTAAGTTCTAGAATAATGTCAAATAGCTTAATAACTTTAGATCATCACGTCGAAACAATATCTAGCCCATGGAAAGCAAAGGAATAAATTAATGCTTTATATAAGATATGAAAGGAATGGTTGTTGTGTTTGGTTATAAATCAATTATAAAAAAGGAATTGTTAAGAGAGTTTGTTTCCTTTCTAACTTAGATCTTCCTTTTATAAGTTCTTATTTTATTAAAATAATATTTAATTATCACATTTATTTGTATATTAACTTTAATTTTAGTTATTTACATCTTAATCTTCTTTTTATAGCATATCATATGTTATATTATATTATATTTATATTTAATTTATGAAACGAATAAAAAATAATATGAAATATATATTATTTTTTATATTTAAAATAAAAATTATATCACATAATCATTCTAAATTGAAAGTAAAAAATAAAAAATTCAAGCAACACTTACCCCGATTTGAATTTAACAAATCTAAAATATTTATCAAAATAATAAATTTATAGAAAATGAAGCAAACTTCAATTTTAATCAACATTGGATTATAAAAACTAAAGAATAAAGTTTATTGAAAAAATGTATACCTTAGTATCATAAAATTTTATTTTACTTTTAAATAATTGTTTTATCTTACGAATTAAGAATATTATAAATATCAATGTATTTAAATTTTATTATTTTGTTTATTTATAAAAGGGATGAAATAATTTTGGATTTTGAATTATTTATGTACATTTTCAAAAATTATTTAATAATATGTGTATGTATATGTATATTATGATATCATAGGAGAACGATTAAATGACGATAAACGAGAACAGCAAGATTTTTATTCGTTCACACATATAACTTAAAATAGAGAAAGGGGAGGAAGGGGAAGAGAATGGCATGGGTAGGGGCTCCATTAAGGAAATAAAAATATTAAAATAATATGATAGCATGGTTAATGTGCTTTAGCCGCATAGAGAGATTTGCGACAAATGTTAATATTTGTCGATGTTATATTCATTCATCTTGATTTTACCGGTCATTTAAAAACGTGTTAGGAATGAAATCCTAAAAATTGAAAGGCCATCCTAGTCTACATACACAATATCTCCCTAAAACTTAATAGTTTTATAACATTCATTGATTTTGATACCAGAATTAAAATTATTCATATGCAATTTTTCTTTCTTTTTCTGTAGATAGGAGTAGGACATACAAATACTGCTTCCTCCTGTTTCTCCCTACCTTGGTTTTTTTTTTCCCGAATGAAAAATGTCAGATAAATCAAGCTATCCAAATCTAACACACGAAATATAAATTTATTCATTTATATGTGATAAATAAATAAAAAATAAGGAATTCGATACAATGACTCTGCAAGATCATCTAGTAGCGATGCAATCTGAAAATGAATTATAGATCGTGACTCAAGGCTTCAAGAGAGCGAAAAGAGACAAGATGAGAGAGGAGGCAATCACAGCGTAGGGGAAAGGTACAGAGAACGCTGATCCGGCGTCTGGAGACGGAGCCGACGCCGGAGAAACATCCTGCGCGGAAACTGTAGCGGCCGCGGAGAAGATCGCGACCACGAAGACGAGCATCAAGGCTCTGACGATGCTAACTTGCGCCATTAGCGAAGGATACAGAAGCGCACACCAGTTATGAACTAAAAAGAGAAAAATAAAGCAAGAGAGAAGCCCGAGTGTTTCTTGATAGAAATAGTGAAGGGGGTGAATCTTATATATAGTAGTTTTGGAGGGGCGTGTGGACCCCACTGTGAATGGAAACAGCTCACCGACAATTGGCACGTGTCACGCATTTCTCTGGAAAATGCTTTCTCACTCGTTTTCTTAGTTGGAAAACTTCTAAATTTTCTTCGAATGGTATTTGAAATCAACCCTTTCAAGATAAATCCCAAATCAATTTTATTTTACTTGTTCTCCTTATTTGCTTTAAAGTCGTGTTTGGTGTGGAAACGTTTTTATTTTTTACATTTTATTTTCTTATCCAATTGTATATATTGATTATTCTTTTTTATTTTCTTTTCTCTATTAATTAGTTTTCTTTTAAATAATATGACTATAATTAATAAAATAATTGATCAATTATATTATTTTATTAGGTATTAATTTTTATTTACAAATAATTACCTTATATTTATTCATTACATTTTATTTTATTTTCTCGATGTGTGATTAAAAAAAACTATTTTAACAGTATAATAAAATATTTTAATATATCTATAATTAACAAAAATACTGATCAAATAGGCATATTTATTTTAAAAATATTTGATTTAAAAAATAATTACTTTCAAGTGAAATATTATTAGTAAAAATATGAAAAATATAATAATATTGATATCCAAGATGAAAATGACGAGATATAATGAAATATAATAATTACTTTCAAGTGAAATATTATTAGTAAAAATATAAAAAATATAATAATATTGTAACATCCAGGATGAAAATGTCGATAAATATAATAATATTGTGATATCCAAATGAAAATGTTGATAGTTCGGTGCCACATTACCACGTTACCCCAAAACTCTTCTGTTGGCCCAACCCAACTAGCCTGGCAGTGCATGCCTATGAGTACTCCACTTCTCCAATACACCTTTTTGGTGTCATGGATTGTCGATGTGGGATTCCAATTTTTCCCCAAAACTCTTCTGTTGGCCCAATCCAACTAGCTGGTGTTGCACGCTATGAGTACTCCACTTCTTCAATACACCCACATCGACAATCCAAACACCAGATGGAAAAGGATTTGAACCCCCAACCTCACACTCACAATCACCCAACAACACCAGCCAACCAACTATGTTTTTGTTTAAATAAATGTTATATATATAATTATAAATTAATCAGAATAAATTTAGTATAAATAAATTAATTTTGGTTATTATGACTTTTATATAATAATTACATATAAATAAATATTAATTTTTGAATAAAATTATCAAAATTTTAAAATAAAAAATACTTATACAAATTATCATTATTTTTTATGTCATTAAATACATCCAAATTAGATGCATATGCATAAAATATGTTTTCAAGTTATAAACATTATTATTAAATATCACAACTGTACATATATCACCATTTATTTTATATCATTTAATATAATTGAATTAAATAGATCAAAATTTTGATGTTAAATATATTTTTAAATTAGATATATTACAGACTTATAGTCGAAAAATACAATATTATTATGAAATAATATTTTATGTAATTTAATAATAAACATACACTTATAAAATTCATAATTTTTATCAATGTGTACGATATTATTATTACATATGATAAATTATATCATGCATATATCAAATTATTTAACAAAATAATTTTAAAATATCTATTATACTTCTAATTATATTTTTACGGGGTTTTTCTTATATTTCCATGAATTTTGATCAATTTTAGATATATCGATATTTTTTAAAAAAAATATCCGTCAATATACATTCAATATATATGTAAAATCAAAATATCAATATATTCGTAATTACCGATATTTTCATCACTGATAATATTTATCATCTCAATTTCAAGTTTCATCGTCTTAATTTGACTTTGAATCATAATTAATAAATATTCACATCCTTTTATCTATTTTACATTATTTTATTAACTTTCTTGTTTTTACTTTTTTTAACAACTATTTTCACTTGTTTAGTTTTTACGGAAATTTTGAAGGATTTAAGGTTAAAAGAGTGCTTTTGTTAAAAATAACAATAAAAACAGATCTTTCTTAAAATATTTATAATCATGTAATCAATTAAATGACTTTTTTTTTATGTAAAAGATTATAATTGATGATTTAAAACCATGGTCAATAAGAATGTGTTTGGTATTATTTTGATGAAAGATTTCTAAACTTTTTAACACTTAAATAAATTTTGTTTTTAACTATTATATTGGTTAGAAACACTTTATAAAATTATTATTAAACGGTTCTAATTGTTGTTTAAACTCCAAAGCTAAAACCATAATTATTAATTGTGATTTTAAAATGAAAAAATGAAAAAATAATATAAAAAAAATGAAACTTGATACTATATCAATGTATTATTTTAACAAATATTTTTATCATAGGTTTAGATTTTTATTTTTTTATTTTTAATGTTACCTTGATCATAAACTCAATTTTGAAAACACCAACCAAATTAGTTTTTCACTTTTTCTATTTTTTGAATTTTTAAAGAATGAAAAACAAAAAATAAATATTCAAACATATTTTCTCCCACTGGTTCTCTAGTCTAAGCATGAAACTTCAAATGGTATATGTTAAAAGAATCATGGTGATAAATATTGAAATAATAGAACATTTAATTTATGCATCTAATAAAAAGTATAAATAAAAATTATGCCCAAAATTATAAACTCATGGTTGGAAGTACATAAATCCATGACTAAAATTTCTATCAAAATACTCTAAAACAATAATGTTCAATCATCCAATATTATTTTAAACTAACTAAACAATGAACTCCAAATAGAGTTGTCTATGTTGTTTTTAAAATCTCGTATTCTCAAATTAATGTGAGTTCAACGGTTTTTATAATTTTTTTTATCCTCTTATTTATCAATAATAAATTTATTATGCCCCTTATATCAATACATGTTCATATTTTTGTAAACTTTATATATGCTTTATTGTAAAGTAAAATTATAAAATATAAGTACTTCAGCAACCGTTGATGAATATCTGTCGCTATGAATTTGAATTTGGTAAAAGATTTTTTTTTAAAAGGTTTTTGAAACAATTTTTAAATTTTTTAAAAATCAGTAAAGAGTTTTCTAATTCAATCAAATACGTGCGCTACTGAAAATGTGGTGAAACTGCTTTTGAAAACATTGTTATTAACTTATTATTAGATATTGCGTGAACAAGCAAGAAGGTATAAACACTGCCTATTTCTGTTCCTCTAGCTTCATCGAAAGATACAAAATACATGAAAGTCGATCGCGCGGATCCCCCAAAAGTTCAATCAGATCCTTGATGCAAATTTTTTTTAAAAATAAATCTCTAAATGTGAAGCGTGAACAAGAGATTACAGGTGCAGCACGACCAAATCCAAAGCAAGAAATGTAAATTTGTTATAATTCTTCATAACAAAAAAAAAAAGAACGAATTCAATACAATCACCATACAAAATCAACCGGTAGCAATGCAATATGAGAGTCTCTCACGGATCGGAGCTCATTGCTTCAAGAGAGCGAGAAGAGACAAGATCAGAGATGAAGCAATGACAGCACCGGAGAGAGGAATGGAAAATGCCGATCCGGCGTCTGGAGACGGAGACGGCGCCGGAGAACCATCTTGCGCCGAGACTGTAGTGGCCGCGGAGAAAATCGCGACTGCGACGAGGAGCATCAAGGCTTTGATGATGCTAACTTGCGCCATTAGTGAACGATAAAAAGGGAAATGATCTAGAAACTTTGAGAGCAGATTAGAATGTCTGTCACGCCTAGCATTAGAGGGTCAAATATATAGAGCCAGAGGAGCTTAAAAACAGTGTGTGGGCCCCACTAATGATGTGACATCTGGTGACGTGCCACAATCTTCACCGAACAGCTCAACTTCGGCATGTCCCAGCGTTAATGTGGGTGGCTCACGCCGAAAGTATTTGTTGGAAAGGAAAGGAAAAAATATGGAAACAAAAATTGTTATTTTTTGACCGTTACCATTTTTTTTTTTCCTCTCCTTTTTCAGCTATGCTTTTAGCATCATCACATTCATCACATTTTGTTTAGTCGTTTATTATTATTAAAAAAATAAATAAGAAATGCAGGTTATTTTTCAAAAATGCAAAATATTTTTAGACGATAAGGTAAATAGAAATTTATTTTAAAAACTAGAACTTAAATATATTTGATATAAAAAAAATATCCCACCTGTTCTACTAAAAAAAAAAAGTTGAAAACTGAATTTTTGAATAAAAATATTTAAAGACAGTATTTATTTTCAATATAAAGCATAACCAACCGTTGTATGTCGTTTTCAAACCCTAATTTTTACCGTAGGAAAAGAAAAAGAAGAAACGTTAAAAAAAAAGCTATTCAACACATCTCTGCGGCGAAACCAAAAGTTCCATTATGCTTTTTTTTTTAGCTGACAATTTAGTCCATGATTGGTACGGTTAAATTTAAAAGGTATAATTGTGTTTTGGGTGAAGTTGGGCCAAAAATTAAAGTTCGGTAAGTATAATATAACCGATGGAAATCATATAAGATATTAAAATATCAAAATACCCATTAAATTTTCATATAATTTTTTTTTTGAGAGAATTATGTTTTAGGGGTAGATGAGCCCTCAAATTAACAAAAGGTCCGTGTAACTCTTCAAATTGAGCCCAAGACTCAATGAAAGTATGAAAATTGAGTGGAATGATATTATTCTTCATTATTTCCAAAAATACCCTTTGTTGATTTTGAGAAAAAAATTAATATTTTTGAAAAATACTTTTATTTAATTTAATATTTTTAAAAAATATTTTTGATTTAATTTAATATTTTTTAAAAATACTTTTATGTAATTTAATATTTTTTAAAAATACTTTTCTTTAATTTAATATTTTTTTTAAATAAATTTATTTAATTTAATATTTTTTTTAAATAGTTTTATTTAATTTAATATTTTTGAAAAAAAAATTAATTTAATATTTTTGAAAACCACTTTTATTTAATTTAGTATTTTTGAAAAAAAAATTATTGAAAAAAATTATTTAACTTAATTTTATAAAATATTTTATATGTGTTCTTAAAGGGTATATTTGTCCATTACTATTTCATATCCTTCAACTCAATTTGAAGAGTTATATGGACCGTTTATTAATTTTTGGGCCTAGTTAGGTTTAAAACACAATTCTCCCTTTTTTTTGTCTTTATTGCACCACTATTCATATAACTATAATAATTATATTTTAACCATTCGAATTTTTCATTATTTTTTTAAAAAAAATTATAAATAATTAAAAATCAGCATTATTTTATATTTTAAATTATAAGTAAAGAAAAATTAAGTTCAAAAACTATTTTAAAAAATACTTTCTAAAAAAATGGTAATATGATTAAAAAAAACATTTAATTAAAAAATAAAAATTGAAAACTTTAGTACTATTTTTTATATGAAAATAATAAAAAAAAAATTAAATTTCATTAATTGATTATCTATTAAATTTTATATGAAAATTTTTTATCCTTACTTCTAATAAGAGTAAAAAGATTCAATATCTCTAAAAAAAGAAAAAAAAAAAAGTTAGAAATGATTAATACTTAATGAAAAAGAAAATGAAAAAATAAAATAAAATTTACACTAAGTGTCTATAAAAAGGTTAATGATATTTTAAGGATTAATGACGAATAATATATTTCAACTTAATTTTTACACTTTATTTGATTATTAAGCTTAAATGTACATAAAATATGGATTTTTGGTCAATTTTTGGGCTAATTGGATCCAAAACACAATTATCCCAATTTAAAAAACCTTGAATAATTTTCTGATCCCAAAATCTTACCTAGCATTTCCTTTCCTTTTTTTCTTTTCTCAAAAGGGAAAATTCAACCACTCGATTCGATTAGTATAATTGTTATTCAATTAATATATATATATATTAAATTTTATTATTTGGTATTCTCATCAAGAAAAAATATTGAAAAGGAGCCTCCAAGAAGTGGTTTCTAATTATGACTGATCCAATCGAATACGTTTATAGTTCAATTATTTTATTTTATTTTTGTGCTATTGCAGTATCAAATTGAGATTCAAGCTTCTATTTATGCAATAAGTGAATCGAAGCTTTAAGCCCTCCCATGAACAACGAAAATAATACCAATGATTTTTGTTCATAAACATTATCATTCAATAAACAAAGAATGAATCCAATACAATCCACAAATCTCAATGCTTATAAAAAATCAACTAATACCAGTATCACAATCTCATGGGATCTCAAGGTTTCAAAAGAGCGAGAAGGGAAAAGAAGAGAGAGGAAACAATGAAAACGCCGGGAGAGGTAGGGAGAACGCCGATCAGGGCGGCGTGTGGGGCCCACATTGGAGACCAACTCTGATGACGTGTCACAATCCCAACCGTACGCTGAAATGGACATGTGTTACAGCTATGTTGGTGGGTCCCTCTGTATTATTTTTCTATAAAAAGGAAATTAAAAACTATTAAATATTAAAATAATAAAATAACATTTGGTGATGACCGTTAACCTTCTTCTTTTGGAAATATCCGTTAATTTGTAGACTTATCTTGCATCGCAAATCATGCGGCCGGGGTCCAGAAATATATAAATAAAAGGTTAGTATACGAAATTTTAATTGAATAAAGTGAAAATTTGTATATTTAAATAAATTTACAATTATTACATTAAATATATTTTTCTTATTATAATACATATTACTAAGTTAGTAATCATCTTTATTTAATTTCTAATTTTAATAATTCCATTAATAAATTAAAAGCTTAAAAGGGAAGATATCAGTGGTTAGATTTTTAAAAAATATTAAATAAAATTACCTGCAAAAAATTCTCTATGATATTTCAATGAAAATAAATATGGAAAACAGCATATACATGCGTCTTTAAATATAAAAATACTCTATGGTTTAGTGTTTTCTTTTGCAAGAACAATTCGCTTCGTTGGAAGAAAATCAGAATGGCAATCTCATGAGGAAAAGAGAAGAGAGAGCATCACGCAGATCGGATCCGACATAATAAGTATAAATCTCTTATATCATTATGATAATAAAATAATAACACAAAATGGTAACGATAATAATGCTCCCAAATGAACAAAGAATAAATTTAATACGATCCTCAAATTTCAATCCATATACAAAATCTGCAATCTCTCATGGATCGGAACTCAAGGCTTCAGGAGAGCGAGGAGAGAGAGGACAAGAGAGCAAGCCATAACCGCGCCGGAGAGAGGTACAGAGAACGCAGATCCGACGTCTGGCGACGGAGCCGGTGCCAGGGCGCCATCTTGCGCCGACACTGTAGCAGCCGTAGAGAAGATTGCCACCACTGCGAAGACAAGCATCAAGGCTTTCGTCATGCCAACTTGCGCCATTGGTGAACAGTGGAGAAGCTGATCAGCGGTGAGAAACTGAGGGAGAGTTAGAGAGAGAAAGGAGGCTAGTGATTTTGAGAGTGGCTTAGGGCTTGTGAGACTGAGAGAGGAAGGCACCCCCAAATATATAGGATGTTGGAGTGGCAAGTGGGGCGCACTGCGAATAATAACAGCTGGTGAAGCGGCCCAGCCAGGCAGCCACTAGACAACAGCTCAACGGGCGCATGTGGCTGAGTGGGTACAGTATGGTGGATTCTTCCTCGATAATTACTTTACTTTTAAATTCAATTTTTAATTGTAAGAATAAGAAAAATAATGTGAAAAATAATGTAATATATTAATCTTAAATCATTATTTATTTATTTATTATTAAACATGGTAAAAGCCGAGTTTCCCGGGAACTGATTGTGTTATGTGCCAGTTGGTCTTAGACTCCTCATGTCGGCATGTGACACCCAATTGTTCTTTTATAATATTTATTATTAATTTAATAATATAAAATACAAAAAGACTGATTAATTTTGAATAACGAACGTTAGTTTTTTTTTTCTTTCTAAGGTTTCTTTTTCCAAGCTGGCAATAGTTAATTGCTGCTATTCAAATCATTGTTGTCACGCAAATGGTGAGGGTGGCATTAGCCCAACGTTCAATTCCCCTGTAGCATCATTATTGAAGGAGAAAAGCCTTCAAATATTTGATTCATTTAATGATGAATGTGAATAAAAAATGGTGAAAATTGTGCTTTGACCAATTGGGTAAAAAATCTAAACCGAAAATTAGAAACATTTTTTTAAAATAAAACTCTTCAAAATAAAATTTGAAAAACGTTTTTTCTCTAATTAAAGTAGAAAAAAAATTTAAAAAAAACCAAATTTCCTTTTTTAATAAATTGAGTTTTTCTTCTAATAAATTATTATTTTTAAATATATATATATATATATATATATATATATTTAGATTTTGAAATCACATTTTTTAATAAAGTTGAAATTTTTTTCTCTTTTAATTTTTTAAAGGATAAAACGGGGGGGTAACTTTTAAAAAAATAAATAAATTATAAATATTTTCTTAATAAATTTGAGAGTTTTTTTTATAACATAAAATTATTTTTTTATTATTTTCTAATTCAAATAGAAATTGGTTTTTGTAAAAAAAAAAGAAAGTTATTTTGTAAATAACATTTTCTTATATTAATCAAATAAAAAATTAAGATATTTTTGGGGATCATTACCATGTGTGCAATCAATCAATTTTAAAAAAGATTTGATGTGTCATTTTCTTTGGTATTTTTGTCTCTTACAATTTCATATATTTTCTGTCAATTATGTCATTCATATGGTCAATTTCAAGTTCTATAAAGCATAATTCTCTCCAAAAAAATTTGTATGTTGTAATTACCCATTAACATTTAGAAATAAAATAAAATAAAATGATTTTGGTGCCAAATTTTGGGTTGGCACATGGGTAATAATTCTGAAATTCTGGTAAGCTGTAAAGCTGGTTGTTCTAGACTAGGACACCTACTTTAAGAAAAAGTACAAGCATCTTACCAATTTAAACTAAGGGATAATTTCACTTAGTTTTGTCTAAATATAATTAACTTTCATTAATTTAAAATTTTGTTAAATATCTTATTTATTTTAAATTAAAGAAAAATATCTAAAATTATTAAATAAGAAAAAATATGTAAAATTTGTTAGAATTTTTATGTGTGGACTTACCTAATCAATTTGATAATATCATAAATAAGTGTTAATTTATTTTTTGTATTGTAGTGGAGACATATTGTTGCTTGATTTTTTATAGGTTCATCTTAATTCACTTAACTGGCTCATTAAGTCAAGTCGTCCAAATAAAGTGAATGTGTAATATATATATAAATTTATTTTTATATATATAGATGTGTGTGCATTTTGGAGAGCATCTCTTTTCTTCTCTTGGAGAGCACTCCTGGCAAACACATACTTGCACTTTGGACTGAATTTTGGGAGGCAAAGGAAGAACTCATTGATCCCTAATTCTCGAACCATTACGCACCCAAAAAGTAGCTTATTAGATATCAGAGGGAAAAAAAATGGCTTCCCATGGCATAAATCAAAGTAATCGATTGAATTTTTTTCTATTAAATGCATGCTTAAATGTTAATATATGATCCTATAATATTTCAATTCTCTTCAAAATTATCAAATGAGAAAAATAGAGACATATAATAAAATGGATGCTTTAAGGCATTTTTGTTGCAATCAAAAAGTGCAATAATTAAACAAAAACGATAACAATTAAAGATAATTAAAAATTTATTTATTTATTTATAAAATAATGAGAATCATCCATAAATCAAATACAATCCTCAATAATAAGTACAATACAATACTCGATCCTTCTATAAAATCAATACATAAAAGATAATTTCGACATCTCGAATCCCATTTCAATGCCTTATGAGAGCGATGAGAGAAACAAGCAGAGATGAAACAATCATGGCATTGGAGAGGGGTACGGAAAAGGCTGATCCAACATCCGGCGATGGAGTCGGAGAAACTTCTTGTGCCGAGACTGTGCCAGCTGCAGCAAACATCACAATAGCAAAGAGGATCATAGTGGCCTTCACGGTGCTAAATTGGGCCATGTTTGAATAAACTCCGTAAGACAATGAGAAATAGAGAAAACAGAGAGGTTAGAGATGAAAGTGTTTTCGAACTCTTGAGAGAATATGCTATTAGGGTTTGAGAAGATGAGTTCTATAAATAGGTAGCTTTGGAAAGACGTGTGGGTCTAGTGTGAATGGGAACCGTTGGTCATAGGTTTCCACGTATACCAAACAGCTCATCAATGGCATGTGCTGATTGGTCCACGGCGGGGCTGGCGATGGGTGGCGCAGTACTTCTTATTTGACACGTTCCTTGTCTCTAATTCCCCACATCTCAATATAGAAATATAAATTACAAACTATTTAGTTTAGAAGAAGTCTGAATTCGACAATTCACCGTTAAGAATCATTATTGAGACATAATGACTCGGTGACTCCGTGGGCTGGCTTTTTATGATTCGATCCATTCAACTCTCTACATACCATTCAATTCATGGGTGTGGAAAAAAAACAAAACAAAACAAAGAAAAAAATGCTTCTTCTAAATTTCTAATTACGTGTGAAACACGAAAGCCAAGAAGTGGCCGTTTTACGTTGCTTTCAAAAATATCTCTACTTTGAAAAATCTATAACGGCTCTCTAGGAAAGTGGAACTGACGAAAAGTCACCAAAGCTAGGTGATCCATTTTCAGCTTTCTTTTGTACACGTAAAGCCCAATCACCAAAGATATTTTGTCGTTTATGTGGCATTATTATTACAAGATTATTATTAAAAAAATAATTCTTAATTATTCTAAAAAAAATCATTGAAAATTCAAATATTTTCAATTTTGGTGACCATTTTTTTGTGAAAATATTATATACTTATATAAAATATAAAAATCATTCCATATTCCTCAAAATAATAATAAACAGATTAATTTCATTCACCTCATTTAAAATTTGAATTAAATCTACATAATCATCAATCATTTAAATTTTATTAAATATTATTATTATTTTTCTTACTTTCCCTTTAATTTAAAATAGTAAAAACATTTAATAAATTTCAAATCCATATTTTTAAAAAACATTAAAAACACTAATGAAATTTACTTATTTTAAAAATATTTCTAAAAAACCATTTTTTTTTTATCAAAATTTTGTCAAACCGCTTTCTTAGTTATAAAATTAATTTTCGTTGATTTTCTTTCTATTTTTAAAGTTATAGATTTGTTTTTTATTCATAAAAATAAAACAATTTCCAAATACACGTTTGATATTTGTATTTAAAAAATCTATATTCATTATTAGAAATTGTATATACATTAAACGTATGGCAATTACTCTCGATCTTATTATTGGGAATATAAAAAGTTTTTCTAACCCAATTTAAATATTAAAAAAATTTAATATAATGTTGAGGAAAAACAAAGACAAAAATTACAAAACTGAAACAGGGTCAAACACGCGTAATTATAAGTGGTTTCGGACAAGAAATCGCTTCAAATGTTTAATCCTTAGAAAAGTATTACCCCACAACATGACGAATTATCCCAATTTGTTATTATTGTTTTTCAAATTCAAATTCATTATTAGATTGGTCCACGTGGAGTTTTTCGAATTTATCCTTAGATTGGTCCACGTGAAGTTTGTGCAATGTTTCGTGAGGTCCAAGCATACAAAAAGTTCTCCATTTCTCAGGAATAAACAGAACAATGTGATAAAACAAATTCAATTTTATTTCCTTAAAATAAATAAATAATATAGATCATGAATGAATCAAGTACAATCCTCAATCCTCTACCCACAATCCTCACATAAAAATTAAAAATTTCTCAAATATCCGAACTCAGTACTTCAAGAGAGCGAGAAGCGAAAACACGAGAGAGGAGACTATAACACCGCCGGATAGAGGGAGGGAGAACGCCGATCCAGCGTCCGGCGATAGAGCCGGCGCAGGGGAGTTATCCTGCGCAGAGACTGTGGTAGCCACAGAGAAGATCGCGACAACGAAAAGGAGCACGAAGGCCTTCGCGATGCTAACTTGCGCCATTGATGAAGGATAGAGCACTAAAACCAACTCGAAAGCTGAAAGAGAGCAGCGAAATAGAACCAACCAACCGGAGACGGAGACACAGGAAAAAGTATTCGAGCGGAGAGCACCTGGAAAATGTGACTGGGCTCCAGAACGAGAGGTCGATATATAGGAGGTTTGCGCGAGAAGTGTGGACCCCACGGTGAATAGTGACAGCTGGACAGGTGCTGCCACCTTTACCAACAGCTCATTTGGCATGTGCCGATTGGTCCACAGCTAGGTCGGTTGGGTTGGTGGAGGCGCCGAACCTTCTCTTTAAATCTTTTGCCTTCTGAGATCCACCCAACGTCTCTTAGGACTGGGCCCAAAGGGAAAAGGTAACCATTGAACCGGTGTTCTCTTTTTTACCCTTGAGGGATTGTTTTCTCCTATTTTACCTATGGATATCTTTAATCACTTAGGAGGGCTCTAATCCGATGTTTGATATTTTTGACAATTAATCCACGTCATCATTGATCATGATAATCTCTTTGTTAAAATTATCTCAGAATTAAACTTCAAGAAATAGTTTTACATCATCACTTAATTATGTAGAATGTATGACGATCAATAGATGGTATTATAGAATAAAAGTGGTGTTAATAGATGATTATTGGACTTCAATTTTATTCATTTATATATATATTAGTGTGTTTTTTTTTTTACTTTTCGTTATTTTGTACCTAAATTCAATTGTTTTAAGTCTTCAAGTAAAAAAAAGCATGGTTTTAAAAATCGGATCGGATCGGCCGGTCCGATTGGTTGGACCACCAGCTGGTCATCGTTCCAGTTCGGTCCGGTCATTAGATCGGATGGAGACCGAATCGGGATTGGACCGCTTGAACCGACGGTCCAACCGGTGAACCGGACGAATCGGTCGGTTCTGAGGGAAAAAACCGATTCAAATTATTTTAATTTTTTTTTTTGGTTTTCCAAATACTCATTTTCAATCTTCATATTCCAATTTCCAAAATAAATAAAGACATGAATTTTATATTTATTAGTATGCAAAAATCTTCATGAATATTCAAACATTGACATGTTATGTTTTTATTTTGAGTAATTATTTAAGTGTTGTGAACCTATGGTTGACATTTGTATTATTTGTTATAGACAATGTGTTAAGTTAACAACTCTTTGATAATTTGGCTATTATAGGATAGTAATGGTTTGATTATTTGATAAATATTGAGTTTATTGACATTATGAATGTATAACATCTTATATTGTGTTGTAAATATCATATATGATAATTGATGACTTCTACAGGTAAAAAATTTTGTGACAAAACTCAAATTACTCAATAAACAAAGTAGATGTTGTCAAAATTTATATAGAATTTATTAATTTTTTTTAATTTTTTATATTATATAAAATAATAAAATATATATTTATGACGTCACCGGTTCGATAGCGGTTCGACCGGCGGTCCGACCAGTGAATCGTGAACCGGTAACTTTTCTGGTTCAATGACCGGTCCGGTTTTTAAAACATTGAAAAAAAAGACAAGTATTTAAAAAAAAAATGTTTTAAGAAATCGAAGGGATAAAAAAGTTTTACTATTTCAAATTTTAAAAATAATTTTTAAAAGATATTTTAATTATTTTTAATGAGTGCTAAGACATGAATGGATTGAATATTGATTTTTTTCAAACATACCATAAGAATAGAGCCCAACCATTCGTGGTTAGGATGGAAAAAAATGGAACTTAGTTGTTCAATGCAAGGGGAAAATAAAAAAATTAAGATTTTCAATAGCAAGCATCCACGAGGAAACATAAAAGAAAAAAAATAAAAATACTCATTTAATGTTTTTTTTTTTTTAAGAAAAAAAAAAAAGTTATCATTGATGCATTAGTCCCTTTTTAGTCCATTTTGCACCACAACAGAATTTTAGTTTAAAGGAGGTTCAAACCCATATTGTTTTATTATTTATAAACTTATAGCATAATTTTTAATGACAAAATTAGATTTTTAAGAAATATCTTATCTCTCAAGGTGAACTCTCTTGAACATATAAAGATCCGAATAATAAAATAATAATTGATGGATAACAGTATCATAATTTGTTTGAGTTGTTCTTCAAATCTATAATCCGAATGGGTATTCGTTTCTCTCTGTGATTTTTGAAGCACTCTTTTTAAATCAAAAATAGAATTTGCGAAAGGGGGAATCAGAAAGGGAATAGACAGATCAATGTAACAAAATTAATTAAAATTTTATTTACTTAAAAATAAATAAATAATGTAGATCATGAATAAATCAAATACAATCATCAATGTCTCTACAGAATGAATCCACGATCTCCACGATAAAAACTTCTCACATAGCCAAACTCAGTACTTCAAAAAGGCGAGTAGAGAAAAAACGAGAGAGGAGGCAACAACAGCGCCGGATAGCGGGAGGGAGAACGCCGATCCAGCGTCCGGCGATGGGGCCGGCGCAGGTGAGTTATCCAGCGCCGAGACTGTGGCAGCCGCAGAGAAGATCGCGACTACGAAAACGAGCATGAAGGCCTTCGCGATGCTAACTTGCGCCATTGACGAAGGATAGAGCAAAGCCAACTCGAAATCTGAAAGAGAACAGAGAAGCAGAAGAAAGTATTCGGGAGAATGAGTAGATATGGCTAATGCTTCAGAATCAGGGTCTATATATAGGCGGTGTGACCGTGTGAGGGAGACGTGTGGACCCCACAGTGAATAGTGGCAGATGGTCAGATGCTGCCACCTGTACCAAACAGCTCATTTGTCATGTGCCCATTGGTCCACAGCGAGATCCGTTGGGTGGGAGAAGGCGCCGAACCTTTTCCTTAAATCTTATTTCGCCTTTTGAGAACCACCTAACGTCTCTCTAGGCTGGACCAAAAGAAAAAGAGTTCCCATTGAAGCAGGGTTCTGTTCTCCTTTTCACATCAGAGATAATTTTATCTTATTTTTGTTAAAACGATAATTATTGTGCCTGTTTATATATATATATATATATATTTTGAAATTTAAATTCATTAGTAGGACTGACCTATAGATATATGGATATTTTTATTTTAAATATAAACATTATATACTAATTTTTCTCAGTAATAATATTTTAAAAATAATTAAATTAATAGAAAATATAAAGCGGTTTGTAAGTAAGGATAAAAATATTAGTTTTTATCGATGTATTAGTAATTTAATTTTACGAATATATCAAAAAAAAATCAATGAATATTTTCACACGTAATATTGATAAAACGAAAATTAATAAAAACTTAAAAAATAATTAAAAATTTCTAAGAATGATATAAGAAATAATAATAGATATTTTGAAGTTATGTTGTTGAAAAAATTAATATTTATATAATAAAATTTGTTATATTATGTTGATAAAAAATATGAATTTTATAAATATATATATTCATTATTAAATTACATTAAATGTTATTTCACAATAATATAGTTTTTAAAAAGTTGTAAAATAAAAATTCTATCATAATATTTATTTTTGTCCTGTACAACAAACAACACTCATCTATGATGTGTCAACATAAACAAATGTACCTTTTTATATATGATTGTCAATTTTATTTTTATTTTCTATTTTTAAAAATAAAAAATAAGAAATAAGAGGCATTTTTTAAATTTACAAAAATAAAATATATAATTAGAAAACATTAATATTTCTAACTTTAAAAAGGTAACAGTAGAAGCATACCCCGCCACCTAATTAATGTATTTTTAATTTATTATAAATAAGATTAAATAAAATTAATTTGAATAAATATATAAAGAAATAAAACTTAGAAACAAATCTATGAAAAAAAATCTCTCCATATTTGTGCCAATATTATATAATAAAAAAAATGAAAAATAATACCAATTGATATAAATTAAATATGAATTAATTTTCCATCGTTGTCTCTTTGAGGAGGAAAAAACTTTTTAAGAAACTATAAAACACGTCAAGTAAAAACACGGCGCCAACCACCCAATCTCACCTTATTCCTTGTTACATGTTTTATTGCTCCTAAGCCTACAGTCCACCCAAGAAGGGAATGAGCAACTAATACATGTGTAAGATTATATGAAAAGAGAAAGTTAGGATATGGCTATACCTTCTTTAGCTTAATACACTCACGAGCAGAGACACCTAGTTTTCCATAGTTGTAGCATTTTTTTTTTATGCTTATCCTTATTTTCACCTCATTTGCTTTTTTTTTTTTTTTTCCTATTTTTATTATGATTTCCTTTTTTTGGGCCCAAGTTTCCAATTGTCCAACCATGTTTTTCTTGTCCCTTATGTTTAGGCTTATTAGCATGTTGTACCCTGCATGGGCGACAAGTGTGGTATGTCATAGCCCTAAACACTCATTTTCTAACTTAATCTGGTGAAAAATATTAGTAAAAGTTTTAATATTCTCGTTATGCATGAGTATTAAGTTTCATTCGTCCTCATGATTCAAGTAAATAACAAATAACAATTGTGACTTGTTACTCATAAGTTAGGCTATTATTGACTACCTTTAAATCACAAATTATTACTGACATTATCCTAAAATGTTTAACCATGGTGTGTTTGGGGTCCAAGACATATTACTCGAACTATAAAGTGAGCGCTCGCAACCTAGTTGCATATGTCAAACCATAGGCAATCTTAAGCTTATTCCACATGTCTTAAGCAGTGGGACAATTCTCAAACTCCCCTATTAAGTCATTGTGCATGTTACTATAGTGAAACATGAACAATAGTCTCTTTTAATACAAGTGTGAAACTAAAGTTTGATTAATCTTGGTTTTGATGATATGGTTTAAAACTAATGATTATATTTTAAGTGTGATTAGGTAAAACGATTTTCAAAATGACAATCATAAAGATAAATCAAATCAAAGAAAAATTATGAAAAAGAAGAAGACCTCAAAGAGAAGTATTTTTCAAAACCCAAGTTTTATAAGATCTCTTTATAAGATTATTGGTGCACTATGATTTTCATGCATTATATTATTTACTTATGCACCAAAATCATCTAAGAGTTATTTTGTTTTAAATTTTTTAAAATTAGATGATTTCATGTTTTCAACTAAAACCTTGTATCAAATGTTTTCCAAACTTGTTTAAAAGGTTTTTAAGTTGAAAAAGTTGGTTGTTAAGCCAAAAACGGCTCAACCAGTTGAACTGGATGAGGAACCGGTCGACCCCCTAGCTTAGTCCGTTAAGGGGTGCAAAAAACCTTATATCTCTTCCAAAACAATTGTTTCATCGGTCAATGTGTGAACAATAACTGATCGACCTCCACCTCAACCAGTCAATGTATGAATAGCAACTAGTCGAGGTCCAACAACCACCTGCCAAACATTAAATACTAACGGCTAGTTAACCATTCAACCCCCAGCTCGATCGGTAGAACCCCCAATGGCTAGTTTGACTTTTTTCTTTTATAAAAAGACTCAAATCTTCATTGTTTTATGAGTTTAATCTTCCCAAACCTTTCTTAAATATATTTGAGCTTTGGAAAAATGTTTTTTAATGCATCATTGTTCTAAAACTTGTATATCTTTAGTATATAATTCAATCCTAGTTTACTTATATCATTTGAACCTAAAGTTTTATACTAGGAGTTTGTGAAATTATTTGCATATATTTGAAAAGAATAATCTAAGTTTGGGATTAATGCTAGAGGAGAATGAATGTAGGTCAGGTTGCGCCGAACCACTATAAAAATCTTGTGTTTACATTATCTTTTCCCTACTTCTTTACTTTATTTGCAATTATTTTTATATATATGTTTCTAACATTCACATAGTTTAAATTTAGAAAAAGAGATCATCATCCTATTCACCCCCTAGGGTGATTACCGTAGGTTGGATTAATCTTTTTTTTTTTTTTTTTTTTTCTAACACAAAGAATAATAAGTTTCCAAATCACAGTGATGTTAGGCTAAATTCTCTTCTTTGGATTGGATCATGACACTAGTTAAGGTCTTTAAGATCTCTTGTTCACTTAATAGGTAATGAATTTTTCTACGTTATATATCATAATTATTGTCATCTAATTTTTCCCCTTTTATCAAATTAGCAATAATATTCTTGGTGACTATTTTACTAAATTTATTGCACAAAGTATAACATTAACATACATTTCTCAACTTCAAATTAGGCTATGATATTCTTGTTGTAGGAAATCTTGGATTTCTTCATTCCCTGCCCCATTATCACATTAAGAGCATAAAAAACTTTCTTAGGCCTCTAGATCCTAAGCAAAGGAAGAAAGCATGCATTTTTAAATATAAACGGATCTAGATTTAAAGAAATAAAAAAAATTTACTTTAGATTTGAATGTTCCTAAATATATTTCTTTCAATGTAGAAGAACATCGAATCTTCTAAAATTCTTGTACACTCAAAATCTTTCATCCAATAACTCTATTTTAATCTTAATAACCAATGCGGATAGTGGATTGTGACTTAAATTCAAATTTTAATGTCATTTTCTAGAAAAAAAGTTGCCATTGATGCTTTAGTTCCTTTTTAATTCTCCATTTTACACCTCCAGGGGAGTTGCATCATAAAAAATGATTCATGCTAAATAATTTTTATCCAGAATTTTACATTGAAAATTTATCTCCTAATTAAATTTTTTAAAAAAATTAATCTTCAAATATTGATTGATAATAATATACTAATTTGTTGGAGTTGCTTTTGAAATCTATAATCCTGATGAATATTCTTTTCACTGTGATTTCTGAAGCATTCTTTTTTAAATCAAAAGCAAGCAAATTTTGCAAAAGAGGGAATCAGAAAGGGAATAGACAGATCGATGTAACAAAATTAATTAAAATTTTATTTACTTAAAAATAAATAAATAACGTAGATCATGAATAAATCAAATACAATCATCAATGTCTCTACAGAATGAATCCACGATCTCCACGATAAAAACTTCTCACATAGCCAAACTCAATAGTTCAAAAAGGCGAGTAGAGAAAAAACGAGAGAGGAGGCAACAGAAGCTCCGGATAGCGGGAGGGAGAACGCCGATCCAGCGTCCGGCGATGGAGCCGGCGCAGGTGAATTATCCAGCGCCGAGACTGTGGCAGCCGCAGAGAAGATCGCGACTACGAAAACGAGCATGAAGGCCTTCGCGATGCTAACTTGCGCCATTGATGAAGTATATAGCTGAAAGAGAACAGAGAAGTAGGACCAACCGGAGAGAGAGAAACAGGAGGAACTATTCAGGACCGGAGAACCGACTAGATCTGGCTGAGGCTTTAGAACGAGGGGTCTATATATAGGCGGTTTGAGAAAGACGTATCACGTATGGACCCCACAGTGAATAGTGACAGATGGTCAGATGCTGCCACCTGTACCAAACAGCTCATTTTGCATGTGCCGATTGGTCCACAGCGAGGTCGGTTGGGTGGGAGAAGGCGCCAAACCTTTTCCTTTTGTCTTTTAAGAACCACCTAACGTCTCTCTAGGACTGGGCCAAAAGAAAAAAGATTTACCATTGAAGTTCCGTCGTCCTTTTTACTTCAGAGATTATTTTATCCAATTTTCTTAAAAAGGATAATTATTATGCTTTTTCAAATTTAAATTCATTAATGACCGACCTATAGATATGGTATGGATATTTCTATTTTAAACATAAACATCATAAACTAATTTTTTTTCTGTAATTATATTTAAAAAATAATTAAATTAATAGGGAATATAAAGTATTTTGTAAGATAATTGTAGTATAAAAAGTGTTATTATTGTTAATAAATGAAAAAAGCGTGAAATTTGAGAAAATACAAAATTGTGAAATGTAGAAGGGTACTCATGGCAGGTAACTATTTAATGTTGATATTTTTTTTTTATAATTAATCAATATCAAAATTAACTAAAGTGACCATTAATAAAGAAGTCCCCTATGATCACATGAAACAATACCCAGTAGTCATGCCATTAAGAATTCGAATCAAGTTGTGTTCTTAGGAACACAAACTAAACATCGTGTTTTCAAGAACACAAACTAAATGTTGTGTTTTTAAAAACATGAGCACTTATAATTGAAATAAAATAATTTTTTATATAACTAATAACTGGAATAGGATTATCTCTGTGATAAGAAATCATTACTTGCTCCAATCATATATTGACTTTCAATAAATATAAATATAAAAAAAACATTTAAAAAGAGATGATAATTAGGGATGGCAATGGTAGCTCCCATCCTAATCCCACCCCATTTATTCAAAATAATTCTCATCCTTATCCCACTTAAAAAATTAAACGGAGCAGGGCGGGTATAATAAATTCCTATACCTGCCTTGCCCCGTCCCGTTTAACTTTTTTTTTTTTTTAAATTACTTTAAAAATTTTTAATTACATTAAAATAAATATATTTTATAAATAATTAAATTATTATATTTTATAACTTATTTTATTATTATCTATATATTAAAAATAGTAAAATAAAAATTGAATTAAATTAATTTTAAATTTTAAATTAAATTAATTAAAAAAAATAATTTTATATATAATCAGGGCGGGGCAATACTCGAACTAGTCTCGGGTTTAAAAAAAAATTCCCAAACCCATTTATTAAAATTGAACCTTGTTACATCAGGGGCGGAGTAGGACAAGTACTTGAAAAAACCTGCCCTATTATCATCCCTAATAATAACTAAAAATTAGTATACATTTGTAAACAATCAATTTTGTTCATGATAATCTCTTTGTCAAAATTATCTCATAATCATATTAGAAGAAATATCTTAATCTAGTATAGGAAATTGAATTTTATATTTAGTAATTATATTTAAAAATATTTTTATTAAAAAAATTATATTTTTTATTTTGTTTTAAAAGTTTTAATTTAATAAAAATATATTTCTTAACTCACATTTAAGATGTGAATAAGAGTGCGTTTCACAACAATTTTATGAAGTGTTTATAATATTTTCCATATTTTAAAGATAAAAAATTAAAAAAAATAAAAATACTAAAAACACTTCACATAATTACTATCAAACACACTCTAAATCAAATTTTGAAAATTGTATTCTTCTACTCTTAAAAGTTTAAAAGGCTTAAGTTGACAAATAATTCTATTAGTATATTCTTAAAAGCTTAAGAAGCTCATAATCAAAAGTACTTTAATTAAATAATGCTTCTAAATTATAAAATAATGAAATAATAATTAACTTTTAAAAGCAAGATTTTCAAAGTACTGTTTTTTTTTAACTGTTTTATCATAGTATCATTTGCTTTTGATAATAATTTTAAGAAGTATTTTTAGTTTAAAAATATATACTTAAAAAACAAAAAATTGGTGTTTAACCAAATTTAAAAAAATTGTTTTAAAATCTAAAAAATCATTTATAGTATTAAAAAATCATTTACAGTGTTTTGTGAAAAAACACTTAGTAAATAATTCTCTTAAAAATACAAACAAAAAAAAAATTAATTTGTTTTATTATCCACTGCAATAATATGCATCAATCTACATATACAACAAAACACTCTAATGGCTTATTTGCTTGATTTCGGTAAAATCAAAAGAAAGGGGACCATCCTACTTTTACTTAAATCTGAAATAAAAAATATGTGAAAGTGTGTAGGCTATTCCACAATTTGAGAAAACCTATTCTCTCACTTTTCGTTGTAGATTGAATTTCTTAAATTTGAGAAACCAAAATAAGTCCAATCCTTTTGTAAATACTTCAAACGTTTTCGTGCCAGAAAAAAAAGGTTAAAATACAACTTATGCTAATAAAACACTGTTTGTTTTCAGGATAATTTTTCCGCTCCAAAGGTAATAAATCTGTTTTCATTAAGAGGTTCCAAACAAGCACTTAATTTTTGTTTTGCCTAGTTCTGCTTGTAATAAAAGAATCAACAGCCAGAAATTGTGGCAAAATCATCAAGAATAGATCATTCATATTTTTAGAATCTATTGCAGAGACTGATAAAGGATACTTTATTAATCACAGCAATTGCTGAGGCAAGAACAGAGATCCAGAAAGGGAATAACAGATCAATACATCAGAATAAATTAACACTAATGCAGCGATCACAATAAATTCATTTATAAAACTAATGCAGCGAATGAATGAATCCCATGGAATCCTAAATCGCCTCACGCAATCTTCAACGCATCGAAACTCAATGTTTCAAGAGAGCAAAAAAAGAGAAGGCGACCAAAGAGGCAACAAAAACACTGGACACCGGTGAGTAGAACGATGATGCAGCAGACGGAGCAGGCGCCGGAGCCTCAGCCTCGTTGTTCGCCGAAATTGTGGTCGCGGCCGCAAAGATCGCCACCGCGAGAATGAGCACGAAGGCGATGCTATCTTACGCCATTGGTGAATGATGAAGATGAACCAACTCCAAAGCTCAGAGAGGAAACACAGACTCAGGAATCGGACACTGACAGTATGACCAGGGTTTGTGAACAAGGAGTCTATAAATAGGGGATTTTAGAGGAATTGTGGACCCCAGTGTGAAAATTTAGCAGCCACGTATATTGCCACGTGTACAAATAGCTGACCAGGTTGGTGGTGGGCTCTGTGGCATTTTACTTTGAAGTGCCATCGTTTCTTAAAAAGTTTTCTTCCTCAAAGAGACCATGATGGAAAATTATTTCAAATCCAATTTAATTTAATTATTTGGGATTATTTTTCATTTTTTTAATTATATAATATTAGCACAAACATGGTCAAGAATTTTTTTCATAGATTGAAAGTTTGGTTTCTAAGTTTTATTTCTTTATATTTATTTAATTTTATTCATAATAAATTAAAAATACATTAATCAGGTGGAGGGTATATGCCTCTGCTGTTGCCTTTTTGAAATTAGAAATATTAATGTTTTCTAGTTATATATTATCATTTTTGTAAATTTTAAATAATATATTTTTAATTATATTCTTATTTTATATTTTTAAAAGTAGAAAATAAAAATAAATTTGTCAATTTTTATATTTAGATGCGAATGCATGGTTGTAATGATAATTTGTTTTAGGAATATATAAATATGATTTTTTCTTACGCTTATATAATCCCGGTTAGGATTTACAGAAGGTCCACTTGATTTGATGGCAATCTAAATATCTCGATCCTGAAAATTCACATTTAAGTAACGCCAATAACATCTTAAAGCTAGTACACAGCTTAGTTTGGCTTATAAAGAAACTGGGTTTAATTTTTTTTTTTAATATATAACTTTTTTGTGTGTGTAAGTGTTTTTTTTTTAATTAGAATTTATTTATTATTTATTTTGGAAGAACTTTGATAACAGAACAGAGAAAGAAAAAAAAAAGAATTAATTAATGTGAATTTATTTATCATTCATAAAATCACATCAATTGCAAAATCATAATCACATCTCTCCTCCTCTCCACCAGAAACATAAAAACATCGCACAAAGCCTCTTTTACCATCACCACACATCCACACAATACTCAGCAACAGAGGCATAGTTACAGACAACGTACCAAAACTTCGAAATTCACCACCACAAAGCCCTGCTCAGAGATATTATAACAGAAGAAACAACCAAAATACCAGAAACCGGCAGCGCAAAAGCAGCTCCGGTGTCCATTTCCGGTGAAGGCGCTATGGCGTCCTGTGCCGTAACCGGAGATCCGAACGCGAACACTAGAAATGCGATCATCATAATGTGGATTGCAGCGAAAGTGGCGGGATTCATTCTGTTGAATACTGTATTGAATGCTATGCAGGATGTTCTGTGAAAAGAAGTGAGATGTGTTTGGCTCGATGCCGGAGAGATTGAATTTATAGAGAAATATTGGGATTTAAATCCTCATTTTTATTGCTTTGTTATGCCTTTTGGGATACTACTACGGTGGGCCCGCGGCGAGAGACAGTTCGGTATCGGGTCCGAAACGTTGGGGCCCAGAATGGCCCAAAGCCACAAACGTTGAATTCGACATTTGTAATGATATGATAACACGTGGCTGTACTCATACGTGGCAGTGATTTATTGGGCTTTTCGGAAGCTTTTTGTGGTTTACGATGCAGTGTACTTTCCCCGATGTTCTCAGCGCGAGGGTTAGCGTTGCGTAGATGCAATGGCGTCCGTTGGATTCGGAACACGATTCGTTTCGTAGTCCGCGTCACATCAAATCACTGGGATCTACCTCGATTTGGGTGAGGGGTATATCAGTCGTTTAATCACGTGGAATGAGAGGGCTCTGTTTGAAAATAATTTTTTGGTTTATTGTCAAAAAAACGTTTAATTATTATTATTTTGGACTAAAAATTTCTTAGATTTTAATTAAATACATTGAATTTTCATTAATTTGGAATTTTATTAAATATTTTCTTAATTATTTTTCATTTATTATTTTTAAAAATTTTAGGAGAGATTTAAAATTTTTATGTGATTTATTTTTAGAGGAATAAAAAAAATGATGGGTGTAGAAGGGGGGAAGGCGTAGGATGCATTGCGAGGTGGCATGTCCACGACGAAGGTGAAATTAGGTGAGGTGGCGTTATAAAATGGAAAGGAAAACTAGCCGTTAAGCTGTCAGATATGATAATTTTATGGTCATCGTGGGCCAAAGCAGAGAGGGGGTGGCTTTCACTTCAACCGCCACATCCTTTGAATTCAGACATCAGTCATCACTCATTAGTTTTCAATAATTCAGGGGGGCCGGGCCTGGGATACCAAGTAATGTGGAGAGGTAGGCTTATTTTTGGCAATAGGTTCAAAATTAATTTTCAAAATTTGAATATAATTACTAATTAATTCTATTTTACGTCAAAAATATATATATTTTTACTTGCTTTTCATAAATATATTATACACTTAATGCATAATATAAAAATTGTCAAAACATTCTCAATATTCTTACGGGGATATGGATTAGAAACTTTTTTACTCATCTCTTCAATGGTCTTCACATTATCATAATTGTGAGATATCATTTTTCTTCCTATAAGACTTTCTAGGTCTTAGTAATTTTTAATTTTTGAAAACCCATTTCAATCTTGTATTAAAATTATCTGGTTTCCAGATAAAGCCCTTCAAATAATGACCACTATTCTTTTAAACATCGATATATATGCATTAACAATAAAGTGAAAATTAGTTTTGATGGTTTGTATCTGTGACGAGTAAAGTTTAAAGCGTTTTACTAAATACCACAACCTAAATAATAATTAAATTAAAAATATAAAATCAAATATAACCTAATTAAATAAGTAATATATCATGTTATCCATTTAACCTATTTAATAATAATTAGGTTATCTTGTTTAATAATTAAGTTGATTTAGATTTTTTATAAGTCTATGTGATTAGCCTCCTAACGTCACATTTTTAATGATTTAATTTGACTTATATATTTAAAAGTAAGCTTGAAATGAATGGGTTAAGTACATTACAATTATAGTTAAATCAATTATATTATCTGCAATCATTGAATCTTAAGGTATTTTTTGATCCAATCATAGGACAACTATTGCATTTTGGGTAGCCGAGGTCAAACTCTAGATATAACAACCTACTTATCTAGACCAAACCCTCTGGTAGTTATTTCCATGTACATAGATGAAGATCTATCTCTATGTATTCCTTTGCCCTATAAGAATTGTCTTACCTTTCCGATATCTATTCTACGTGCTTGGTTGGGACAACTCGTTCACTTCAAAAAAGCATCTGTCACCTTATCTCGTCTTTGTAACAATGATGATACTTTAGGCCATACGTTATAAATTATATCTAAACATGATTATACTCAATCCAAATTTGTGAAAAATGTATTAGGTTTGAATCTGTGTTAACAAATTTGTGAAAAAATTGGTACCATTCGTTATTTCTCTTGGCGTTTGAAATGGTCAAACCATTGATACCACTAGGAACCATCCATATTGATCCACTAACATAAGCCACTAACTCCTTGAAAAACCTACTAAACATAAGCACCTCTAACAAACAACTTCTTCTACCCTAAAAATAGCACAAATTTCTCCCTATAAAATCCTCTCCACCACCTTCATTTTTCTTCAGACCTGCTCCAAAAATTTATTAGTCACCGAGGCGGGTCTCTGCAAATTCTCTCAAATCCTTTTGTTTTCCAAACTCTAAATTAACAACAAATTCAGAATTCAATATCATCATGGACATGAAGAAGATCTCATGCGCTGTTCTCATCGCTGCCGCCTCCATGAGCGCCGCCATGGCTTCAGATGAGGTCATGTCTCCCGCACCAGGACCATCCAATGCTGCCCAAGCAACTTTGCCTGTTCTGGGGTCGTTGGTCGGAGCCTCCGTCCTCTCATTCTTCGCCTTCTACTTGCACTGAACTCTCAGCTCAGAAGAGAAGACATGGAAAGGAGAGAGAGGAATGATTAGAGAAGAGAATGGTGGTTGAATTTTTTTATCACTATGTTTCTTGAATTCTGTTTGTATCATGTGTTTGTTAGTCTGGATACTTTTCTATGATACATTGAAATAAAACAAGGATTTTGCTATATGGGTTTCTCAGGATTCCCATTTTTCTCATCACCTAGACTGATCCCAGACAAGATTATATATAACTAATTTCAGAAAGCTTTAATCCATGCTGCAAACGATTACACAACAGACAGAAATGGAGAATACACAAACAAATTTTAGGGACATAGTCAGGTGGGGTGAGCTCATGTGGAGGACAGGACAGGATAATATGTGAGAATCAAGCAAACATTTTGGAAGAAACATAGTTAACAGAAGGCCATTTTCCTTTACAATAATTTATTGAAAAAATACAAACCATCTCAGTCGTTGATAAATTAGGCTCCTCCAAGAAATTTTTGTGCAGTCATGAGGCTCTTTGTCAACCAAATTGCAGTTTCTCTGGACGAGACAGCTTCTTCTCCGAAAGGTTTCAGCACACCAGCAAGCTCTTCCAGTTTGTCCTGTTGAAGCAGCCGTGCACATAGCTCAAGCAGGGACTCTAGCGCGTCCGCCCTCTGCTGGCTCGGGTTATCCCATTCGCCTTTAGTTTCATCTCCACCAACTGCAGTCAGTGTGCTCAGCAATGAAACTTCGCTTGGAGCTTTATTCATCATATTCATATCGTCTTTCGCCATTACCATGGAGCAACTAGTATTGTCTGTTTTTGCTCCTGCTTCATCCTTACATGGGAGTATGTCGTTGCTTTCTGATGAGATGTAGTCAATTTGAGCCCCGCCTTCTGCCTGGGAATCGGGGCTTTCCATTTTCTGTAGACGGCAACTGGGTTCTGCATTAGGTTCATATTCAATACCTTGAGTGGCTGATGATGAATTTGATGATTCATCATCAAGAGAGCCACCTTTATCTGTAGAGTTGGCACTGGATGTTGCCATTGCCCCATGATTTCCAGGCTGAAGACTCTTGCTCTCTGTTTCAGCCCCTGCAGGAACTTGTGTGTTGGATTCCACTGCATCATCCTCTGAGGTTACATTCTTGATATCACCATCTTGAATTTGCGCAAAATGTTTGGGAGCGGATTCTGATTCGTCTTGTTCTTTTTCATCTCCAGGCTGAGAATTTGGTGTACTCCCTGTAGAAGTTTCGGTGTCAAGGCTTTCCTTCTGTACTAAAAGGATACCGTTCACCTGCTCATCCTCATTGGTAATGGTTGTGGCACAGCTTGTAGACCCACCTTTTGAACTCTCAACAGCATTGGATACTTCCTCAGGATAGCTTGTAGGATCCACCCTCTTGGTCTCTAGGTTTTCTTCAGTTTGAGCTATGGGTGTTGGATTTGCTTTGTTCTGTAGATTCCTTGGCTGAACATTTGCATTTTCCTCCAATGGCTCAACACTACCCGCCATTTTGAGTACTCTTCCCTCTTTGTCTCTATTGTCCTTTCCAGCACTATGTTTGATAGGTGATGGTTTTCTCGGTGTTTTATCCTTTGAAATGTGCTCAGACTTTACAGGAAGAAAGACGGATGATGTGTTGCGGCAGCGGACCAGGTATGGTTGTAAATGAGGATGCCTTAACAATTCTGCAGCCTGAAATTTAAAATGCGCCAGTAAGAGAATGGATGGTGTTAAAATTGATTATATGCAAAGGTGGGGCTAGGGCTACAGGCTACTTGAACTCACAGTTGGCCTGTGTTCTGGATTCTTCCGCAGCATACTCTTGATAATCTGTTTCCTGTAAACTCAGTTGCAGGATTGACAAGAAAGGCACATCATACATGATTGCTATAAACATTTTCAGTATTTACTAAGAAACTTATTTGATTGATCTTTTTCAGAGAAGAAAATACTTACAATGTGGAGGAATATACAATTGGGAGAGGAGAAATGGAGGATCTGTTTATCTTGTTGATTAGTCCAGCCATATCCTGATTGATAGAAAGAGTTATGAATAGATTTTATGTTACCATGAAGTTCATGCTGTAAGTAAATTTCATATGCTCCAACTGTGGCCAAGTGATTTGATGCCATAAAATATGGCTCATGCTTAAACTTACGGGGGCTCTGAATGCTGGTTGATGTGCAGCAATTTCAAACATGCAGCAACCTGAAGTAGTGGAAGCATGTTATTCATAACAGAATCATGAACGGAACAGCATAAAAATGAGAACTATGTTTTTGGGTTTCTTACCTAGTGACCATATATCAGATTTGTATCCATAAGGTATATCTGCTAGAAGCTCAGGACACATGTAGTTGGGAGTACCCACAACCTATATAAATTACAGATGATGTTGAAAATAGGTTAAAGTGAACAACTAGATTTAGCAAAATACCATGTTTGGGTGCAGTGATGGATCCATATGGAGTTTGGAACAGTTCCAAGTTGGTAGAGTTTGCATGTCAAGACATTGACATGAAGCATAAGAACAACATTTTAGGTGGATAAACAGGTACCTACCGAGGAAGCAAGGTCTTCTGTGCTGAGCAATTTTGCGAGTCCAAAATCACCTGTATATTCCATTAAAGATAAATATTTCTCATAAGACGTCAAGACAAGGGAACCCAAACTTGATGCAGAAAAAATTCCCTCTCTTTCAGCGATACTTTTGTCTTCTTACCAAGCCGGATGTCGCTCTCCTTTGTGAGGAATATGTTGGAACACTGAAATTAAGCAACATTATTGTTACTCTGTCACTGACAGTGCTGTTTTACTCAATTTTATTCAGGAATTAGTGTATATTTGTACCTTAAGATCTCTATGAAGGACACGGTTTGAATGCAGATAGTCCACTGCTAGCAACAACTGAGTCAGCCACTTGCAGAGCTTCTAAGGAGCCAAAAAAAAGAGCCATGTAGAATATGAGCATCATGTAGGTACATATATAGGACTTCGATTTCAGAAAGGAGCTTTCTGTTTACCTCCTCTGGAAACAATGCTCCTCTGGCCTTCTTTATGGCCCCAGCCCTAATCATCCAAAAACATTAGTTTTTCATTCTAACAGACTATTTAAGGCATATTTTAGTTGTCAGACATGTTTATCCTGATATATTGAGTTGAAGGTGGGAAGAATTGAAGTAGGCTGGGTGGTTTGGCTTAGTCAATCATTTGAAAGTGCTGCTTTATCTCAGAGAAGTGGGTCCATTATATCCCATTTGTGCCATTGACAGCTCAAAGAGATGGTGATTACTTACATGTCGCCTCCTTCACAGTAGCCAGTCACAATGCATACAGAGCATCCCTGCCAAATATAAAGCAAAACACCCATTTGTATCGGACTAAAAATAGCTGAAATAGCAACAATTTTCCATGCTACAAAATGCTTTATGTTGTTTAAATTCCAAAAGCAACTAAACACAAAGACATCATGCACTTACCTTGTCCACCCAAGCATCCTTGTATTCCACTATATATGGGTTATCTAGTCTGGCAATCAGCTCCATCTACAATTATTGTAAATGAGAATATCTAATATCAATCAATTATGAACATATTCAAGTAGCAAGTGATAAGAAGTTTGTTTGCTGCGAAAAGGGCACCATCAAGGATTAGTTACATGCTTGGGTCCTTTTTCATAGTTTGTGATGATTTCCTACGTATTGCATTCTTATATTTGCAGCTGTTTCCTATTAATGCACTGGGGATGATTCAATCGAGACTAAGATTGAGTTAGGTAAGCAGAAAACAAGCATTGAATTCATGTATAATGCCTAAAGCAGTACAGATAGACGGTATGAAAAGATGCTGAATCCAATGCTCAAAAGGAAGATATAGAAAACATATTAACAGGGTTTAGTCGAGGTGACCTCTTGGTGTGCTGTACGCTTGAACTTCTCTGTTTGCTTAGCCACACGAATCTTCTTTAGAACATATCTATTAAACAGAAAAACACACAATCAAACAAAGTGGAATCTGAATTTACAGCTTTGAGAAAACAATTGTGTTTTTATTGAAGATAATTTCTGTGATTGAACACAGAATTTTGATTTTCCTCCATTTTTCCTTGAAAAATCATCATCTAAGGAATGGACTGTACAGGAAAGGATAGAAAAAGAAGATGGGTAGTCAAATCTCATTAAAAATTCACATAATTCTGAGATCCACCGAGGTAGAGAAAAGAACAAAACCGAGACAAACATGGTAGGGTATTAATCATCTTACTTCTTTTTCTCAGTCTTGTTGAGAACAAGAAAGGCAGAACCGAATGCTCCTCTTCCAATTTGCTCTATAACTTCATAATCTTCCATTTTCAGCCTCGTATCACTTTCCTCCGTCTCCATGAAGACCTTCAAGAAAAGCAAAAGAATCACAGAGAGGTAAAGTCCAGCTCGAGCAGTAAACCTAAGTGTCTGCAATTTGGATCTACTTCAGAAACCTCACAATTGGATGACAATTCTGTAGCAAAAATAAACAGAAAAGGGAAATTTGAGTGTATGGAGCAACAATTACGGGAGTAAAAGGTTCCAAGGGATGACTCTTGAGACTAATGAAGTTCCAGAAACTTTGAGGGGTCTTATAGGTAGGAAGAGATGAACTTGAGTAAAGCTTAATTCCACAGTAAATGATATAAATACAACATAAATGAGAAAAAGGTGGGAAGACAAACTCAAGTAAAAGCGACATAGCACTAATATAATAATTGAAAAGGCGATTACTGGCCAACAAAAATAGAGATAGATAGAGAGAGAGACAGAGACGGATGGAAGGGAAAACCCAAGAAAAGCAACAAAGCTCAAATGCAATACTTAATTCAAAAGGTGATTATTTACCAAGTATGATACTTAATTGAAAAGTTGATTATCTACCCCAGAGAGGGAGAGGGGGAGAGAGAGTAAAGGCAAAAAAGTTATTTCAGTGACAGGCATGGAAGACTAGAGAAGAGGCAAAGCTTTGCTTGCATTTGCAGATTCATGGAGGATCATGAAGACCAGGGGAATTCTTTCACAGCATGCAGTTGTGATGTCACCATCCTCCAACTGAAGCTCTCATCCAATTTCAGACTTACCCCAATTGCTAGGATCTGCCCACAAAGTCATTTGGTTTGCGCTGTGATGTGCTGGCCAGCCACACCCATTATGGAATCATGGGTACCTTAAACCTTTTTCACACACCGAAACACTTCATGATTTCCCATCTTTGGGTGTAATCATGCTTCTGAATATGCAAATTGTGGGCAATTTTATTTACTTTTTGCCACAAATTCTATTGAGTTGACTCAAATTTTCCCACCATCAACTGTCAAAACCTTGACTAAATGAGCATATAAACCTAATGCATTGGAAAAAAGGGAACTGAAGAGAAAGGTGAAAAGCATACGTGACCCTCATCAGCTCATCCAAATGGTGGGCAATAGCTGAAATTATGCTGTGGTTGAACTGCCTGATGGTTTAAGCTAGACCACCAACTCCTTGTCATCATCCACCTCCCTTCGTCAATGAGACTTTTGGTGTATGTGCTATCCATTTTCAATTGTAAAGGAATCTTTTTGAGGTACATAGGGCCCCAATATGGAAACTGCCAGTTGAGCATCCAAACTTGCTGTACAACAGTCATTTTATTAAGGAAATAGATACCCAATTCATGAGAACTCCTAACCTTTACTTCTGCTCTAAGTAATAATAAGGTAAGAGGTAACTATTGTAAGTAGTGGTCATGTTTTAGTTGTGAAAGATGGGTCTGATGCAAATCTTTCTGTATTAAAAGAACTAGCCTTGATTTGGCAAGCTGTGAAAGATTATATACTTTCCCCAAATTATCAGAATGTGACATACTTATTGTAAACATGTTTGGTAGGAAATAGAAAATAAATTAAAGCAGAGGGCATGGATGTTGGAACACATGCAGCAAGCAGAGCCTAAGGAAGATGATATAAGTTTTGGATCCTAATGCTTTTCTTGGTGATTTGACCCAGATACATCAAAAAGTGCAAACAAACAGGGAGGGAAACCAAATGGTCCATCCACCTACACTTTACATAACATTCATCTAAGCATGCCATAGGTGAAGTTGTTTTCATCATGTCCTAAGCGGGTAGAGGACAGAATTGTAACACTGCTGAAGACCCAATGGATCAATTTGAGAATTTCTTCCTTGTTTGGCATGAGTTTTGGGTAAAGCATTTTGTTCACTTTTCGGCCTTTCTTTCTAGCTTCATTTTGGGTTAGAGGGCAAAGAATGCAAACAAATCTGCGAAAAAAATGGTCATTAGTCATTACTTCTTCTCTGCCCAAGCTCATAGCTCATTCCAATGGATAAGTTTTATTTGATGCCACCTGATTTTGGTTGCAAGAGGGCCATCTATAGAGGTTGTACATAATCATATGACAGCCGCCCAAATTACAGCTCCGTTTCATCAATCTCCGGTCCAAAAAGCAGATCACCATGGACCACACCTCAATTGGTGCAATAATTGGTTCTTAATGCGTATCATTAAACCAGCTCAATCAACTTTCCCCTGTCCAATATTAGTGCTACTTCAAACTTCCACAAACGCAGGCCATTTCTAAATCTATATTTCCCTGTCTCACCATAATATATCATTTTAACATTATCATATGGCCTACACTCCTTTTAATGCCACGGTTCTTCAATGCAATGCAATTCTACTTCACTTTTTGTTGGTTTTGTCTTGTTATTCAATCTATTTCCATGTAACCTGACATACAGACCATCTAATCAAAGGAGAAATCATCCAGAATCCTTAAGAAAAGACAGTTTACAATCATACAATCCGAACGCTATAAGTACCAAGAATAAGGAAACCACAAAACGCTCACAGGCAAACAAAATTTGTACACAGAAATTCTATTGAGTTGTTAAGTTACTTCCGCTTGGACTTTTTGGATGCCTTGAGGCTCTCTAATTTTCTTTGTGTGGCCTCAAATTCTTCTTCAGTGGGTTCTGAAACTTGTCCACTTCCACCATATTTAGACACCAGAGATGAGAACATTGAATCAAAACGGTCTTTCCTTTCACTTCTGCGCTGAGATATAATTGCTAATAGATCTGATTCTGACTCTTTATTTGATCTGTCAAAGGCATATTATTCATCCAGGGGTCATAAAAGTTAAAACTACTGTAAGCATGAAAACACAACTCTGAAGTTGAGATGACTCACTTTCCTCTCTTCCTTAAAGGACTAGTAGGTGGTTTTGCTTCAGACACTTGTTTTGCCCATTTCTGGTAGACTTTGGTTGCCTTCAGCTCTCCTATGTGAAAAAGAGAATGATTAAGTGTAATTGTGGCAGAATATGCTGTACATGGTCAGCAATGTACATGTGAAGCATGGCTATAAATATGGTTTCTTAAATGGGTCCCCAACAAAGAAGATAATAACAATGATTTCACCATGTTATTTTTCTATGTGGACCTATAGGGTGGGGCCAATGGGTCTTCAGATCTTTATTTTCTGATTTTTATCATATGCTTATTTTCTACTTATTAGTTTATAGCTAGTTCTGAGGCCTCACATTAGGGGTTTTCACTAATTCCAAGAAAATAGAATGGCTAAATATCAGACAACTTATCTCAGGAAGGGAAAAAAACAAAAAGAAAGCTAGTAGAACCCTTACCTGCTGCTATTGCCTCATCAAGAATATCCTTGAATCGGTGTGAATCCAGCTTAGGGTCAGAACAAAGCATTGAACAGAAAAGCCTGTGAAGGAAAGCAGATTAGAGGCTGATCTGGCAAGCCTAAAAAAAAAAAAAGAAGGGAAACACATTTGCTATTGTACCTGTTCATATTACCCTTGCACTTTTTGTACAGGTCAATCAAATCATTCTTCTCTGAATCAGATCCTCTGTAGTTTGCTTCAAACTCTTCAATATCTGCCTCAGTAACCTGCTACCAATGCAAGTGTTCACATGTCATCTTTCCAGTCTGAAAATAAATAGGAGGATTACGTGAAATCAGAAATTTTCCATAATAAGGCAAAATGATATGACCTTTTTGTACATGGTTCTGAAAAACTCGTGCAAATTCTGAACAACTTCACCAGCAAGGTCCTGATCATAAAAAAATTGAGAAATGAGATGCACACTTCCTGATCAATAGATATCATCAATTCTTATGGACACATTTGTGCCCTCAAATGCCATTAAAAAAGAACATACAAAACAAAAGGTTTTCATATTCACTTACAGCATCATCAACACAACCAGTCTGATCATAGAGTGCCCTTTTCTCTTCATCACCAAGAATTGATATCACCTTTTGTAGTTGCTGAAATTTTTCCTTGGCTTCCTACATGAGGGAAAAAAACAAAGGGTAACAACCAGAAAACCACCCTTGCAACGGATGATATATGGAGAATAGGATTTTGGCATCATTAGAAATCAAATGCACCTCATCACCAGGATTTTTATCAGGATGGAGCCGCAATGCCAACTTATAGTAAGCTTTCTTAATTTCCTGCTGAGATGCCGTCTTTTCCACACCAAGAACCTGTTAGACACAAGGTTATTATTCAGCATCTCTTGCTCCACTTGAAATTTTATTGTAATAAAAAAAAAGTACATCAGTAAACCAAGAAGAGGGAGAATGGGAGAACAGGGAGATCTTTTACAAAATATGAAATGAAATTTGAACATGCAACTCATTGCAATCAAGTCTATTAAGGTAAACAGGGGGGCATCGAATAAAGGAAGACAAATAAATGAGGACCAAGCACCAAACAACCATTATCATGTTAATTAGAAGTCAAAGACAGCTTTATTCTGATAATTCATAGCAAGAAAATCCCTTTAATTATGTTTTTAATGTAGTGTAGTTAACTTTCATGCATCAACATCATCTTCCCAAGGATTCTTGATAGTAGAACCAAACAAAGAATAGCAGCTATTAGAAAAGACAAACATGAAAACTAAACCAAGCCAAAACAATCTTCTAAAGACCCAGTAAAATCAAGAACACTAACTTACTGATTCCACATTAAAAAAGGGAGTAACATGGAGCTTGGATATGAAACTTGAGACAAGGAATCGCAGATGAGAAATTAAAATCAGCAATTTAGCCTCAAACCACAATAGATTTACAACAGTCATAAGATTATTACTATGTGCTAAGACAGGGTCCTTTGGCAGGTGCTGTTTGCTCTTTTCAGAATCCAATGGGTGGAAGTTGCTATCGTTAAGGAGGCTCTCCTGGGATGGCATAGTTCCTTTGCAGGTAAAAGGCATAATAAGGTTTGGAGAGCAGCTCCTTTGTCTATTTTTTGAACTGTTTGGAAGGAAAGGAGCCTTTGGATCAATATTTAGTAATTTGTTTAATTGGGTAAAGATATACATAGACATAGATTTTGTAGAACGGTTGGTTTCTTGTTAAGAGAGGGTATTGTTTTTTGTGTTCTCTCTTGTCTGTTGTGCTTTTAGGCAATATTTGTATACATCCTGTGTACTGTGGTGCATCCTTTTGGCATGTTTTAATTCATATGCATTTTTGCTTATAAAAAAAATAATCATCATTTGCTAGAGTGAGATTAAACATGTTAAACCATATATGAAATTGATCTAAACAAGGGTAGACATGCAGGAACTACTCTGCTGATCATAATTTGGCATTTGATACAAGGGATTTAAACTAGAATTATCAAAATACCAATCAAAGGCTAATTATACCAATTTAACTTCAAAATATAGAACTAGAGAGCTTGAAATGAAGCAGGATTTAAGCTTAAAAAATTTCAAGAGTTGAAACTGGATTTACCTTCTAGAAGCTCTTGTTTTCTCATCATACATCATAACACCCACACATCCCCACCCCTTCCAAAAAATAAAAATCCTTTCTAAACAGGGCCAAAGCAACCCTTTTGAAGCTTGTACCCTTTATCATTTAAGAATGGAAAGGTATAGACAAACAGGCAATGCAAGAAGAAATATCCTCTGCAAGAGAACACATTCAAGTGCTCTGTCCAAGTACCATGTGAGAAGATTTTCTGTAAAATGCCCTCCACTTGGATCAACAGCATGAGATATTTTATTGCTCTCAGTCCAGGGTAAATCAGTGTCACCAGATAAATGTCTGGAACCATGCAAAACAACGACACCATTGAATCTAATCAGCAACCACAATAAATGGCATGTTTCACAGCAGGCATTTCCACCCCCCCCCCCCCCCCCCCCCCCCCCCCCCCCCTTGCAGGGAACGGAGACATGATTCCAACGAGAATAATTTGCATCAGAAGATAGGAACAAATATGCATATCCATGCAAAGGTCAAATGAAAGCAACACCAAAACTGGAAGGCAGCATCTAACCACCTATGGCAACCTACAAGCAAGATCAGCCCACATTGGGAGAGATTCTGTCCCAGGAATCCAGAAAAGGAGTCCAACCAAGGTATTGGAAAGACCAGCTGTCCACTTTGCTAAAATTCTTAATCCATAATCAAAGCACTGCGATTGCCTTCCACAGAATAACAGTTACCACAAGACATCAACTTCTTGTGGCTTAGTTAATCCCACTCTGAGTGGCCTTCAATTATTGAATAATTGAAGGGTAAGCAGCTCCTATAATCCTTTAGATGGAAAATGACTAATTCCCCAAAATATTCATCCAAAAACAAATTCTGTAGTGTGCCATTTACTATTTTGCAAAAAAAGCAGGCATTATTTATGCTTTGTGTTTGCTTGATGAATGAACCACTCCACTATTTCAAAACCCTAACTCCAAACCGGCCAGGATTTTCTACAAATCGATAGCCTTGCTGGAGATGGATTTGATTAAGGGTTAAAAAGCATACAAAATGAAGGGATCGCATGCAACACAAAAAATAAAATAAAAAATAAAAACCCCTTTCCAGTCACAAAGAATTGGCGAAATAGGAATACCTTCAAAAACAGGCTCCCAAGAGTTGGTAATGAAACCCCCTTAAATAAGTTCCACAACTTCCTGCCAAAACGGCACTAAACCCTAAGAAACTTCATTCTGAAACCCTTGTTTCTTTTGGTCATTAGGATCCCGTGATTTTATTTAATGAATTTATGATTGTGGATTTTCCGAATTAAATTTGCCCTCACTAAAATGTTTTCTCTTTCTTTTATGAGCTGTGTACGCTACTCATACTCACTTGGATCGACCCCTTTTGCAATCAAACCACTAACTGTCGCACCTAACCCAGGAAAGTTGTCTTATGCATCTGTTCATTCATTAACAAATTTCAACCATACATTTTGATATTACCAGTTACAAAAAATAAAATAATCTTTAAAAAAAAAAGTCCAGATCAAGAAAGACGATCATCCAAAACCCTAAAAAAATTTTTAAAAAAAATCCCAAACACCAGTCAACAAGTAATGAAATCTCCTACCATGAAAATGGGGATCGGAAACATTTGCACATACCTCGTACAGGCTCTTCTCGTTTGTGGAAGACTGACTAACATACTCTTCTTCTTTGGAAGACTGACCAACATACTCTTTTTCTTCGGCGATGTTATCAGAAACTCTAGTTTTCTTTTTCTTCCCCATTTTGGTTTTCCTCTCTTTTCTAAGGAAAGACCGAAGGTTCGAAGATGGAATGAACCTGGGTTCAATTTATAGGGTTTTGTTGAGTTCCCGCCATTTCTACCTTCACTTTCCCTTTTCCCGCCGACTAGTTGATCTTGATCCATCTGGCCCGTCCATGTAGGTGGGCCCTAAGTGTTAAGATGAGCGGCCCTGATCTTGCCATTGTTCATATTTTGAAAAAAATTATCACCTTACGAAGAAAAATAATCAAATATCTCATCCATTTAGATATTGCCATTTATAGATATTTCGATTGGAAATGTCGCTTCTGTTATACACACACCAAAAAAAAAAAAATTATGAAAACTATTTAAAATTTTTGAAAATTTATGAAATATATTTAATTTAAAAATAATTATTTTGATAAATAATTTTCATTTATTTATAAAACTATGAAAAATAATTTGTTTCCATAAATAATTTATTTATAAAAATAATTAGTTAAATGATTTTATTTTTAAAAAAGTGAAATCATTACTCCTTCTCCCTCAATAATAATGCCACGGACATTATACCCAATTTTGTCCTTTTCAGGAGAAAACTGCTTATTTTATATGGGCATTCCCGATTTGCCCTTTTCCTAAATAATCACTATAAATAAATATTTTATATTCACATAAAATTGTATTATTTTTTATTATGAATTATATTAAGATATTATTTTGCCTAATAAAATGCAGGTTTCAAAATTAGCTATATTTGATTTTAAAATAATAATAATAAAAAAATATTAAACTCATTTTTATATTGTGAAAAAAATTAAATATAATTGAAAATAAATTTTAATTCTTTATATAAAAAATAATAGAAAAAGTATAACAAAAGTGAGTTTTAACTCACTATTTTTAAAAAATATAAAAAAAATCTTCATCTATTTAAAAATATTTTAAAATATATGTATTTTTTATAAGTTAAATAATTATTTTCTTAAATACCATTTAATAATATTAAATAAAATTATTCAAATTTAATTTATCAAAATTTTTTTAAGACCTCATGTAATAAATACGATATTTCTTATCCCCTAATTAATAGTGATTTTATATATTGTATTATATAAATCCCTTCATTTTCTCATATTTTTTGTAATAAAATTGAATAAAAATTTTGTTAATTGATATCAATAATAAAATAAGAAATGTTAAAAATAAAAAATTCAATTAAAACTAAAATACATATATATATATAATTAAAATTTTAAAAATAAAATACTTACTCCCATATATATTTTTAATTAAATGAAAGTTAATATATATATATATATATATTTTAATTTTAATTATATTTTTAAATGTTTAAATTTTTTTATTTTATTAAATCTATTTTCAGTTTTTTTGTTTATCGATGTTATTAACATTATAAAGGAAAATTATAATTTTTGGAAAATAATTATTCGGTTATAAAAAAGAGTAAATATTTTAAAATATTTTTAAATGAGTGAAGAAGTCGAAGTTGTTTTTTTATATTTGTTAAAATTAATGATTTGAAACTCATTTTTCCCTAACTCTATTTTTATTTTTTTTTATAACATTTTCCCTCCAAATTTTCAAAAAGTTTTATTATATATTTATTAATATTTTTCTACAATATTTAAAAAATACAAGGGAAGGGCAATAGAGTAAATAAAGGGAGAATGAAGGTTAGGAAATGAGAAAGCACCGACTCAGTTCAAAGGGATCGTTGGCAGAAAGAAAAGGTAAAGTCTTAAATAGAACCAGGGACACATTTTCCGAACCCAACCCAACCCCTCTCTCTCTCTCCCCCTTCCTCCTCTCTCCTGCTGGTCTCTATTTCTCCGATTTATATACGATTATCTCCTCAATTAGGTTAAGCTTTTGCTATCTCATCATATCAGTTTCAAATTTCTTCATGTCGATTTGACTTTGATTCCGGTTTTTTTTGTCCTTTTAAATTTAAATAATTGAATTAGGGTTTTAAAATTGAGCCAGGAATCATCTTCTGGTTCGATTTTGTGAGTCGAGATCGGCCAAACCTAACCAATCAGGTGAGGGTTTCTCTATGTCTCTCTCATAGGGTTTTTACTCCTGCCTCTTTTCTATCTTCTGCGAATTTTAAATATATCAGTATGAAATATATTTAAAATTCGATTTATATACGTTTGGGAAGATGTATTTAGCTATACATGTTTTGAATGTTATTAGAAGATGTGTGTTCAATATATTAGATATGCATGTTTTGAATTTAATACGATATGACTTGTACAGCTTGGGCCAAATTCATCGCTGAGTTGGGGAATTTAGGGTTTTTAATCAACCCATCTGGAATATCCGCTGTACTGGTTAATATTGTGATGATTTCCTTGTTATATATATGTGCTTTTGCTTGTTATTTTAGAAGCTGAATTTTTTATCATGTCAATGGGCTTTGTTAATTTTCGATGATATGGCTTGTAATATTGTGGCCAAATATTTTATCAACACATTCGGAATATTACCCATTTTGATTAAGATTGTTGCTTAAAGGGGATTCTTTACGTTTTATGTGTTGATTTGTTGTTTTCTATTTGAGATGACGAGCTTCTTGTTCATGTTTGGTTCTTATTGGATGTGACCGAGGCCATGGACCCTTTTCTTCTTGTTATAGATCAGGATTACTAACCTGCTTTTTTATTTTTATATACATTAAATGAAAGGTTTGGATTTATTTTTTTGTTGGCAGACTAGAGTTGAGGGTCTGGACTATAAACAATATGTTCCATGTGTTATTGCTGTTATTATTATTATTTTTTAGCATAGTATTGAAACTAGCATGAAATGGTCTCATTTTGCTTGAATTGAAAGGAGAAATGATGAACATATAATTACCACTCAGAGTTGTGAACATTACTTATTTGGGAATGATTATAAAATTATATCACTTTATCCATGTTTTGTCTGCTTTTATACTCAAGTGCTCATTCTTGACAGCTTCATGTCTTCTTGTCTTAGTTTTAACATCTGGTGTGAGTTGTAATATGTATGCTCTTATGCATGAAATGCATGCATGTTTGTTCATACATAGTTGTATTTGGGTTTGGCTCACATTTTATATCTGGATATGTTGGGATCATGATGTGCAGGAGGGTTAAAAGATGGAGTCTCATGATGAGACAGGATGCCAAGCTCCAGAAGGCCCAATTCTTTGCATTAATAACTGTGGCTTCTTTGGGAGTGCTGCCACCATGAATATGTGTTCCAAGTGCCACAAGGACTTGGCCCTGAAGCAAGAACAAGCCAAACTTGCAGCATCATCCATTGGAAGCATTGTGAATGGAAGCTCTAGTGGCAATGGAAAGGAGCCCATTGTTGCTGGTACCGTGGATGTGCAAGCTGGACCAGTGGAGGTGAAGGCCATTTCTACTGAAGCTTCCAATGACTCATCCTCAAACCAGATCATTGAGTCCAAGGTCAAGGAGGGACCAAATCGGTGCACCGCATGTCGAAAGCGTGTAGGTTTAACGGGTTTCAATTGCAAATGTGGTAACCTCTTTTGTGCAGTTCATCGCTACTCTGACAAACATGACTGCCCCTTTGATTACCGGACTGCTGCACGGGATGCTATTGCTAAAGCCAACCCTGTTGTCAAAGCTGAAAAGCTCGATAAAATCTAAGTACCATGGTTTATGTCTGAAGTAAAATGCTTCTCTTGTCATCCATGTGTCTTTGTCTAAGTTGGCTGCTTGTCTTGTTAGGTGTCCTTTATTGATACAAATGGTTCAGGTTGTGAGAGTGAGGGCATCTTTGCAGTCTAAAGAACTCTATATTCCTTGTTGATTGGCGAGGATTGGTATGTTGGCTCCTGTGTGTAAGTCTTTATTTGTGCTGGTTTGATGAACATCTTTGTGGTTACATTGTATTTTGCTCAACTGATTGTTACGCATTCTCTCTGGTAGTACATGCTAAATGGTATTTGCCCCATTTATTAGTATGAAATACATATATGTGTGTGTTAATATTTTTTCTTTATTTTTTTCTCTTGGTGGTGGTCCATTTTTAACTTCATACTTCACTGATGTGTTCAACATAGATTTGGAACCATGTCATCAAGATACGAATGGTGAATCTTTCTTTTTCCTGGTTATAAATCGACATGTTTTTACTTCAATCTTGTGTTCCTGTTATTGTATTCATCTGGAGGATTACCGGATTTTGGACGTCTTTATCACAATTCAGACTAGTACTGTAGATTTGGTATATGCTTCTATTGGCTCTATTACACTTTTATGTTTCCTTTTTAGGCTTTATTTATGAATATTTATTCATCTTTTACTAGTATAGATGCATCTTGTTATCTTTGCCCACTAATACTTCTAATAGACTTATTGGAGGTACTCCACTGATGCAATTCTAAGAAGGTTTTTCTGTTATGGATAGGCACTATACTAATCAGACGGTAATCAAAGCGTGACTGGGCAATCCATAGGAACCATGGGGGGAGAGACCTGAATTTAAGATTGTAACGATCCGCACCCAACCATGTAGATATTGTCCGTTTTGGGCCCAAGAGGGCCCTCACGGCTTTAAAACACGTCTACTTGGTTAAGAGGAGTCTCTACATATATAGCGCCAGGAACATTCTCCCCTATCCGATGTGGGACATCACAAACACCCCCCCATGCAGACACAACGTCCTCGTTGTGTCCCATGGGATTACAGGGCCAAACAGACAAACACCTCTTACGGGGCCAAACAAACCCCCACATCGGGGTCGAGGATCGACTCTGATACCATTTGTAACGACCCACTCCCAACCGTGTAGATATTGTCCGCTTTGGGCCCAAAGGGGCCCTCACGGCTTTAAAACGCGTTTACTTTGTCAAGATGAGCCTCTACATATATAGCGTCAGGAACATTCTCCCCTATCCGATGTGGGACATCACAAAGATGATGTGATGTGTCAGTTATTTGTTCCCTTTTAGCAAGTATTTTTAATGTTATGTTTGTTCCATATAATAATTCTGGTCCAAAGTTAATTTTTTTTTTTTTTTTTATCCACTGTGCAGTCAAAGTGTCATCCACCACTGGGCTTTTCTAGTTTTATTCTAGGTTTCTGTTATCTGGTCTATGCAAATAAGATGGTTGGTTGAGGTTTCTTCAAGGAGTGGTGGGTTATTTCAGCAGATGCTCAGAAATTATAGCAGGTTGGTTGATGTTGTATAAGCATTGGATATTTTAGGATCTGCAGATGTTCCAAGTTTTTAGTATTCAAGAAGTATATTTATAAAATTTTTGTTTTCAACTGTTTAGGTCATTCAAAAGTTCTTTCTGTATTTTGGTTTTGGGAGTATTGGGTGGATCAGGACCTCCTTAGGTGCATGTGGGAAAATGTGCACTCTTACTATTAATTGGGCTTTGGGTGATACAAAATTATTTTTAGAAGGCTCTCTTCAGGGTGAAGAACTTTTATAAAGCTACAAGTTCCTATGACTGTTGTAGCATCTTCCCTTGTCCACTGTCTCCACCTGCTAGGGCTCTATTATTTGGAGTAAGGGACTTTGGTTTTTGGTAGAGAATGTGCATTTTAGCTTTATTTTGGTCATTTGTAAAGTATAGTTGGAAATTTTTAATAGATAAAATTAAGGACTATATTGGTAGATTCTGGTTTTATCATTCATGTGGGTTCTCTGATCCTAGGTTTCACACACTTCTCTTTTTTAGGGTGATTGAATGTCACTTACTTGATGCTTTGTTATCATATCAAATGCACTAGTTTAGTAGTCTTGTAAGCTCTTTTGTATCGAGATTCTCTATTTTAATCTTGTGTAGAAAAATGGTGATTAATTAGTTTGTTAAAATTTTCAGATACAAGAGCCCTTCAGGCTTGGCTCAAGTGGTAAAGGGTTGGGGAAGTTTTATGGGAGGTTCCAAGTTGAAGTCCCAATGGGGACAAGAAAAATGGAAAAAGGAAAAAAATTACCTAAAAAAGAATATATCAGATACAAGAGCCAAGTTCTTTGTGCTGTGTTTAAATTGCTATGAAATTGTCTCTTTTGGCTTGGAGTCCTCGCCCATGATGAAGGTTGAGATTGAGGAGGACACTGATTAAATGAGTAGGGAACAAAGAAGTGGAGTATCATGGAAGCCTTTCACGTCAATTAAATGGGTGATGATGCTATGAAATGTATCACATTTTCTAACACACTGCTGCTTGATGATGCTATGAAATGTATCACATTTTCCAACACACTACTGCTTGAGGATGAAGAAGAGGAAAATTCATTAAATCCCTCTTCTCAGTCTATTAGGTTTGTTTATTTCTCAGAAAGAATGAAAATGAGAGAATGTTTTAAGATTTAAATCAATTTTTAAGCGCTACCCCCTCCTTTCCAAGAACCAAATGAACCCTTAGCAAGGAAAGAGAATTATAGAAATAGGGTGGTAAGTGGCAAAATGCACTTATGGTCTAACAAAATTGTCTTCTTTCAATTAGGCCTGTTTAAGTTTGAAGGTGCACAAGAGATATTATTTGATTTATAGAAACATGGGGAAATAACTGCTTGTTTCTGCCTGTTTTAAGTGTAACTTTGTGGATATCAATTTGTGTTCTCAGTTTGTGTTTTATTTGTCTCAAATATTAATCATACTTTGAAGGGTGACATGTTAATAGGTGGCTGATGCAAACATTTGGGTCAAGAGGTTTGCCAAGTGTCTTAATGATTTAAGAATCAAAAAATTATGTAATGGACTCAAGAGGGAGGTTTGAAATGCTTTCAAATAAATCTGTTAATTAGCCAATTAGGTAAATTGTTGCAGCTTCTCTTTGATGATGATGCATTCGTATATAATTGCTGTTAATACTGATCCAAAGTTCCAACTGTTTTTTTTTCCCTCTGATGTAAAGCTGTGTGATTCCTCCCATGGCATCGCCCCCACTGAATATGGTGTGGTTTTAATTGTTGGTGAATGAAAGCTTTTGTGAGGTTGTGTGAGTGATACATATTGTTGCTTTATGGTTATTGGTTTATTTGTATGGTGATGGTGGTGGCACAACATCTTTCATTGTTACCTGCGTTTGAAATATGGATCCAGAGCCATGTACTTGTGGCCCACACTGATTACTCGAAAATATTCCTTGAACAGCAAATGTGATTTCTCAACTTCCTCTCTTATGTAGTAAAATATACTCTGAGCAGGCATTTTATTTGCTTGTGACTTGTGTTATGAAATATGTGCTTGACTGACTGGTTTTCCATAAGATCTCTCTGCCTGTGGTTAAAATATATATTCCTGAAGCAGTTTGGAATGTTCCTCGAGTACCTTTGTATATTTGTTAGCAGGGTTCCGGTACGGTGAATACTGAATCATTTCTTTCCTAAGATAAAGAAATGCCCCTTCTTAATGTGCTCAAGGGCCTGATCAATGTTGCCATGGATTGACTGGATTTCACAGACGAGGGATAATAAATGTATTTTTTTTTAAAAAAAGTATCAAAATCAAAATTCATACTGAAATTTTTTATTGTGAAAATGTTTGATTCCTAGTTGAACCATTCAAATTGTAAGCCGCTTCTCTCTCTCTCTCTCTCTCACTAAATGATTATTGCAATGATGTTTAGATTGGAAGCCAAAATATGACTTTTCTTCCTGATTGTTTGAATCTATTGATTCTGTTCAAAACAAAAGTTTGGACTTCTGGAAGCGGTTCTAGATAGGAAGGGATGGCTGTTGATGAACAACCTCCCCCTGCAGTTTTAATTTCAGTGAGAAATGCAGGAGGGTGTATATATATTAATAGCTTATTGAAATGTTCTCATAGTCATAGTGATTTCAATATATTTTTAGTTTGTGAGTTTAAAAATTTTGTTTTTGGCTTTTCCTACAAGTTAGAGATGAAAGATGTTAAAAGCCGTGTTCTCAGCATTGAGCATTGAAGTGAAAGCCTGCCTCCTGTTTGGTCGCCGTGACAACTGAATGAAACCAAAGGAAACTGGAAAAGGTTGGAAGTAGTAATCTCAATCAGGCACAGTAAGACCAGAGATGATGATGATGAAGGGGGGGATTTTGGACACGTAACAGAGGTTTGGTGGTGGAAAATCTGTCTTTTCATTTTTATGGTACGTGGGCAACCATGCAAGTGCCACATAATACTGATGAGTCGGCGACGGATGAGTGTTATTGAGTGGGATGACAGCAGAGAAAAAGGGCATCCTCCTCGCGTTTAAAGAGGGACTTTTCGTTTCCAAATTCCACTCATGTCCATCTCACCGTCTGAAACTCCTCTACCACCTCGGCTGAGCAGCTTTCCAAAATTCCCATTTTCAATGTGGTATTTTCTTTTTAATTCTTTTATGGTCTCTCCCCTTTATTGTTGTTCTGGAATTTGTTAATTCACATATAGGAATGGTCATTCTTAACATTTTTCATGATTGGGCAACTTAGTATATAGTTGAGATAGGCTATGGGAATAGTCATTCATATTATTAGGTCATAATAACATAATTTGTTATAATATGGTCATAATAATGTAATTTGAAATGAGTTATAACAATGTGACATAAAAAAACAAATATTAAGGCAATTTCTTATAAAGTATTATTTAAACCTTTTGGATCTACTTTCAGAATAGAATAGAACTTAAAAATCTTTGCAAGTAAAAAATTTGCCTGTGAATTTTTAAATTAGAAAACTAGCTCATAGATCAATCATATTAGATTTTAGGGTCAAAAACAAGCCCAAGCTCCACCTTCCCTAACAATAAGCCAGTCCAGCATCAAGCCCATAGGTCAGTTTGCCTATCAAAGCCCACAGAGAATTTTGTTGAAATTGTTAGTAACTTGTTTGGAATGGTTAGTGGAAGATGAAGTCAAAATGATTATTTTCAAAGGACATAGGTTAAAAAAATAAACGGGCAGATATGTAGAAATTTATTTTTTTCTTATAAGAATACGAACAAATTTAAATAAATGAGATGGAGTGAGTTGTCCAAACCAAAACACAACTCGTTGTCCCTACCTCACATAGACTATGAATTGAAACCTCACTCTATACATCCTTTTCTTGTAAAGCCTAATTGGGAAAGGGCCAACCTCATGAAACCCAAAGAACCCTAGAAAAATGGTGGGCTATGGCGCCCCACCCCCAAAAAAATGAAAAGACCCTTAAAGGGATTATTGGGAACATGGATTGCAAAATTAAGAAAATAGAAACCGACCCCACTCTCTCTGAGAGTCAAGAGTCCCCTCTGAAAGGGGCATGGCCGCATGGGGTGGTGGTGACTGGTGTTGGTGGGTTTGATAGTGTTGTTGCGTATTATTGTTGTTATAGCTTTCCTCATTGCCATAAGTGAAATTTGATTACACCCACTTTCCATCCAGCCCCACCACTCTCATGTCTGGTTCGCTCTCCAAAGACAAAAAGCCCTCTCTTATAATCCCCATTGTTGGGACTTGTCATCTAGGGAATATATATATATATCTCACAAAACACACAATAGCACAAACACCCATGCCTCCTTTCTTTCTCTTCTTCTCTCAACTCTCAACACTCCCTCCTTGTATGTTTCCTTGGATGCTTTCATTATTTTAAAGTTTATTTATTTTTTTCTCTCTCAATACTTGATTTGGGGTGTTGACTCTTTTATAAAGTTTTAACCCCAAGAACATGCTTAGGAAACCTTCGGAAAGTAACAAAAATCAAATGAGCCAAATTTCAACCAACTCAAATACCCATACTCCCATTACACACCAAAGTTTTAGACAATTTTTAAGGGTTGAACACATCTTCCAATTAGGTAGCATTCTCAAAAAAAAAAAAAAAAAAAAAACCCACATTATAAAACGGTTTTTGCATATGGGTTTGATCATTCCAAGGCATACAACACAGCTCGATGTGTTCAAACTGCAAGATCAATCCGTGAAAAGGGTTGACTCTTCTTGAGTGACCATCCAAACAAACTCCCATCATATAAAATTCCACTTCTTGGGACTATTGGATTCTCAACAAGTGACCACTAACAGTTACATTTGATCATTATTTGATGGGTAAATGACATGTTGACCATTTCAGTGGAGAATAATGGGATAACATGGCATGCAGGCAGCACAACAAACAAAGTTTTTTCATTTTTTTTCTTTTTGAAAAAAGCACAAGCTAGATGTGCTTTTGGGCCATGTGGGTGTGGGATGGAATTTTGTTTAATTATTTGAGTTCTGAACAACATTTAAGAGCTGAAGTGACATAAAATTTTCTTTATTTTTCTTTGGCCGAAGGCTGCAATAATAGCTGTCCTGGACTCTTAATATTTCTACGGTTAAAAGTCAAAACAGGGGTGAAAAAAAAAAAAGTCAGCATATGGAGAAAGCTTCAGGCTTCAGCTTGACATTTTCACCTACACTTTTTCACTGTTGTACGAATAATGTACTCACTACTCATCCCATTTTGTCTCAGTGGACGACAGCCTATTTCACAATCACTTTTGCTTCCTAAATTTTCAAGTATTTAATGATTAATTTTTTATTACCTTTTTCTCTGTTCACTTTTTTTTTTTGTTTGATTTTCTTGTTCAGTTTTGATTCCCATTTCGACCGAAAAGAAGAAAATTTGTAATTTAGAGAGAAAAAAATGAATTTCTTTTTGTTGTAATTTTTTTAAAATATTAATAATTTTTTTAGTATTTTTAATAATATATCAATTAACAAAAAATTATTTTAAGAGCAACATTCATCAAGTATTACTTTAATAATCATTTAAATAGTATTTTATATCTTTAAAATTTTATTAGATTTTGACAAGAAAAATATTTTAAGTTTGAAGAAATGTTTCTAATCTTCCTAAAAAGTCTCTTTTAAATGGGTTTTAATATTAATTATTCATTTTTTTTATAGAGATTTATTAAAATCCTTCATCCAAACTTTCCTTATTTTTTCGACCTTACTAATTCAAACCCTAAACGCATTCTTCAATTCTATTTTTATTTTCTTTTTTTATTACTTTTTCTTCATATTCATCTTTTTTTTTTCAAAAAGAAAAATATATATGTACAAAGAGCTCAAATGAATATATTTAATAATGAGTTATATAATTAAAAACTTAGTTAAAGGCCCAAATTTTGAAATTTAACTTTTTATCATTTTTTGATTTTATTTTGATAAAAATATCATTTTTTTTTAAAAAACTTACATATAAATATTTAAAATAATAAAAATATTAATATCTAAAATAAATTATTTTTTAAATAAAAATATGAAAAATGTTAAGATTCATAAATTTGAGTGTTATTTCATTCATTTAATTAATTAATTTATAATAATTCTCATAAATCCAATAAATTTTTATACCCTTTATATTTTAAAAAAATTAATTTCAAATTTTACATTCTGGCAGTAACAAAAGAAAAAAGAAAAATGAAAAAGACGAGAATAAAACAAAAAATGAAAAACAAGTATAGAAGAATAAGATTAAAAGTAGGGGGGGCCACTATAATTACAGCATTGGATTCATTGAATAAACATAGCAGGCACTGATGAGAGATGAGAGAAGGGGGGAGAGAGGACCCCTTTGGGCTTTGATTTACGTGGTTGGTAGGGGCGTCTCAGCGTTGAAAGCGGGTTATCTTTCTAGGATTTTGGGAGTAGAAAACAACTCTATTCAACTTTGAAAGTGACCACTCACCCCATCCTTCATTTCTTCTGCGTTTTCAGGCAGCCATATTTTACACTACATCCAACACTAACAACAGTATCCTCCCCACACACCCAGCTTCTGTACAAGTTAGAGAAGAAGGGGCGTTGAAAACAGATCCCACGTTGCCACATGAGGAGTAGACTTCAATCCACTTTTGTCTTCATTCTCCTCTTTCTCTCTCTCCCCCCTTTTCTGTCTCTACATATGCTCACGGAGTCACGGGTTGTGCATGACTTCCCTGTTTTCTTTCTCTTTTTTTTTTTGGCTTAATTGCTTTAGGTAAAAGTTATGGCCTTGACCCAATACCATAATTCTTCAACTCCACCATGAATCATGATGACATCAAATATGAGGGTATAGAGAAATTGGGTTAGTCCATTTTGATTTATATAACATTTCAAATCAGTTGTTGATTGTGTTTTGTTTGTTTGTTTGTGGGGATATCAACAAATGTGTATGTCACAAGTAATTATTTCCCATACCCTGGATGATATTTGATTAGAATGCAAGTCTAAATTATGGGTTAGGGATTTCCAAAGTTACTGTTATGGAGTTTTTGGGAATTCCCACTATTTTCTCATCATGGAATTTAGGAAATTTTCTTTGCCTATAAGACAATCCATCTTAAATTCTATCTTTTATTAAAAAAGATCTCCTAATTATGATGTTGATGACTCTGCATCAATTTTGTATAGATGCCCTAGAACCAATCAACATCTCCTCTTCTTTCTGAGCGAGTCACAGTCTCCCACTTCACTAATATATACAAAAGACTGAGGCAACATAACCAGCCAGCTCCCCTCTCTCTCTCTCTCTCAGTGACTCAGTCTCTTCCAAATCCAATGGCTAGCTTCTGCACATATCCTCTGTTCTTCTCTTTGACCTTCGCATTCTTCATCGTGGCCTCTGCTTCATCTGAAGCAGAGATCCTTCTCACATTTAAGGCCTCCATTGAAGACCCCATGAAGTATCTCTCCACATGGTCCAACACTTCTGAGACTCACTACTGTAACTGGACTGGAGTCACCTGCACCACCACACCACCTCTCTCTGTCACCTCTCTCAACCTTCAGAGCCTGAACCTCTCTGGGGAAATCTCTGCTTCTCTGTGTGGACTCCACAATCTCTCTTACCTTAACCTTGCTGACAATCTCTTCAACCAACCCATTCCTCTCCATCTCTCCCAGTGCAGTTCATTGGAGACTTTGAATCTCAGTAACAATCTCATTTGGGGTACAGTCCCAGAGCAGATTTCTCAGTTTGGTTCATTGAGAACGCTTGATTTCAGCAGAAACCACGTTGAAGGGAAGATCCCAGAAACCATAGGGTCACTGAAGAATCTGCAAGTTCTCAACTTGGGAAGCAACTTGCTTTCAGGTAGTGTTCCTTCTGTTTTTGGGAATTTCACTGAGCTTCTTGTTCTTGATTTGTCTCAAAATCGATTTTTGGTGAGTGAGATTCCTGGTGGCATTGGCAAGCTTGAGAAGCTTAAGCAGCTTCTACTCCAAAGCTCTGGTTTTTATGGTGAGATTCCTCAATCCTTTGCTGGCTTGCAGGGGTTAACCATTTTGGACCTCTCTCAGAACAATCTGACTGGTGGGGTACCTCAGACACTAGGGGCTTCTCTTAAGAACTTGGTATCTTTTGATGTTTCACAAAACAACCTTCTGGGTTCATTTCCCACTGGTATATGCCGAGGAAAAGGCCTCATAAACCTCAGCCTCCATACAAATTCCTTCAGTGGTTCAATACCCAACTCCATTAGTGAGTGCTTGAATCTTGAGAGGTTTCAAGTTCAGAACAATGGGTTTTCTGGTGATTTCCCAAATGGGTTATGGTCATTGCCCAAAATCAAGCTCATTAGAGCTGAAAACAACAGATTTTCTGGGGAAATACCGGATTCCATATCAGTGGCTGCTCAGTTGGAGCAAGTTCAGATTGATAACAACAGCTTCACTAGTAAAATTCCTCAGGGCCTTGGGTCAGTCCGGAGCTTATATAGATTTTCTGCATCTCTTAATGGCTTCTATGGTGAACTTCCTCCAAATTTCTGTGACTCACCAGTTATGAGTATAATAAATCTCTCCCACAATTCGCTCTCTGGTCTAATTCCAGAGTTGAAGAAATGCCGGAAATTAGTCTCATTGTCTCTGGCGGACAACAGTCTTGTTGGACAAATCCCTGCATCCCTCGCTGAATTACCTGTGCTCACTTACCTTGACCTTTCGGATAATAATCTCACTGGTTCAATTCCACAGGAGCTTCAAAACTTGAAACTTGCTCTCTTTAATGTATCCTTCAACCACCTCTCCGGAAAGGTTCCATTCCCTTTGATCTCTGGCCTTCCGGCTTCATTTCTGCAAGGAAATCCGGAACTTTGTGGCCCAGGATTACCCAATTCTTGTTATGATGATGAGCCCATACATAAGGCTGGTGGTCTTACAAAATTAGCATGTGCCCTCATCTCTCTGGCTCTTGGTGCTGGAATTTTGATCATTGCAGCTGGGTTCTTTGTGATTTATCGGACTTCCCAGCGGAAATCTCAAATGGGTGTCTGGAGATCAGTTTTCTTCTACCCCCTTAGAGTCACAGAGCATGACTTGATCATGGGAATGGATGAGAAAAGCGCGGTAGGAAGTGGTGGAGCTTTTGGTAGAGTTTACATCATAAGCTTACCAAGTGGTGAGCTTGTGGCTGTCAAGAAGCTTCTCAATCCTGGGAGCCAGTCTTCAAAATCACTGAAGAATGAAGTAAAGACATTGGCCAAGATCAGGCATAAGAACATAGTCAAACTTCTGGGGTTCTGCCACTCCAGTGACTCTATCTTTCTGATATATGAGTTTCTGCAGAAGGGGAGCTTGGGGGATTTGATATGCAGACCAGATTTTCAGTTGCAATGGAGTACTAGATTGAGGATTGCCATTGGGGTTGCTCAAGGATTAGCATATCTTCACAAGGACTATGTTCCACATATACTTCACAGAAACCTCAAGTCCAAAAACATCCTTCTGGATGCAGATTTGGAACCAAAGCTCACAGATTTCGCTCTGGATCGGATTGTGGGAGAAACTGCATTTCAATCTACCATGGCTTCAGAATCTGCTTTCTCATGTTACATTGCACCAGGTACAAATCTTCTGGGCGTCTATAAATTTCTTGCTATATGTACATATATCTCTGTATCTCAATTTTCTTATCCACCCTCATTGTTCAAATGCAGAAAATGGATACAGCAAGAGAGCCACAGAACAAATGGATGTGTACAGCTTTGGTGTTGTGCTGCTAGAGCTCGTGACAGGCCGGCAAGCTGAGCAAGCAGAATCAGCAGAGTCTATTGATATTGTGAAGTGGGTTAGACGGAAAATCAACATTACTGATGGAGCTCTCCAAGTTCTTGACCCCAGGATTTCAAACTCTTCACAGCAAGAGATGCTGGGTGCTCTGGAAATGGCCCTGAGATGCACCTCTGTAATGCCTGAGAAAAGGCCGACTATGTTTGAAGTTGTGAGAGCACTTCAATCCCTCAGCTCAAAGACCCCCCACATCCCAGATTTGGAGTTGTCCATTGGAACTTCAGATGAGCATTCATCAGCTCCAATCTGATGAACACTAAACCACACTTCAACCAGTTCAGTTTAATGTCTTGTCTTATATGTAAAAATCCAACTTGATTTCACTAATTTTGGAGTAATTTTCCTGTTTGGAAATGGTGGTTTGAATCCCCAGGGCCCTTTTTGTTGGAGTGGGGTGGTCAGGGAAAGCCTGTTTGGAAATGGTTTTCTGTGTTCTGCAGCAGAATTTGATTTTGGGATTCTCATTGATAGTAATACAACATATTTTTCCTTGTCAATACTACTCTTGGTTGCCACCCTAGAAACATTGCTTTCTTGTAGACGGATTTTTTGTTTTTTAGTCAGAACAGAATTGGGAAACTACATTCCAATATGTCCTGGAATCGGAATTCCCATTTTAGGGTTTTTCCTTTCCCAGTGAAAGAAACTCCTGGTACCTCATGGGTTTTTTCTGGGAATTTTGGTATGGAGAGTTGAGAAAAAAAATAATAAATTGAAAACATGATGTGAGATTTGCCGGATTAATCTTTGATGTCACAAAAGTCCAAATCTGTTGGTCAATTTCATTTGGAGGCCTGTAAAAACATTAGGAAAAAAAAAAAGGTTCATCATGAGTAAAAGAAATATGTGATTACAGTACAAAAAAAAAAATGATTGAGGGTCCAACGAATATGACTAGAAATGAAGAATGTCATCATAGTAAGAAAGAATGATAAAGACCAGGATATCATGAAAGTGATCATAGTATAAAATTTTTTTATTAAAGAACATGATCAATGCAGTAGGTCTTGATCATCTACAATTTTCCTGAATTTGATTGAAAGTGAGTTTTGTTGGATTGGACAGGCCCAATTCAATGTTAAGGTTGAATGGGTATTGAGTTTGGGCCCTTGCGTTGCTCAACCCAAGAAATGTTGGTTGGCTGGAGCTATATCTAAGACTTGGGCTCCAACTTTACAAGGGCCCAATCTATTTATTTTGGGTCGGTTGACATCACAAATGAAAATGGTTTTTAAAAATATTTTCTGTCCTGAAAATGTCAGTTGTATATAATAAGTTTTATATTTTAATTTATAATAAATTTTATTTTATATATTGTTTAGATTAAAAAAAAAAAATCAATTGTAATCATAACTATATACTATATAAAAAAAAATTTTAAAAATTATTTTTATTTTTTAAGATTATCTTGAAATGATGTTTTATTTATTGCTTGGACTTTGTTAGGAATGTACATATACAATAACCAAATGATATTCATATAGAATAGAATGGGCAGACTTTGAAGTCTTCAACTCATTGCTCATTGTCTAGTAAAAATGTAAAGCTACAATAACCAAATGAAACAACTAGGGTTTGTGAAGAATCCATTTCTAAACACCCCACTTAAGAAGAAGGTTGCATGCATCGATACAAACAAGAAACACCCATAGGCGTTGACCATTGACTTTTACACAAAGTTGGTGGTTGAGTGGACCCCATTTTGATGACGTGGCAAGCTGAGGTCCGTTTGGAAATGAGTTGATTGATTTGTGAAATCTAGAGTTATTAACCACTGCATCCATGGAAGAGACTGCACCAAGTCACGGAAAAATCAGTGTAGAAGCTGTGATATGTTGTGACAAAAAATGAATGAAGAGATAAACAAGAGATTAATGAGTCGTATCCACTGAGATAGATTGTGACAAAATGGGAGTAGTGGTGAGTGAGAAAAGGAGAGAAAAAGGAGGGGTTGACAAGCCTCTCAAGTGCCATGTGTTGATACTAATGGAGTGAAGATATCTTCTTTCCTGTATCCTCTTCTTCCTCATTTCATCACCATTTTTCTTGTTTTGCTTTTGGAATAGCCACCTAGAGACCTTGTTGAGGCTTTCCCCCTTTCTTTCTTGGTTTTTTTGTTGGGTTTTAATTTCCTTTTTTTTAGGTTTTCAATTAGAGAAGAAAGAGAGGAAAGATAGGGACTCCCTCCAAGTAACAACAAGGTATCATGCACATATGTATATATATATCTTGCCCTTAGTTTTTTATTTGAGTTAGATCTTCTGCAACATATGAGCTTCTTTCATTTGATTAGAAAACCTAACTAGTCAAGTCACGATATTCTAATATAACTTTTTTACCAAATATTGCTTCATGGATTTATATAAATATATGGAAGAAAAATATCAGATCTCTACTGGTTCTGATCTTGAGCATATAATAACTCTCTCTTGCTTTAAAATCTCTTGTCGGTATATTTGATTTTTCAGGTATCTGTTTGATGATCAAAGAGATCTATGCCCATGGCTGCAACTGTGAGCTAGGTTGCTTTAAGTGTAAGCAGTAATCCATGTATCTTTTAATTTTGCTTTTACAGCTGGCTTTTATGTGAGTTTAATTTGTAGTTCTCACGAGTTGTGAATGATATCTATGGTTATAAGACTTTGATATTAGCTTGTTTCATTGGTAGATATCCTTTGTAAATTAAGATGAAAGAAGCTTGATTATAACTGTGGTGCAACTGGATAATATTTTTAGGCCACCTTCTTCAGTACTATGTTTTGTGCCCTTATATATGGAAATTAATTTCAATGTAGTAGCTACAAACATTTTGTATCCCATTTCTGTAATTTAAGCTTCTATATATTTCCAACTTAAAGACAGTTTCATTAATTAATTTGGTTTAGTTAATGATTGATTTGATAGGGAAGGATCATATACTACTATAATACAAGTCACTCCATTGATTATGTTTGTCAAATTTTATTGTTTTGTACCTTTGATGATCAGTATGCTTCCATGTTTGGTATCTTCAGAGGATTTCCCACTGTTATGGCCTACTCTTTTATCATCTTCTTCTCATTATGTTGATTATCTAATCATACTTGCCATCACTATTTGTAAGATAGTACGTAGAAAATGGCGGCGGTCAAGAAATCGCAACATTTCAAATAGGAACTGGCTAATCCATGGTCATGCATGCTTGAACAAGTTCTAGCAATTGCAAGGTGCCACGTCTTGCTGCGTGGAACCGAAGTATATTCCCCCTAATATATGACATGCATGCCCCTTTATGTCGCGATGCGGGCCATTATCACTCCAACACAATTGTGAGAAGATGAACTGGAAAACCTTAATTGACCGCGTCATGACCGCTCCATGACGCGTGCATTATTATCATCTATGCCAAAATGAATTGATCCTTTTTTGTAAACTTGCTTTCTTATTGTTTGAACATTAATGTTCAATTCAGGATCCTCAAAATAAAAATGGTGCATGTTCTAATTATTTCTCCAATTAGCAGTAGTATATTAATACCATTTCCTCTGCAGAAGTCCCTAGATTCAAGTCATAATAATACCATGGGAAATGATCTAATCTATCCATGGAAAGTGATCACACAGATTTGAATGGCAAGAAGAGTACTGGGAGGGTTAATAATATAGGCATTGTTGAAGGAAGCCCAGAAAATCCAACTGAACCAGTAGTACTGATGCAATACATCCAGGACAAGCTAGGTTGTGGTCTATCTCATCTCTATTGTTTAACATAATAATTTTCAATGTTTTTATTTTTTAACAAATCTCCACAGGCAGCTGTAATAGTATAAGTGGTGAGAAGAAAAAGGGCATGAAGGACAAGTCTTCAGTTAAGGTGTCTCGACGTAGAGGCCGTTCTAGAGCTCCAGAGCGAGCTTTTGGAGAAAGAACCCCCCGCTATCGAGGAGTTAGTAGGTTTGTTTCTATGTCTATGGTGTTAGTCTATCTTTAATTGTTTTCGAAAAAACATATGCCGCTCTCTCACCTGCAGATGCTTCCTTTCCCTCCAAAATAGATATAAGCATACAGGACACTATGAGGCATTTCTGTGGGACAATGAAGGAAAAGGAAGAACAGGTAGCTGAGTTCATTTGATTTTATTCATTAATTAGTTATTTGCTGTTCTTTACTTTCCAAGTATTGTTCCTTCACCTTATAAGAATCCTCTCGTGAATATTACTAACTCCCTTTTCTTTCCTCATCTGGTTTCTGTTGCTTGCTTCACATCTGGAAGTTTATGTTGGTAGGTACAAGATTAATTTTCAGTTCATAATCTTCAACATAGTTCTCCCACTAAGACAGCACAACATAGTTTTTGGTCACCACCGGTACCTCATAATTTCTCATTCTGCAGGTGTATATCGACAAGAAGATGAGGCAGCTCGGGCTTATGATTTAGCTGCCATTAAGTTCTGGGGCAGATCAGTCCCCACAAATTTCCCGGTACGGTTCTCAACATTGATGGACCCAGACTGGATTTATGATTTGGATGCTTAAGTATGTTGGTATGTGAGTTCATTTATACTTAGCAAGGGTGACAAATTTTTTTGAATATGTGCTTGTATCATTGCAGCTAAGTAATTATCAGAAGGAAATGGAGGCGATGAAGGACATGTCGAAAAAAGATTATCTGGTAGCCCTTAGAAGGTAAGATTCTACTTAATTCATTCTTTCATAGACCATCAAAATTAAAAGAATAATTAATGGTGTGTGGTTTGATGACTGCATTTCACTTTTTTTACTTTATATTTTCTTGAAATGCAAAGAAATTATTTCTTTGGAGACCATATATATTAACTATAGTTTGAAACAAACGAATTTTAGGACAAGTATGGGCTTTGCTAAAGGCGCCTCTCAATACCGTGGAGTTTCCAAGTATCTGTCTTTTCCTCTCCTCTTTCCTATCACTCATGTTTTCTCCTTCTGTCTCTCATGGCCAAGCATTGGGACAGGAATGCTGACGGCGAGAAATGGCAAGCAAGGTTAGGTAGAGGCAAAGGATTGCGAGGCATTTACTTAGGGACATTCAGTAAGTCCTTCCCCTCTTGGATCACATATTTTGATTAGCTCTAGCTTCCTACCTTGGCGGGACTTAGACTCTAACTGTTAGCTCAAAACCCTCAAATGATCTCAACTGTTTGGTGGAGAGTGACCCTCTCCCACTTAAGTATGTTAGGGTGATTCCACTTTTGCCTTACTGATCTGAGTATTCAACCTTCAATTGTGCTGACAGAGACCGAAGATGAAGCAGCTAGGGCTTATGACATTGCTTCGATAAGGCTTAATGGCATGGAGGCAATTACCAATTTTGATCTTGGTCAGTACAATGTCATGAGCATACTGGAAAGTAATAAGCTCCCGATAGGTGAAGGTGCTTCAAAGTACGTAAAAAATACTTCAGTGGATGAGGTTGTTTCAAACAGAAAGGCAAAGAAGGTTCCGGAGTTGCCGGAAGATGGAAACTCGAGAAGGCCCCAGCCTGACCCTGAAGTTCAGCCATCTGACGAGCAGATTCAGAATCTAACAGCCCCGGGACAGCAAAATCTTCAATTTCATCGGAGTTACACTTCTGCCAACCATGGCCAACATCTAGACCATCAAAACCCTAGCTCCTCCCTTCTTCGTGCCCATGAAAACCCTAATTTTCAAACCAACCCCAATTCTGCCTATGGATTTGGTAGTGGGATTCAGCAACTAAACCCAGTTGAACAAACGCCGATTCAACCAGCCCCAGAGAACCAGTATCTTTGGTTCCGGCAAAATCACAGTCGTATCAATCAGGTCCAGGATCATAACCCTAGCTCCTTCCTTCTCGGTGGCTACCAAAACCCTAACTTTCAACCTATCCATAATTTTCTTGGGTTTACTAGCACTGGTAGTGGGATGACAACCAGTGGGAATTTGGGGCGATTTTCTACTATTCACGGAGCTGGTAAGACTTACAGCTTTGGACTTATGAGGGGGATTTCACCATTGCCACCATCTCAACAGTTTCAGACCCTACCAACCCCGCAGTACAAAAACTTTTTCCCCGACGCCCTGGAGCAAAACCCTAGCTTCTTCGGACTCCATGGTATCCAAAACCCTCCTCCTCAGCCCAGCCCTAGTTTCTTTGATGGATTGACTAGCCCTGCAAGGGGAACCAGAACCAACGCCGATTTCAACGGTCGGAGGAGCTGGATGTTGGAGGGGAATACAACAGTGACTGTAACTGGAAATAATTCTACTGATATGGCAGGTGGCGTGGTGCAAACAAATAGAACTACTGTTGGAGAAGACTTGGCCCCGGAAAACGCAGAAGATGGATGGTGGATTGAAGATTTTCCAGCAGACAAAATTGAGTTTGATGTCCCTTCCAGCTCAGTTAAGAGTTTCTCAGCAGACCCAAGTCGTCCTGGTCTCAATATATGAAGATTATGTGGCTAGACTTGAACACACTGGTGTAATTTCATGACATAGAGCTTGTTACATGGGTAGTGTTAAACTTGAACCTTTATATAATGATATGATGCTTACTTAAGCGATAGTATAATATATAAGGGATGCTTACTTAAGGGATAGTATAATATATAAGGGTCAGAGGGTGTTTGTTATTTTGGTTTTTTATTAAAAGTAATTTGTTTTCAGAATTTAGGTTGTTTGTTTTTTTACCTTTTCATAACTTATTATAAAATTTTTACTGAATAGAAAAAGTCAAAATATTTAACTTTTTCTATATAAAAAAAATAACATATTAGTTTTTCTTTACTTTTTAATACTTAATATAAATAAAATACTACAAAAACAAACAACTTAATATTTAACACTATTAAATATTAAATTTCTATTTAGAATTAAGTAAAAAAAACAAACACCACCTTAGTCTCCACAGAATATCGCTTTTTATTAATGGTGTATAACTTCAAGGTCACCAAAATATGTATTAAGAGATTCGGGATACGTAGAATGTGAAGGTTATGAAAAAATTGATCGAAAAGTACAGTAATGTGACTAGATATGAACCATCATTATAATACTTCTTTGAGAAGATAAAAATTTATCATATGATTAAAGATTTTAAGTTGAGTTCAATCGTTTTCCTATAAATATTAACTCCTCAAACTTGACCTATATATATATATCATATATATATAAATATTAAACTCCAAAATATCAGGCATTGCAGAAGCTTAGGCATGGGTATGAGCCTCTCCAGTTACTCCAACTTTAAACCAGAAGATGGAAGGTAGTAAAAAACTTCATCTTCAAGCTCTACCTCCCACTTTCCCTAATATCTGCAAACTCTCTGACAAACATGCAGATAACAGGCAAAGAGGGAAGCCTACGAACCAGATCATGTCTACAATGGACCTCCTGAAGTGGGCATATTCCATTTGTGAGGAGTCCTCCATGATGGAAAAAGCCCAGCTTGCAGCTCAGTTTGGGAGGTCTCTGGCCAATAGTGTGGAGGCGAGTAGCGGATTTAAGCCCTATGCCATAGGGTGGGGTTAATTAGGGCAAAGCCTCATTCTTGAATTTCTGTAAAAGAGTTTATAATTAGTTTTTTCCTTGTGCGCTGATGTTTGAGATAATATTCATTAACTTTCCTATGGTGAAGAATCACATGAAGAATGATTACAAATATGAAATAATAGTTTATTCTCGAATCAAGATGATTCATGCTCAACTGCCTGCAACATTCTTTGGGTGTGTTAATTCTCGCAATTTATCAGGGGTGGGTGAACCTCAAGAAAGGCAGAAGTTTTTCTAATACCAGTAGAGAGAGAGATTCTGGAGGCAGAAATTCGAAATATCGCAGTTAATTTTACTACTGGGAACAAACCCAACGGTTCAAACCAGAATCAGAGAAGTGGTAAATTATATGTCATTTTCAATACATTAATCAAAATGTTGGATTTTAGCTTCCCTAAAGCCAGAAGGCCAAAGGTACTAAAGAATTCCAGTGAGTCTTCACCTCTAATTAATTTTGAAGGGGCAACCGTGGGCCATCCTCATCCAGTGGTGCACGGCCCGGGCTGTCCACCAAATAACTATTTGACGGGCCAGCCCATTTCATCAGGCCCAAACCCCAATTTGGCCCATGTTCTGAGAAAGCCCCAGGGGCACCAGGATTTTGCAATTTGCAATTTGCAATTTTGCACTGAGCTACAAATGAAACAATTTACGACAAGGATTAAGGAATTTTTTTCCATGGAGAAGCAGTACAACGAGAATCTTTCTTAAGAATACAAGTATAACTTTCAAATAACTGAAAAATAATTTACTGAATGCAACAAAATCTCTCTAAATGTGTAACACTATAACATATACAACAGAGCATCTCCCCAGACGCATTAGAGAACATCTCTCATCTTTTGCTCATCTCCTCCTGCGATTCCCTTCATGATATTCTTTGATGCAAACAGCAGTAGCATAACTGATTAATGTATTAATGTAATCACAAGCACCATTCACGACGACCAAACCTCACGAAGGAGTTCATACCTTGCATTTAAGCCATTATGGCCTGTTTCCTCACTGTGTTTTCCATTTCCGTTTCTTACAACAGATGGAGATGGTGGCATTTTCTCAATGATGGACGTGAGGGGAGAATCCAGTTCCTCCAGTTCTTCATCACTGGTATACCCCTTTTTCTGTACCATAGACGCATTCCTCGCCAATTGTGATTTCCCACCTGCCTCTGCAACTTTCTCTGCCACGTCAGCAGAGGAAGGGGGAGCATACAGAACAGGGGTAGCCGGATATGGAAAGCTGCTGGCAGAGTCTGCTGATAATCTCCGCTCTACAATACTCTGGAAAAATGAAATAGCGATGGATCAGTCATCTATTAGAGCATCTTTGTCCTTCAATCGGCCATAGCAAGATCCTGAAATTTTTTATGTTTAGAAACAGAAGCAGAAGATGATAGGCCTAGGTGGCATTTCCATCAGTAAAGGTGTGGATAGCATATTATTGAGACAAGAAAGTTTCATGGGGAATCATCAGTGACCTATCATAGAAAATCTCCAATTTAAATGTTCAGTCCTCCATTAGAACATCATTTATTCTCCAAATGGAATCTGAAAAGCTGGAACAGAACAATAAATGGCCACCCTTAATAGAGCTGGAACCGTGATTAAGTAATTGTTGATGCTTCTGGTTTTTAATTGCCACTTGGAAATATTTTTCTCCCCACAATAAGTTCAGAAAAAGGGTAAAAAATCATTGAAACTCCAAACCATTTTTTTTCCCTTGACATTTTCTTTCATATCTGTTGGAACTCAAACCTAGACCAAAAAATCCAACCCCCACCTAAGTTTTTGAACTCCACTTGTTTTGTCTTCTGGTGTTTATGAAGAGCCATTACAAAATAATAGCATCCACAAATAATGAATATTGAATAATTGCCCAATGTACTATTTTAGTGTACCTACTCAACTCCTAAAAAACTTCTGGAAGAGATTTCAAAGGTAAGCAAAATCTACCTCAGCATTCACTGCCTCTAACACAGCTCCTGGGACAGGATCAGGGCAGAACTCATCTGGTGTAAAGTTGCAAAGTATTCTTTTAAGCAATGGAAGGCTGATTGATGGGCACACCTTTCATGTTAAAAACATGACAACCAAAAAAATGCATCAAGTTAGAGGAGCAGCAAGGAAATATTACATGTCTTGAATGAAAGTATATTATTATAAGGCTAACCTCCTTTCTAATGGATCGGTCCATTAGCATGTCTTTTGGAAGCATCAGAAGATCACTTAAGGCATTAAGAAGATGGAACGATTTGGGTTCATCATGTCCACCCTGGCTTTCACCATCCTCACCATTGATCTGAACTTCTCCCAGGGAATCATCAACATCCATACCAAACAAATCAGTAAGCCATCTGGACCAAGTTCCGACCTGCATGGGAAGCAAACTCCATGTGGTTTTAAAACTTGTAAACATGATCATTCCATAGAAAACAAGGGTCTTCCCATAGATGATATAAACCTAGAAATGCTTTGAATGCCTAACTCCTTGTACCTGTTGCTGACATGTGTATGATTATTCTTACAATCAGAGGGCATTTTGGATGTCCTCACAAAAATGAGATAAATTCACTGTTTTGAGGATTTAAAGAGACCATTCTGTTTCTATAGCATTTTAAATGAGTGTACATAATCTCTGAATGTGGAAGTTCAGAATTTTCATTAAAGAGGGAATCCAAGATACATTTTTTCCATTGCCATTAGGGATATGATTCCTTTTTTCAACAGCTCCCCTTTTCTAGTAACAATTACATGACAGAGGATAAATCTGTACCCTGAAATGCCCATCAATTCTAAATAGTGGAACAATGAGATGTTTGAAGCTTTCAATTGCCTATAAAAAAAGCTGAAAAGGTTCTAAATTGCCAACTTAACCACAAATTATCTGCCAAGAAGGCTTCATTGTCACAATGGAACTCATTCCTGGAGAAAATTTGTTTTCCAGTTGTTTGTGATGGAGCTAAGGTGTCTTTGACTAAAAGCATTTTTCCCCTAATTAAATCTTCTTTTCCCTTATTATGGCAGGCATATGTTCTTAAAGAAATCAGGAGTTGTTTCCACTATTTTTGTCCAGAAAGAAGCAAAGTAAATGAATTACAATAGCGGTTGCTAACTGTAACTGATCTGCCTTCATGTATTCACCATGATAATGGTTTGTCAATTACCCTAGAAGTTAATCAAGGTTGGATTCTTCTATACTGGCTGACAAATCAGAGGACTAGCTACCCCTTGGATGAAGATAAGGCAACTATCACACAAAATATGCAAGCCACACATATGTAAAGTAAGTCAATACATACAGAATTTTTAAGTTGAGCACCAGATCCAAAACTCAAGTCTCCAGCTGGAATAGGCAGAACCTTGGAATCAACAATTGGATCTGATATAGGATCAGTTGGGATCTCATGGGCAGACTCACGTAGAATAGCATTGAACATTGCCACATCTAATCTGGAAACACACTGTTCCATTACCTGCAGACAGAAACATCTAGTTAACCCTCCAGAGAAAATAAAAGTTTAAACAGGTCAGCCCTGCTAAAAAGTTGAAACATGAAAAGTTTTGGTCTTCGGTTTATTCTCCATTGCTTTTGCAAATGAAAATAAAAATGAAAAAGGCAAATTTTTATTTTAAAGCACTTACCATTCTTGCTATTACAGGCAAGCAACCACACTCATGCCCTCCTGCTCGAACAGGACAAAGTCTTTGAAAGGCATCTTGAAAAGCATTTTTCCAAAGGTTAATGGAAAAGCTCCCTTGCTGCTGATCACCTAAGGCAGGTCCTAATAGACGTTCAATGGTTTTCTTGGTATAGGAACCCTTAACTGGAGGTTGCATATGCGGAGTTAAAGTCTGAAACCATAAGATAGTGAGAGAATTAAGGAACATAGCATATTAAAAACCACTTATAATTATAAATTAGACATAATAGTAACTTACACATAGACTTTACTAGCAAAATAAAAATAAAATGCTTATTTTCATATTTGGAGATATATATTAATAATTGTGCATGTCACTTAATAGGTTGATTTTTTTGCATATCGTGCATGACTTACGGGTTTGCGATCTTTAGTTAGATTACATTACTTTCAACAGTTTGGATCAAATTTAATTCATTAATCATACAGTAACTTGTGTATTTTTTACCTGCCACCATACTGACTCAACAATCCGAGAGAAAATCCAGGATTCGACTTTTTCTAATGCAGAAGTGAAGGTTCTTGTCTCCTGCCAATCATCAACAAATTGCACAAAACCAAGTTTGTTTACTTGTTTACCACCAGAACTACCCTTCCACTTCAGTGTCAAAGATGTTCCGTCACTTTTCTTCCCACTTCCATTTGACTCAGAAAACCTTACAACTGGGCTAGAGTGACATGAATTGCCAAATGCTTGAGATATTATCTCCCTCAGCACAATGGTGTTCGACATCCAGAAGGTTAGCCTTAATTTTGAAAGAGAAAAAGAAAAAGAAAAAGAAAGGAAGAAAACAAACAAGGAAGAAGAACATTATTAGATCAGTATACAATAATTGAGCATATCCCAAAGCATTGACTTAAAAACATGATAATTGGCGTACCTCGGAACATCATTACCACAGGACTTGGCAATCAACACAAGCCCAGACACAGTGTTTTTAGCAATTGTGGCTCGCTTATGTTGGGCCCAATGTTTTGAAGCATGAATGTAGAGTCTAGAAAGCCGCCGTGCAGGTGTGTGCACCTTATGTGCTGAGCTCCCATGCTCTGGTACCACAGAATAGAGTGAAATTTCAAGAGCAGCAACTTCTCTCAGCTCCTCTTCAAGTTTCTCAATTCTCATTTCCATTTCTTCTATCCTTTGATCCAAAGCAGCCTTGTCTTCATGCTCACCATTTTCCTCAGTATCAACTGTCTCATCATCACTTCCAACACTCTGAACACCATTTGAGGCTCCATCCAAGAGATCTACTTCCTTTACGTCCTCAATAGGTTTATCATCAATTCCTTCAGATGATTCTGATGAGGGTTTTGGAGGAACTTTCATATTTTTAGAATTAGCATTGGGGGAATTTTTTGTAGTCACTTTAGAAGGCCCTTTGTTGGATTTTGGAGTTTTCTTAGGAGTATTGTGTAATGGCTTGGATTGTGATTTATGTGTTTCACGATCAGATCTCACTCTTGATGCATGAGAATGGTTGTCAGAGGAATCCTTTTTGGCAATCCTTTTGGGAACTCTTGAAGCTCTCTCTACTTTCTCATCATCAGCTGTCTGTGAATCCCCTTGAGATGATACCGAATCTCTTCTTGTTTCAGAATCAGACTCTTCCTCCTTTCCTGGCTTAGGCTCTTTCTCCAAATCACTAGAATGGTTATCTATAATTTCATCCTTGTTCTCTTTGGCAACCATTTCACAGGACTTTATATCTCAAGGCACCTCCTTAAACCTGTTGGCATAGACCGCATAATATACAAGGTTAAAAACATGTCTATGTAAACTAAAGAGTGTTCTGAGCCCATGTCCAAATAACTGATCAAGTTACTGGATTCTGGTTCAGCATATTAAGCTTTATATTCAGTTTTTTTTGCAGGTATTTTTCTTGATGCAGTTCAAGGTCTCTTTTTCAGCTCTTGTAGAGCACTTTATTTGAAGGAGCTCAGTTAGAATTCAAAGAAACAACTAGCATAAGATACTAACAAGTCAAAGTTTTAATCCTAAAAATGATGTTTACAACCAGACATGTTGGACTTGACTTGAGTTTGCAAAATATCATGTTGGCACGGTAAAGAGTTTCACGGGGAGAACATTCATAGCCTACTGCAGAGGAACCACAAAAATATAGTAGTATAAGAACAATCGTCAGCACAGATAGATCCAAAGAAAATGATGCACAACCAACTCATTATTCCTTTCTCCCCTTTCACTGAAAATGGTGAGGGAAGTTCATGCTTACAAAATAAGGGCCGATGTTTTTCATACCCTGTGCATGATCTTGCCACTTCAAATCTAATGGAAAGGACCTCAAGCTTATGCAATGCATTGGAACTCTTTCTTTTTGTGTTCCATTCTTTGGATGCAATGAACAGACATAAATTTTGCTTGACACCATATATAAGAGCCAGAGTCGAACAGAGAAAAAAAAAATTTGGAACTATGCAATTCTTATGCAATCAGATCTCAAACATGGATAACAGGAAACCACCAATTGTTCACCACTCAGAAGCATGGAAACATCGAATTCCTAAATTCTCCTCTCCAGCAACTCACCGGCATTTTACCATTCAGATGTTGTCATCTCAGATGAACTGCAGGGCCCATGGCAAGACCAAGACTGGACTAAACCATCCATTCACCAGAGCAAAACTGAACTCACATAGGCATGAGTAATCTCTAACCCACACCTCCAACTCATCCAAAGGACACTTCACACCACTATATGCTCCAAGGAGGGAGATAAAGAAAAGAACAGACTAGTCCAACTAAAACCATATAATTCGATTCAAAAACCATTGGAATTGAATCCTCGTACAAAAATTTTAATAGCCATACACTAAACTAAAAGCACTCGTCCCTCGTTCTAACGATCAGACTCCGCTAGATTCCCGGTAAAGTATAGAAAGAGAGATGAAAGTGGCTCTTGTAAGATTTCAAGTTTCCTCTTATTTTCTTACGATTTCTCGCAACCAAACACAACATTAGTGACCGAAACTCGACCAGAACTCTTTAACAATATGTAGAAGCAAGATTAGTCAACAAACCTTAAAAATCATTCGAAACAGAGCAACAGCAAATAAATCGCCAAAATTCAAGGAATCAAAATGCAGAGAACGACAAGATCTGAATGCAGAAACGTTCAGATCAGAAGACTTCGAAGCGTAAAACAATGCATCATCTACTGTGTAGTCCATTCTTGAAGTGAAAAGACGAAGGACACCGACAAAAAGAAACAGGGAAAGAAAACAGTGAAAAGGCCGTAATCTGTCAAAAAAGAAAAAGCAAATGATCTTACCAAGCGTTCTTTTGCTCCGAAGGTCGAAGAAGAAGCACAAGCACTAAAACACTATCCTCGATTTTCGTCACTTTCTCGGGAAAAAACTTCAAATAATCTTCGGGATTATAATCTCCCACACTCTCCTGAGAGCGATTGTATGATTTGGCAGTTTTCAGTGCGGGAACACCACATTTAAAAGGTTGCACTGTACGGAATAGCAGTTTCGGGTGACGGGGAAAGTCTGTCGGTGGACGAAAATGACCGGTAGTTCCCGGTCACGTTACGCTTACTCACTTTTACCCTTAAAAGAAAATAAAATAAAAATCTTTACCGATTTATAATTGCTCTCGAAGCCGAAATCACTAAGAGCCTTTGACCATGGTGACTTTGAAATACTTGATTTTGACCCCAGCTGGCTGATTTGATCGGCGCCCATCTTGTTGCTAGTGCGCTCCAAACACTTTTTTTTTTGGTTTTTAGCTATGATTTCCAATTATTTAAACGCGTTAAATTTCCTATTTAAAACAAATAAAATAAAATTTAATTATTATAATTTTTTAAATTAAAGAAATAATTAGTAAATTTGAAGAAACTTGGCTATAAAATATAACATTTCTAATTGGGCCACGTATTAAATGAAATGAATGGCAACAAAATTATTAATTATTAAATGTTTCCGAAATTTGGACTGAATTAGAAATGGACCCCACGAACAGAGGGGACAAGAGAACGCTTTGTTTTTTCTAGTAATGGGACAATGTCACTAGTGATGGGGTAACGAGGAGTTATTATATTCTATTTGAATTTTTAATTATACTTGTGAAATATTTTAAAATAAAAAGTTATTTGGTTTTATTAAATAATTTTTGTGATTAGTTTCCAAAAATAATTTTTTGATAATATTTAGAATATATTTTTTTTTAAAAAAAGAAGGTAAAAATAAACATCATATTTTTAAAACAAATACTCTAAAAACTATTTTCTTTCAAAAAAGAATATCCAAAATGTTTCTATTTGGTAAAAAAACAAAGACCAACGTACTAAAAACTTTTCTACTACTCCAATTGCCTCAAAAGAACAACAAATCTGCCTTTGCCTTGACCTTTACACAGTAGTGACACATTTGCATGGGCTCACCACCCCCACTTTAAAAAAAATCATTTTTTTCTTATCCAAACACAATTTTATTTTTTCGAATTTATTTTTGGGAGATTCATTGGATGGGCCTAGATATTCCAATTCTATTAAATTTTGTGAATGATCGAGAAAACGACACACCATACACAATTTATTATGACGAGATTACCCTTACTTGATGTGACAGAAGCTTCAGATGTGAGAGGTCAATTTTGTCCATAAATCCACCACCCTAGTCAAAAGCTGACAAGTGGATCCCAATGCAACGGCATCTAGTCAATTTAAGTAATGAATAGCGGTGTCCACCTGGAGATTTAAATGCAAACTGATTGGTAATGCACTTGCCACGTCAGCATCCAACTACTCCTTTAGCTTTATTTTTTGTGGGGGATTTGATCTAATAGGGTGGAAAGCATAGTTTAAGAATGACTTCGCACTAGACAAAGTGGTCGTGTGGAGAAAAAGGAAGTTTAAATTTAAGGTCTAGGATATAAATTTTTATATAATTTACACCAACTCCAACATGAATAAAAATAAGATGATATTAAAATTGAGCATATCAAACACTGAACCAAAAGCACTAAGCAAGCCCAACAGTAAAAGTGAAAAAGCCACGTGGCTAAAAGTAGTACGAGAATTATTATCATAGGATTTCACCACAACTGGGGCTTTCGCGTGATTATAAATGTTAGCGAAAGCTGCGAGATAATTATTTGTACTCAAAAGCATTCGAGCCTAATGAGAATATTTTCAAAACATAATTTTTTACTATCAGAAACAAATTCTATGGAAGCTCACTTGCATGGCTATCAAGTGAAGTTAAGAAACTTCATATTTAGAAGCCCCAAATTAAGGCTATCTTTGTAACCCAATCCAAACAGGGTCTAAATATTTTTGGGGTCATCTGTGGTTCAGAAAAAGAAAAGCATCTCAGACAAAACATCACGAGAAGCCGGTTGGGCTCACGTGATTGGGCATGCCAAATCATAATATTAGTAAACAGAACTATGATGAATGGTGAAGCAATGGCTGGCATAAAGATGTGTTTTGTCCACTAATCCATATTTTATAGACTAGAGATTGTGGGGAGAATGGTGTTTGGAGTAGAAGCAACGTCCACATGATTCCGAGATTAGGAGACGGTCAAAAATCACAAGTTGGCCAACATGGTAGCAGGTAACAAACTCAAAAGATTAGCGTGGGGAAGAGGGAAAAGACAAGAAAGCTTGGGACAAAGAGGGACTCGTGACATTAGAAGCAACTATATCCATATATGACTTTGATGATGTTGATATGACATCTACCTGAGAGGTCGGAAACTAATGACAGCTGCTAAGCCTATGGGTTTGTTGATGAGGTCTGAGGAGGTAATGAAATAGCATGGTAGGACACGCCCCACCCTCCAATCCTATGAATCATGACTCCTTGCCTATTTGAAAGAAAACAATGATACTCGTTTCAAAAGTTTTTTTAATCCTAAGAAGCATTTTTAATATTTTTATTACTTGAAAATAAGTGTTTTGATAAAAAAGTTAAAAATGTTTTCTAAAATTATTGTCAAATGAATTTTAAGACTAAATCCAACTTCTTTAGATATAGATAAACCCTTATTTAACCTCTGAAGTCTGGGATTGATAGATGAAAGCTCCAAAAGAAAAAACATCTAATCACAAGAATTGGCCTATTTGAGAAACACGTGACAATATGTTGAGTGCAATAAAGACTTCATCAAGGACGGGGAGCTCATTAAAAGACCAAGTTCAATTAAATACCAACTAATCTCTGGAACGATCTAAAGTCTGACTAAAGGGGTATTGAGGCTTGTTAATCAATGTGTGTATTTTTTGGGCACCCGTCAAATGCAAAACATTTGGGAAGGAATTTACTAGAAAATCTCAACATCAAAATATCAAGATAAATTAAAATTGTTTTAATATTTGTTATAATATTTAAGGAAAGAAATGACAACTAGCGCCAGGAAATTCAAGGTATCATCAATGACAGGATTCAAATCCAAGACCATGTACTACTTATTGAGACCACCCTTCTCAACCTTGACCAATTGGACTACTCTAGCGAATGGTGTAACGTAAACTATTTTCATCCACAAAAGAAATAAGAGGTAACATATAAACCTAGTAGTCTGTTTAGAAGCAAACTTTTCTACCATCTCATATGCACCATTTTAGGCCAGCTCTAAATATATTTTTTATGATTAACAACTCCACATTAAATCTCATAATAAGTTTGCAGTCTATGCATATGCATTCCTCAGCACATTTAAATAGCAAACAAGGATACAAGGGTAAACATAATAATTAGCCATAATGGTATCCTAAACATGTGGAGAAAAAGTAGCTTCATTCACAAGGGTCCTGCCTTGTGAGTAAGAATCATGCCTTAATTGATATTGGATAGAAGTTTATAGGTTTTAGGCTGTCGATCCATAAATGTGAGGTTTGCTACAGGTTCATTTACATGATTCTGACTTTCAACACATGGTAACCTTCAAGATATGATCTATAAATCACCCTGGTTATTAACTGAATTTCTTGATGTGATTAACCATACAAGCAATACAAAATCTAGGAAGTATGACAATTCTTCAAGCCTGTTAGAGCAGTACATAAGGAACTTTCTAGGTGCATAATGGAAAATAAATAAATAAGCAGAGGGTCATAGAAGGGCAAACGAGCTTTAGCAACTGCAATTGTTATTTTTACAAAATCCATAGCAGCAGTAAGAAATTAAGCATTTTTATCATAATTTATTCTGCAGTTTGTGCTTACCGTCTGGCACAAACCAATAGTTTGGGACCTGGGACCTTTGCTTCTGACCAGGGTCATTTAATCAGTGCTGAATCCTAGTTCATCTTTGTTCCTTTGATTTCCAATGGTTTAATCCTTAAAAGTGAGATGCCCTTTTCCAACACTAGTTTTCTTTTAAATATTTTAATTCTTATTTTCTGGTAATAGCGTCCATTGCATTCTGGTTCCAGCTCAAATACAGGCTGGGACTGATACTATGGGTGCATTTGTTATATTGTTATAGCATACAAACTATTCAAAACGTTCCAGCATTATTTCTCTTCTCAAACAAAAGGAATGAATGGCAAAGGATTGTTGAATCTTCTTCAGACCGAAAGGTATCCAAACAAGACTGAAGGAAAAGCCATTCATTGCACTGTAAATGTTTAAAAATCATCTAATTTCTGTTGATCACTAATGATCAGACCTCCAAAGCCATAGTTCACCAGACCACGAATTTGGGATTTCCAGATCTCTGCAGGTACAAAGACCCTGCTGGGCATAATAGTCCCATTCCTAGTTACCTTACCAGCATCCAACCCCAATACAGTAGCCTCTTAATTTAGATCACATCTAATTCAAAAGGCTACCTTGAAAGTAAAAGGACAAGCTTATGACCACCCCCCAAAAAGCCACAAAGCATAAACAAAAAAACAAGAAACATACTAAACTACTCAATCAAATCCACAAAGTGTCATACATCTATCCATCCCAAAATTCATTTATGGCCACAGTCCAGTCAACAATGCTAATCTCAGCACTGACAGCAGTTTGCACATCAAGTTTTTACCAAACAAGAGAACAAATTCAGAACACCAGGTAGCTCATACAAATTCATCATTTTAGTCTATCACATGGTAATCCAACAATTTGATATACTCTCCTTTCTTTCCCTCCTAAAATCCAATCAGTTTGACATACGCTAAGGTTTAATCTATGAAGACCAACTGCATTGTGACAGCAGCATGACATTACATACAACAGGATATTTCAACCATAAAATGCACCCTAAATACCATCATCCAAATCAAGCTATCCTTAGAAATGAGCTCGTCCGTCTTGTCGTTGGAAACAAGACATGAAAAAATGAAAGACAAAATACAATACTTTGACAATGGTAATTGATGCAGGATGCGACACCTTTCTGAAATTTAGACACAAACAACTGCAAGTGTCATTCAGAGTGGAAAAATTGAACTTGATAGCCAAGTTGAGAAATACTAGCCATAATACAAGCAACATAAAACATCCTTATGTGTCAATCCATTTAGAATAAACAGTAAAAGAGGGATACTATAAGTAACAACTCCACATTGAAATGCACAATAAGCTTGCAGCCTATGCATGCATTCCTAAAAGGCAAACAAGGATACAAGGGTAAACAAAATAATGAGTAGCAAACCGGTTGTCTGGAATATGTGAGGAATAAGTTGCTTGATTCACAAAGTCCTGCCTCATTTACAAGAATCATGCATTGATCATATAAGATAGAAGTCCACGGTGCTCTATTATATGTATTAGGATGTCTATACATCAATGTCAGGTTCACTACAGGCTCATTTGCATGATTGTCATTTTAACACATGGTAACATTTCCAAGATGACCTATAAATCACCCTGGTGATTAACTGAGTTTCTCACCATGATTTAACAGCCTACAAGCAATACAAATCTAGCAAGTGAGAAAATTTTTCAAGCCTGTTATAGTATGTAAGGAATCTTCTATGTGCATAGTGGCAGAAAATAAGTAAACAGAGGATCATAAAATGGTAAATGAGCTTCAGCAACTGCAATTGTTATTTTTACAAAATCCATAGCAGTGGGTAAAAAATATTTATGTGATACAACGCTAATACATGGACAACTATAATATGTATAACACACTTTCACACAGCGGTGCATGCTTCTTTGCCCTTGCATCACCATTGCCTTCTTTCCTAATTCATTTTTTTGATAGGTAAAACAAAGGGTACATATAAAAAGGAAAGGAAACGCCAAAACAGCTTCCCAAAGTATAGAGGAAGCATACACTGGCTGCCAAAAGGCTCAACCAAGCGGGGGAGGGAGAGAACAAAAAACAACACCTGCCCTCACTTAGAACCTAGCCAATCAATAAAGCTTAAAAGAGACATAGGGCCCACATCTATAGACATCCTATACCAAGACCATAAATTACAAACAAAACAGTTTTTCATCTTTTGGACCAAAAGCTCTGCATTATCAAAAGCTAGCATGTTCCTTTCCTTCCAAACAGTCCAAAAGATATATAATGAGGCAACCTTCCAAGGCATTTTGGGAACATTACTCAAGAATGACCCATGCCACCAAGGGAGTGCATCTTTAACTGAAGATGAAAGAACCCATGACACTCCAAAGAGAGTAAAAAACAGCCGACACAGAATCCTTGTCTTTGCACAGTAGACCAAAATGTGATCAACGGTTTCTTTTTTAGAATGGCAAAGAAAACATCTATTGGTCAAAGAAAACCCCCTCATGTGGACTTGATCCAAAGTTAAGGCTTTCCCCCATGTCGCCTCCTAAGCGAAAAAACTACCTTAGGTGGCACACAAAAACTCCAGATGATGCTCTACGGGAACACTAAAGGGTCACCAGGCTCCAAAGTGAAATAGAGGGATTTGATTGAAAAACTTATTGCTCTTCAAATCCGTTCAAACCACCCTATCTTCCTTATCCCTTTTTTTTTATAGGTAAAAGTAATTGTATTAAAAAAGTATACACGATGTATACAAAGAAACAAAAAAAAAAGGCGCAGACACACAAAAACAACCGCACCTTATGGAGCTCCTAACCAATCTACAAAATCAAGCATCAACAAGGAGCTCTCCCCAATATACAATCTTACCCAATCCCAAAATAGATACAAAAAAAGAACTTTTTAAAGAATGATCTGAACATTCACAATTCTCAAAGGCTCTCATATTTCTTTCCCTCCAAATAGACCAAAAAAGGCATAACGGAGCAACCTTCCAAGCCCTTTCCCTTTTTCTACCAACACGAAAGCCTCCCCAACTCAAGAGTAAACCTCTCATCAAAGAGTGCATCACCCAATGAACACCGAACAAGCAAAAATGAGCTGCCACAGTATACAAGATTTCAGGCAATGAAGAAGAATATGAACACTTGTTTCTTCTTCCTCTTTGCACATGTAGCATCTATTAGGCATCTTCCACCCCCTCTTTTTGAGCTGATCTAGAGTCAATATCTTAGCCCAAGTTGCCTCCCAAGCAAAGAAGTTGACTCTAACAGGGACCCAGGAGTTCCAGACTCTACTGTGAGGGAAATGATCCACTCCCCTACTAGCCAAGGAGGAGTAGAAGGACCTAACAGAAAAAATACCACTCTGTGTCAACCCACTTCACCGAATCCTCAGTATCCATAGAAATAGCATGATCATACAGCCTCTCAAAGAAGATGCCTACCTCCTCTAACTCTCAATTATTCAGTTGTCTAATAAACCAAGGATTCCAACTCCCAATCATTCAATTGTCTATACATCCTTTTGTCTTGAAGTTTCAGGAAAAAACGCTCTGCACTTTCCACCTCCCAATCATTAAATGGTGCACCTCCCAATCATTAAATGGCCTAGAGAAGTGAGGAGCTTATCCAACCCCCTTCAACTGTTGAGTTCCAAGCGTCTGTTACCCACGCTTCTTTAGAAGCAACTAGGGCAAATAAGGAGAGGATGGACATACATAGCAATTTGTCTCCACAACACTTGTCCTTTCAAAATCTTACTATTTGACCATTATCCACTAAGAAAAATATTCTACTATTCAAAAGACCATAATCCTTTCTTATGGTTTCCCAAAGGCCAACACCATGCCTATCCCTCATGAGAACGCCACCTCTTTCATATTCACCATACTTCTGGCTAATAACTTGCTTCCAAAACGCCACTCTTTCATTGGCAAAGTGCCAACTTTACTTACAAAGGATAACTTTGTTCATCACTAAAATACACTTTACGCCCAAACCAACCAACCCCCCCTCCCTCCTCTTTCCTTTTTTACCTGAATAGACTGTCATCCACCTTACTAAGCGTGGTTTTTGCACAAGTGCCCCATCACCCCACAAAAAAAAATCCTTCTAAACTGGAAAGAGTGTTACGAATCAAAGTAAGTCTCCCTCCTTTTGAGATATACTGTCTTTCCCACATGGTTAGCCTTTTGCGAAACCTTTCCTCCACCCTATCCCAAGCTGTCATAGATTTAAAAAGGACCTCCAAAGGAAGACTGAAGTAAGGGGAAGGAAGAACACCCACCTTACAACTCAATTCAAGGCCAAGTCATCTAAATTATCCACACTCCCCACAAGAATTAACTCACTTTTGTCCAAATTGATTCTAAAACTTTAAATCGCCTTGAACCACATAAGCAACCAACTCAAATAAGTCATCTAAACCCTCATTCCTAATTTAACATACCGCCTACAATCATGTAGAAAACCTCATCTCTCACAAAGTCCAAAACAGTGGAAGAAATGAAGTTCTTGCGACATAAAGTTCCTTGCTATGTGATACAACTCTAATACATGGTGTCATGGACAACTACAATACATAGAAAACACTATCACACAAGGGCACATCATTCTTTGTCCTTACATCTACACTGCCTTTGTTACTAGTTCAGAATACAAGTGTCACAAACTTGCTCCTACTTCTTGCAATCATGTAGGATATAATCCCGTTTGCAAGAGTGCTACCTTAATCACAAGTCCACAGACTCCACACCTTCATTGTTATTAGGTGGAAGTGTACAATACATCATTATAGGTTTTCCAACTTCTATTCATAAATGCAAGCTTATCTGCATGATTGTGGTTTTGACAATAGGTAACCTTCATGATGTAACCTAGAGATCACCCAGGTGATAAACTGAGTTTCTTGATGTCATTTAACAGCCTACTAGCAACACAAAATTTAGGAAGACATTTCTGTCAAGCCTGTTATAAACTATATAAGAAATCCTCAATGGGAAAAATATCAAAGTTTGAAACACTAAAGATCATTAATGGGTGAATGAGCTTCAGCAACCCCATTTTTTATTTTTATGAAATCAAAAACAAATATAAAACAATTGTCATAAACTTGCTAGTACTACCCACAACCCAGTAGAAAATGGCCATAAGTTGAGATAATATGGCTGTAAATCTCTCAAGGAGTTATCATGCCCAATGTCCATTTAAATAAAATAACTAATGCCTAAAGAAATTGATTTTGATGTCTAATTTTCAATTTTTCAACCAATCCAACATTCTATTGTCATCCAAACATAAAATTGAGCCAGGAGCACAACAAAATTCTCCATGTATTATCATGTCAAACATCCAAGTTGAAAGAGAAGATTGCAGTAACAGTTAGGACCTCATTGAATTAGTTTAACAAGTAACTGAAAACCCAAAAGGGCAGGTCAGTAAGCCCTTCCTAGATCACAAATCACTGCAACATTTGAACACAGAAAACTAACTAGACCTGGTATGCAGTACATCTCAGTGGAGGTTTCCTGTCTTTCATTCCCAATTTTTCCGTAACTTTTTCTCGGCAACAAAAAAAAGGCCCACCAAAACCCCAATCAATCAAGGTCAAGAGGTATTTATATTTCTCATTTCAAGCACCCAAATTAACACTAAAAATGCAGCAATTGAGCTTTAACACGGTTAATTCAAGAGTGAGGATTTTCCCGAACCACACCATATCAACCCAGCTAAGCTAAATGATCGAATCAGCGCATTAGGCAGAGTTGGATTAGGATTCAAATTTCTTCCCTTGTAATTTTCCTAGCTTTTCCCAAAACCAAACAAAGATAACAAACCCGTAAATTCAATCAAGAAAATCTTAAACCTCTTGAAACAGGATTCTTGAAAGAATCCAAAAGTTAACAGTAAAAATACAGAAACAAAGCTCTAAAAGGTACCAAATTTTCAAGAGTTGAAACCCTTATTGAACCACATCATATCAACATAATCACCATAACCAGCCCATCGATGGAGTGGGGAAAGCCCAATTATCCGAGCCCCGATTTGAAATCACTCGGATCCAGATGACTCGGAAGCGAGGCGTTCAAGGGCTTTCTGGTGAGCCCAAGTTTCGATGGTGAGATCGGGCTTGGCACTGAGGCCAACGCCAAGGATGATGACAGTGAGGAATGAGGTGACGTAGCAAGGAAGTTCCCAATCTTCCCATTGTCGCGTCTGTCCGGGTGGTAGCGGAGTCCGGTTGAATAGGTAGCCATTCGGGCGATCCTGATGGCCGGGGCTTGTCCACCGACTTGGGCCTGATTCGCCACCGCCTCTTGTGCGGAGGCTGGGGAGAAGGCGGTTTCGGAGGGCGCCCGCGGCTGAGGTGAAGGGTTTAGCAGAAGGCATTTCGATGTTTGGTCGATGCGAAAGTAGACACAGAGCGAGGGCAAATGTCTGGAGTTGCAGTCAGATCAAGACGGCGTCGTTTCTGAGGAGCAGCTAGTTAAGATCTATTTAATTATCCTCCTTCATTTAAATTTCTGAAACGACGTCGTTTCAGATAAGAAAAATATTTGTAAAAATGAACTTTTTAATAATTTCTGTTTTGAGTTTTTAAAAATAAAAAAATAGCAATTTTTATACAAAAGATAAAAACTGTTAAAAACTTATGTTAAAAGTATAATGATTTTTTAAAAATTAATTAAAAAACTAAGATATTAAAAATAATAATAATTTTTAAATCATTTGGCCCCCTTCTTCTAATAATAAATATCATTTAAGTTTATCAAATTCTAAAAATTGCATCATGCATTTTTTTAAAGTTGTGTTTGACGAGGATGAGAATTCAATATTCTTAAGTTAATTTAATGGAAAATATAAAACCATTTTAAGTCTAATAGCGCTTAAAAGGGTTATATTCATCAGAGAATTGGAGTTCCTATCATAATACATAAGTACTTAACACAGGAATTCACTACAAATACTAGTTTGACTCATTATTGTCAAGATAATTGTCTACTTCTTACATTTGCAATGCTTGCCAATATTGATAGATAGAAGAATCATGATATGCATTTTCGTGTGCTAAATAAAACCTTATATCTATTTGAATGTACTTATTTCAACTATATTTAGTATCATACATGTAATTATCATAGTGGGGATGATTACTCTTAAATACATTATTCAGATAACTATAATTTCGATAACTATAAAAATAAAAAAACATTCTAATTCACTCTGAAAAGATTGATTGTTATCAATCTCAAACATCGAATTTTCAATATCAAAATATATGAAATAATTTTCCACATTCTTATCCCTAACTCAAAAAGTGTCATTAGAAATAAAATTCCAAATGTCTTTGATGCCGAATAAATGATCAATATTACTATAAATAGAACCCCTTCTCCATAGAAAGAAATGAGATTATAGTAAATACAACACATTAAAAAATAATAATAATTAACCAAATTTGCGTGATTTGGAGGCAATCAAGAAAGCTACATAGGTGAATATATAATATACAAAAAAATGGGTTAATACTTAATCCAACCAACCTTGTCTACACAATGGAAAGAGCCACTAGTTTATGCCTCCATCAAATCAAATTGGCTAAAGTTGTGTGACAATATTTACTTCCATAATATCATTGTTTCATTTTTTTTTATTTTTTTTTTTTGCAATAACTCGAGATTTAAACTCATGGAGATGATAAATTTTTTGCCTATAATGTAAATTCAATGTAATGAATTACATTGGCCCTTAAAGGTTGTAAACAGGACGCATGCAAATCACAAAAACTCATAGTCTCTTATCAAAAAATGATTTCTTCAGTCTAAAAATGTATTAGATATTTACCTAAATTAGTAGTTCCTCGAGCAAATCCAACGTTAGCCCCAATACACTAATCTCTAACTAGAAAAATAAATACTTGACCTTGTTAGTTTTTATTTATTAAAAGTTTTTTTAAAACTATTAAATTTATATATTTATGTTTAATTGATTGATATTAAATAGAGATTTTAGAGAGAAGCAAGAAAAAAGAAAAGATATTTGGAATTTAGAAAAGATGATTTATTATGTGAGTTATAATATTAAATTATTTTATTAAATATATTTAATTCTTTAAATTAAATTAATTCATCATATTAAATTATTAAATTAATTACATCCCCAATAGTATCAAGGAAAAACCAATAGAAAACTCCTAGGTTACGTTTGGCTTCAAAAAAAAAATATTAAGATAAATGATTTTCTCATTATTATACTAACAAAAATATTTAAAAATAAAATAAAATTTATTTAAAATTAATTAAAACTTATATATTTTTAAATTATAAATAAATAAAAAGTTATAATAACATATAAAAAAAACTATGTTTTATTTTTGAAAAAAATTGAGGGAAAAGATAAGGAGAAAAATAGAGAGGAAAAATAAAAATAAAGAAAAATAGAAGGAAAGGAAAAAAATATATTTAAAATTAACAAATTATTTGTATATAATACTTTAAACTCATTTCTTTTTTAACTCTTCTATATAAAAATTAAATAATTTAAAATATATAAATTTTTACAAAAACCAAATATAGTTTAAATCAATTTTTATTTTTCTCTATTTGTTCTTTTCTTCTAATTTTCTCTTTCTTTTTTTTCCATCGACTCAAATTTTCTTGAACCAAATACACTCTTAATGTTTTATAATTGTTATAGAGCAATTTTATTTGAAATTTCAAATTTTGACAGAATTCACTGCCTACAAGATCATATCATACTGATTTCATTCTACTTCTCCTCTAACCGCTAACATTCCCAACCATTTCCACTGGGATCCTACACAAAAGCTCAGTATTTTAAAAATGCTTGGATGCTGGGAAATGTAGAGAAAACAAAAAATCTAGCCTGCATCAACATAATTATGCTGCTCTTCTTATCTTTATCTGCAAAACTAATGTCTGGGCTTTCAAGTTGCTGCAATGATCAAGCAAAGCTCATGGAGTTTTCTCAGAAAACCTTGCATTAGAAACAAGAAAAATCATCTGCGGCAGGATGATCTTAATCACCCTTTACTGCCTCAAGGTCCAGTTTAGAATCTTCTCACCAGGAAACTGCAGTTTGTCTTGTGTGTCTTATATTCATCAAAACCAAATTTCTCCAATCAGAAAGAATCGGAAAGCTTCTCCACTTGGAAACTCTTTGTTATTGAAGACAAGTCATTTCTCATGGCATATGTCAGTATATTGAGTTCCATCTTGCTGTTTCAGAGATATGGTTTGTCTGCTCATCTCATAATCTATAGGAAACAATAATGTGATATGCTGAAACCAGAAACTAATGTACAAACAGAGAAGATTCACCTGTCAAAGAATCGTCAAAGCTCACCAGTAATCTCCACAAGAACAGGTTCCTCCAACGATATGATGGAAGCGGTTCTTATCCCTCAAAGACACTTCTCTACAATAAACCCTTGACAAAAACTTGGCAAAATTGTGGCAATCAACACAAATCCGAAGGTTTTTTATGATCCGGACTGATGTTCCTCCAGGTGTACAAATCAGCCCAAAAGCTAATGCCAGTTTTTCACTGTGACCTTGGAGTATTTTTTCCTTCTGTTCATCATCCACATCATACAAAACACAACTCAATTCAGGAATATAACCAGCTTCCTTGATCTTGATTGATAACTCCCTCACCTTGGCAAATACCTCTTCCTTTCTTGGATGGGATCGATCACTTGCATGAAAAGTATGAAGAGTTTGATCAAGCTCAATCCAACTTCTCCCAGGCTCCTTTATCACAGCCTTCTCCTTCATCAACTCCCTGACCGTTCTTACAGCGTCCCATCTCCCTGCAGAAGCATACAAATTGGAAAGAATAACATAATTCCCAGCATTTTCAGGCTCAATTTCTAAGAGTCGACGAGCCACAAATTCCCCAATGTGAACATTCTGGTGAACCCTACAAGCACCTAAAAGTGAACCCCAAATAGCAGCAGTTGGCTCAAAAGGCATCTTTTTGATAAATTCGAAAGCCTCTTCCACGCGGCCTGCACGCCCAAACAAATCAACAACACACCCATAATGCTCAATCTCTGGCTCAAATCCATCTTTCTGGTTCACCATCTCATAAAAAATTTCAAGCCCTCTATCTTCCATCCCTCCATGGCTGCAACCAGATAGAACAGCCAAAAAAGTGACGCTATCAGGTTTGACTTTATTTTCTTCCTTCATCAATTTGAAAAGCTCAACAGCCTCTCTTCCCAGACCATGTTTGCTATATCCCACAAGCATGGCATTCCATGAGATGACAGTTCTCTCAGGCATGCTATCAAAGATCCTTCTTGAGTATGTGAGGCTTCCACATTTTGAGTACATATCGATCAGAGAATTCTGAAGAACCACATAGAAGGGCAGTTTGGCCCGAAGAACATGACTGTGAACTTGTCTGCCGTGATCCAATGCAGCAAGCCCAGATAATGCAGTTAAAACACTAGCATAAGTAACATAATTTGACCTCATTCCCTCCCTCTGCAATCTACGGAATAAATCTAATGCCTCTTCATCAAGACCCAGCTGTGCATAGCCTGAGATTATAGCAGTACAAGAAACAACATCCCTTTCTGGCAAACCATCAAAAACTCCACGAGCTTCACAAATCTTACCAGCTTTCGCATACATGTCCAGAAGCGAGCTCCCAACAAATATATGTGATTGAAAACTGGTCTTGATAACGAGAGAGTGGATTTGCCTTCCTAGCTGAAACCCGGAACTGCTTGTACAAGAAGTAAGCACCGTTGCAAAAGTGAACTCATTAGGGGCTGTACCTGCAATCATTCCATGTTACAATCTGGACTTAGAAACCATAATAGCAATGACAAACAAGTTTTGATGTATATATAGCAGGAACCAAAAAAAAAATCAACCTTGCCCATCTAAGATTACCTCATGGACTTTTAGTTATACTCAAAGAGGGATTCTGAAAATCCATGGAAATAGAATCATTCCATTTCTCTTGCCATAGCAGACACAACTATCTAATAGCAGTTGTAAAATGTCTCCTTCACTTGCACTTAATACAAACAATAATAACCACTTCTAGATTGCAGAAGTGTTCTTATTGTAGGTCTAACACCACTTTATATAGAATTTTATGATATGCAGAAAAAAAAAATGGAACCATTCCCTGTGGTTGACAAATACCCCACATATTTTTATAATATGTCCAGCTACTAAATATAATGATTCAATTAATCTCCACTTGGGACTGGTTTATGAATCCAGTTACAATTATTTTGCTAAGAAAAATGCTCATCCAATTGATGGACTATTAATATCAGGCCCTCGTAGAGAAAGAAAAAAAGTCATTATTTTGACAAGTTCTTATCATTTTTCCAATGGAAAGAAGAAATCATGTTATTCTTCTTCCACACTTGCACTGATATTTCCTCCAACATATCGCGCATCATAAATGGAACATAAAATAAAAAAATTAAAAAAGAAAAAAAAAAAAAAAAAAAGAAAGGGAAAAAGTACCTGACATTAGCATCTCTACAAAAAGATGCAAGGCTTCTGAGGCATAACCCCTCTGAGAATAACCTGAGATCATCGCAGTCCAAGAGACTACATTCCTTTCCGGCATTTCATCGAGCACCCGCCTTGCATCACCTAAACACTGACACTTATTATACAAAACAATCAACCTAGTCCTAAGGTACACAGGCGGTTCATAACAGGTTTTGATCATATGGGCATGGACCCTTTGGCCTTCTCTAATGGCTGTTTGGCTTATACACTCAGTTAAGACTGAATCGTAGCCTTGAAACTCCACTTCAAGGCCTTGAATGCCCATTTCCAACAGGGCCTCTTTTAGTTGACCGTTGGAGCATAAGGTTTTCAAATCTGGTGAATTTGCCGGGAATGTGGAGAGGAGGATTCGTTGGCGGCTGAATGGGTTGGAGATGGAAGAAAGCACTTGTTTGGGACGATGGAAAATCAAGCTGGTGATTTTCCAGATCATTTTCTCTTCCACCGAGAGTTGTTTAACTTGCTCGGGGCACTATGCCTAGCACTTGTCTGGGCACACCTCAACAGTCAAATGAAAGGTTTTTTAGCTTGGAGCAATAAGAGCAATAAGAGGCTTGCCTGTCATAAATGTTTTTAAATTTAGTAAAGACATTATATTCTAAAATCATCTCACCAAATAATTTTGAAAAACAAAATCATTTATTTATACAACACAAAATGTTTTCAACTTGGATCAGTACACAAGCAGAATCTGCCCTGTACAGTGAAATGAAAGCACCACTGACTATACTTCACAAAAAATTGAAGCTGAGAATAGCTTTAAACTATAGATCCTTCCCTCGGGGCTCTGATCTCCCTCACTGAATCGGAACCAGATTGGAAATTAAGGAAAGAAATGTTATTCACAGTTGAAGGCAGGAAGTCTAGAGGGTTGTTCCACCTCTTGTTTTGGATAACACCAGACCATCTCATATTAACGTTTTCCAGCTCCAAACCATCAATGTGTTCCATGATCATACCGGCTGGGCTGTGTTTGACAAGCCCCCGGCATCCTGGTCTGTAGTCTACTAAATCATCTGGAAAATTGGTCCATCTTCTGTAAGTAAAATTCACATTCTGGAATCTCAAGTTGCTGAGGAGTCCAGCTTTGGAACCCGACAAGAAGACGCCATTTTCAGAAGTTGCAGAGATGTTGATAAAGCGTATGTTTGAGATGGAACCTTCTTTTGAGTTGGAGTCTCGTGGGCAGGTTGTGATGTAGATTGGCTCTGCTCTTCCCCACCATAATGCTGGCTCGTAGTATCTAGTTTTGATGTTCATGTTGGAGAAGGTAACATCACTAACATCTCCTACACCAAGGTTAATAATTAGCTGAAAACAGATCATAGAGATTTCAATTGATCGCCTCTCTAAAGATGCTTCTGCCTGTTAATCTACATTGAAAGATATTGACAATAGGTGTGTACAACAGGTCTATTTTTCAGGAAATGTTGGATTAGGAGGAAATAAAAAACATAAATATTGAGGGAATTTCAAGTACAATTTCTGTTTTAACATAGCGTGAATGGAGAATTCAACACAGAAAAACTAATCATCTGAGGGAAAAGGGAACCAAAATGCTGTTACCTCCATCACGTATCTGCATTCCGAGTCCTCTATGGGAATCATCAATGGTGATATTGTCAAACACCAGACCCTTGAAATCATAAAAACTACCACTGCCAAGTTTGATTGCTGAGGATCTACTTTGAAGCCAACAGTTTGTGACCGTTAAGTTATAGAGTGGGCCATTGGATGTCTTTGGACAGATAGAGTCATCTCCTGTGCTAATGCTGCATCTAGTGATGACTGTGTTATTTGAATCCTCTATATCTATCCCATCATTGTTTGGGGTATTGAAGTCTCCATAAATGGAAACATCATGAATTGATGTGTTATCACACCCTACCAAGTGCAGGCTGCAATTAGAAAATCGATTATTTATCAGATACATGGATAGAAGGAAAAAAACATGGACAAACAACTAAAAATAGATCATGGGCAATAAATCTAATTCAATTGTACCATTTTTCTATGAAAACAATTTGCTTGCGATATATACATGGGTTGTCAGAAACATCTAGAAACCATAGTTAAAAAATCCAATTTGAGTTGTCAGCAGATGATCCGGTTCAACTCTACCTGGTAAGGAAAACTAAATTCTGTTTCATTAATCACCTTAACATCTATGGCTTTGGGTAATGCAATAGGTATGGCTACATTCTCCGCAAAACCGTGTTGCTCTGAGGAAAAAAAAAATGCTCTTTTCGAGCAGTTATATCAATGTCTTGAGCCCCATACATTAAAAGGAAGCAAACCTAGAATTAATGCAAACTACTTTGGGGAGATATGATCTGGATTCCTACTGATATGGTTACTCACTATATGACTGCCATACAGCAGCAATGTTTTGGCCATGGTCAAGCATGTCTGACTTGAGCTCCTGTAAAAATCAGAGGATTTCTTAGCTTAATGAAACTGTGAACTCTGAACTACTCCCATGGCTCTACCTGTGATGACTTTTATCAAATGGGATTGGTTGTGGGAAACATGTCTGGCATTTATCGAGTCCCTCCTTTGGGTCCAGGCCTGGGCTTGGATCTCTACTAACTACCAAGCAAAGAGAAACATGGAACACGTAAACCGGTAACTCCTACAGTTCCATGGATCCACAAGGGAAAAGTAGGCCCAAAAGAGTAGTGTTAAAGATTGCAGTTGAAACCTGGATGATTGGACCAGATATTTTTCAAGAAGACAATTGTTGCATACACTGATACAAGTCCCTATGCAAAGAAGAAGCTGCAATGGATCCAATAGTTTTCACCATTTGAATTGGATGCTAATGCGGTTACCATCACTAACAGGATACCCATGTTCAGGAATGTAATAATGAGTGCAGGTGGTTGCCGTGGGTAGATTCCAAGATTTAGAGATCAAGCACACATTCCCAAACTAAGCAGTGCGCTCACGAATAGCTAGGAAGGGATGCAAATAATGCTCCTCTTCTTTATTGTGGCTTCCCTTAGTCACAACAGTTTAATGATGACACACTCTTATGGCTTTCAATTGAGGTACTGAGGCGTTCCCTTTTTTTGGTAAGGATGGAAAAATTACATGTATTGTCACCTCTACGTGTTTATATCATGTTATTTATACTTAATTTTATTTATTTATACCTTTATATCTTGATTTTATTTATTTTGTATCATGGTCTAAATTTAAAAATAAAAAAAATAATAAATGTAAAAGTTGAATATTATCTAATTTTTAAAATAAATGTTAGAATAAAAAATATTAACAACAGGGCGTTGATTCTTTGTTTGAAATTATTTCTGAACGTGAAAAATAAAAAATAAATTGCAGATTTCTTATTCTAAAAGGTATGTGGAGCACTGAATCAAGATGGTGCTCGCCATCAGCAAAATGACAGTTGCCTCCTTCCAAAAACCAACTGTCAGGCACGCCACGTGTCACTCACTTTCGGCGATTTTCCTAATCTGAGTGGATCCAACTTCGAGTCACAAGCTGTTATGTCAGAAGTGACTAGTAACCCATACTCATCCACCACACTCTCTGAAACGATGCCCTCGATAATTGGAATCCTAATCCTCACGTTTCCATTATTGTGTCCACTGTCCTACTTTCAGTGCATCGCATATAAACCTATGTTTTTCCATTAGCGCCCCCATAATTTTTCACAATTCAATTTTGAACTGCACCCGAAAGGGGATAAAACCCTGTGCAAAAGATTCTGAACCTAAAATTATTTTTTTATACATTTATATATAATTTAGATCTATTCATTTCTATATAAATTTTAAAATTTTAAAATTGATTTTGATAATATATTTTAATTTTAAAATTTAATTGTTAGTCATTTGGTATAAAATAAATTTAGCTTTTTTTAATGTGTTATCGAAGGGATAAAATAATAAAGAGGATGAAATGCAAAAAAAGAAAAAGAAAAGTGAAAAGTTGGCAAAAGTCAGATAACGGATATTGAGAGAGAGAGAGAGGGGTGTAATACGCACCACCAGTAGGCCGGTTCATTCAAGCGGATATTCCAAACCCTAACATTCCTGCAACCAAGGAATCCCACGAGTCTCGGCCTACACTCATCTCCCAAGCAAGCTCCAGTCTCGTTCCAACTCACCATCACATTCTTCGCCTCCTCAAACCTCTTCACGAACTTCATTCCATGTCCATCGATCACTCCTCCGCCCGTTATCCCCACATCCGTCGCGTTTTCCGCCAACACCACGTACCACCGCCTGCTCTCCTCCGGATAGTCCTCCAGCTTCGTGCCGCCGAGTATCTTCGCGCCTTCTTCCACCACCAGGTACACCCCGGATTTGAGGTAGACCGTGGCGGTGAGATAGGTCCCCGGGGGGAACCTGATTTGGCCGCCTCCGGCGGAGTGGCAGGCGTCGATTGTCGCCTGGATCGCGGCTGTGTCGTAGTGCAGGCCATCGCCGATGGCTCCGTAGTCGGCGACAGAGAAGAGGTGGGGGAGTTGAATGATTGGTTGTGGCAACGTGTAGAGCCGTGATTGGACGATGGAAAATAGGAGAAAGAAGAGCGTGATGTGGAAGAGCGTAGCTCCCATTCTGCTACGCTCACGAATCGAAACGGATCGGTGGTTGGTTACGGCTCTTTTATGATGTTACACAATTTTTTCCTTAAAAATATTGAAAAAAAATTATAAAATATTAATTATTTTATTCTGATCTTATCATCTTAGATTAAGATTGGATAAAGGTTTAGAATATTTGGAAAGGATAAGGAGAAAAAGATATGTTTGGAAATATTGAAAAATAAAAATAAAAATAAATCCATCAAAGAAAAATCAATGAAAATGAAAAAGAGATTTAAAATTTTAAAAAAAATTATATGTTTTTGTACACATAAAAATTTTAATGGATTAAATTATTTTCAAAATAAATAAGTAAATAAATAAATATCTATTTACATAGAAGTTTCCTAAAAAATAAACTAATCTCCAATAATAATAATAAAAAATATATATTATTTATTATTATTATTATCTTGTTGTAAAACATAAGAGAAGTTGTTAAAAGCAATTAACTAAATCATTTAAATTAAGCAATTAAAGTTGGAGAATTTAAAATTCAAATTTTTTGTCTTCAATTAAGAGATTATAAAGACGAAAATTCTAATGATAAATCAAATGCAACTTATTTCAAAATAAAAAGTTTTACCAAATGCAAGCGTGTCGTCATCTCGTCCCCATGTTTTTTTCCCTTATCCACCATACCCATCGTTCATCGATCCACCTCTCTCTCTAGGTCGTCATACCCATTTCCTCACTCAAGCTTGCAGGAATCAAGCATCCTCCACCACACCCATTTTCCTCTCATTCATTCTCCATCCCACTCCCTCACTTACATGGAGTCTCACGGGTGCATGCTATCCTTCACTCCTTCACATACCCATTAAAACCACTCACCTAAGCTTCCATATCCATACAACTCATACCCATCCTTCATGCTACTCATAACCATATTCTACCATACCCATGTGTACACTCATTTGACCATACCACCAAACCCGTTTCTCTCTCTAAACCTTCATCCTCCCTAAAAAAAATGTCACGTGGCTCTCTCTCTCCCTTGCACATGCAGACGATCCCCCTTGCGACGCGCGGTATAGCTCATTCCACCCGGGGAAGAATTCTGTCCGGCCGACGTTCAACCTTCTCCGGATATCTCACATCCGGAATTCTGTCCGGTCGACGTTCCACCTTCTCCGGATATCTCACATCCGGAATTCTGTCTGACCGACGTTCCACCTTCTTCGGATATCTCACATCCGGAATTCTGTCCGGCCGACGTTCCACCTTCTCCGGATATCTCACATCCAAAATTCTGTCCGGCCGACATTCCACCTTCTCCGGATATCTCACATTCGGCGCCTGACGCCGGATGGGAGAGGAGGGCGATTCAACTTCCCCAGTCAGACATGTCTGAATCCTCTGATAGAGCTTACCCGGAGAGTATCCGCAGCCGACAATTCAGATTCCTCGGACAGCTTAGCTCGTCAACCACTCGCGATTCGCCAGATCCATTTCCGCCCACAATCTTCTGCTCCTCTTGATTTTAATAGGCATGAATGTTTTTTTCATAATTCCGGAATAATAGAATTTGTGATATTAATTCATGCAAAATAAATGGGTTTTGGTGGGAACCCGACATATGTGACTTTATGATTGATTGATTGATTGTTGTTTTGATTATCATACATGATTGATTTACCATACTCTCTAACATACATGCGATTATTCCTAAATTGTGCACTAACCCTCTCTATTGATAGCGCATGGTGGCTCGTTGCCCAGGTATGTACCCATTTTCCTCTAATCGTTGTCTATGCATGTCTCGACTTTTATATGTGCATGATTATTCAGGATATTCATTGATTTACTCGTCAATTGTCACATCAGCTTCATTTTATTAATAGAGACCCGACTTTAGGGACTTAAAGGAGTGCTACAGTATTTACCGTACCTTCCCGATAAGTAACCTGACCCCTGAACCCGATCCGATTTTTCGCACACCGCCTTTTCCAAAATAAGGAGTCACACTTAGGGTTTTTCTTTCTTATTTTATTTACCCTTTTGAAAAAAAAAAAAATATATATATATATATATATATATATATATATATATATATATATATATATATATATATATATATATATATATATATATTTAAAATAGTATCAATCTTAAATTTTGATTGGGTATCTAATTAATTATTATATTATTGAATCCTCTTTTACGCTAAACATATTTTTCATAAGTGTTTCTCTAATTTTATTAAAAGAATAAAAAATAGTTTAATACAAAACCCAAGAATTTTTATTTATTTATTTATTTTGTTTTAAAAGTGTGGGGGAAACATGGATGTAAGCGAACTTACTAGATTAGATGAGTTGGTAAAACATCGTTCTCCTTAGTCATCGGTTCCACCCACCTCACCAAAAACTGGAGTCACAAGCATTCATATGTCATCATCTCGATGCGGTGCGAAGCCCAGCCCAATGGCCCCATTCCAACATGAGCTGACTAGTTTGGGCCTTTTCCAACATGAGCCGACTAGTTTGGGCCTAAGGCCCAAAGGTTGTTTGAAAACTGATGTCAAAAATAAATTTCTATTCTATACAGAACAGAAAATAAAAAAACACACAATTTTTTTAACTAAAAATAATTTTTAAAAACATATTGTTTTTCAGAAAAAATTTAAGATATTTTCAGAAATTTTTTTATAAAATATTTTTAAAAAATTTCATAGACAATAAGCTTAAATCTTTTTATATTTGAATTTTCATATAAAATTTTATTTCTAAGAATAACTAATAATTATTATTAAAAGTTGTTCTCAAAATTTCGATCTGTTTCACCATGTTTTCTAAAACTTATTTTTAAAAGTTACTTTTTATTTTTTAATTTAAAAACAAATTTTTAAAAACAAAATTCAAAAACCCATAAAAACAACTCCTACTTATTCTCTAAAAATTATTTTTTTTCTCATTTTATTTTTAAAAATTGTTTATAGATAACAACGATCACACGACAAGCTCTTTATTTTTAAAAAGTTACCCATAAAGGTTTTTTAGTTTTTTTTCCTCTCTTGGAGATTTCCATCCAAGACCATTGAGTCATAAAGCTCATTTACACATTGAATTGCCCATAAACTTTTTCATGAACTAAACTGAAATTAGAGAAAACTGTTAAGAGCTGTCGACTTGGTTCCATGCTTATCTGAAATAGGAATAATAAACTGAAGACAATTATGGTCTGTATTCCTCAGATATCCATTCCCAAAGGAAATCCAGACTGTCTTGAAGGGAAACAAAGGAACAAAAAAGCTGACTTCCATAGTAGTTAAAGCATAGAGTGTTCTATGTTTTTACAATATGAATCATCAATCAATCATCTCAGAGATGTAAGTCTTAGACTGAATGACCCTCTAAGTTAGTATTAATATATAGAGATATATCTATATAATATAATATATATATATATATACTCAAGAGTAACATACCAAGAGAAATCTGGGTTTCCAACAGACTCACAAATAGAAGATGTGGAAACCCAATATGAATGTTGAAGACCCCCCCTCAACTTCCCCGGCTAACTGCTAAATACTATAGTAGTATATACACGACTAGCTACTAATGCAGCTCCACCTTTGCCTTCACAGCTCCATTTTCAGCTGGTTTGACTGCAGAGACCCTGTGCCCACATGTAACAAGTTTGTGTTAATTTCGGTGTTAATGAGACCTTCTTGGGAGACAGCAGAAAACTCACCCAAATGAGTACTTTACTTCAATAATTTAACCAAAAATGTTTGGTAGTTATTAATCCAATTCACCTAAGAAATTAATACATTCAGCTTCCCTTTCCGTACCATTTAAAATGATGTTGTTCGCTAAGATGATAAGATAGAGAAGGTATTTAGATCCAATAATTGAATCACCTTTCTCTGGTCTACCCTGACAGGAACACGCAAGCATGAATCTAGTTTTCCACATACAGACAAAGTAAAAGTTGGGAGAACTCAAAATTTTCTAGGAAATTATTATTTTTTTAATCAATCGATTCCAAGTTTTTTTCCTTTTCTTTCTTGTAGTTGCAGGTCTCCATTCTAAACGATGAATTTATGTCTTTGGCAGGGAAAAGAAAAAAATAAAACTTGCATGTTGCCGAGCTTGTCATGGAGGGCTAATGAAATAATTTCTGGTTAGGTCAGTTATGCAAAAGAGTAGTTGGTAGTGGTAGACTGAACATAGTAAAGTCTAATTTACCTGAATTTGCCGAGGAGTCATAACTCAAAAGCGAGTGCTCTGGAGCAATGAAATTATGGGGGTCCTCTTCCCTTCCCCAAACTGGCTGGTGAAGTGTGTCATCATTCCATAGCTGTTGATAAGGTTGTCTGTTATCATTGGCTTGGACATCTGGCCACATCAGTGGCATGACCATGCTAGGGAAGTTACTGTCGACCAGAGATCCACTCTGAAAGTTTAAAAGGTTAATGGAAAAGATTAATAATGTAAAATGAAGATCAAATTTCAAAAAATGTAGCAACTCAATAGGACAGAGCGTATTACACTGGTTAGTTCATCAGTACTGTTATAAAGTACCATAACTCTATCTTGACCAGGGAAATTTTGGGACCTCAGGGGGTAGCTACCAAGAAGAACGATTCTTAGTCCCAATATATTCCATGGATCGCAATGCAGATCCTTATACCATTAGCCTTTATGCTTCATTTGACTGATTATATTGCACACTACCACAGTACATAAAGAGTATTTGGCCATTCTGGAACAATAAAGTTCAGTGGCACCAATTCCATGCTCCTCACTGAATGATAAAATACTCTTTAAAATGGTGCAGCATGATGCAACTGGGAACTCATGAACTGCATAAGTTAATTGTAGATAACCCATGCCCATTCCCACACATAAGGGCTGGCCTTTATGGAGGCCCCACCATTCCATAAGGCTATGGGAACCGTTTTGATGGATCACATCTAATCACAAAAAGTTGTAGATTAAATGTGGACAGATGGCATAGGTGGTCCAAGACTGACCTCTGCTCTGCCCACATTGATGGTGGAAAACTGTTCTTTGATTTTGAGTGTGGGTCAGGAAAAGCACACTAGTAATACAAGAGCTTCTATTTTCCACTCCACTATTTAGCTTATCCACGCTGCAATTATTAACAATATGATAAAATATACACCAGGGTCAAAGTTCTTGTTGAGAACGTGATATCACGAGCCCTCTCAAAATAAATTTGATGCAGGCTCAAACTGGGCTGCATCTTGAGCCCTATGATTCAACCACCCCCAACACCCAACACACCAACCTACCCCCCACTGCCTGGTTGAGGTATAGTATCTCTAATTTATTAAGGAGACAATGTAAGAAGAGAGCTATGCGATGCTTACTTCTGGAGCCAATAAACTGTCAAGGTTGAAATCAATTCTCGGGTTTACTGCCGCAAGTCTCATAGATAAGAACTGTAACCAAAGAAAAGTCCAACCAGAATGAAATCAAGGGGTGAAGATAATACATACATACGTAACACAGATTCATATATGTTTTAAAAATCTTGAAGCTTGCCAAATGCTCAATGCTCATCAAGTTTTACTTAGGGTCGTCTTTTTTTTTCTTTTTCATTGTTGGTTAACAACAAATAGATTTCATAATGTTGTTTCAATAACCCAAACATGTTAAGATTAGGAAAAGTAACATAAGTAGAACTTAACACATCAGAAATCTTTAGTTAGCATCCAAGAGGATTGAGACCCATATATTAATGCAACCCATCAAACTGATATCAATAGAAAAAAAAAAAAAAAAGATCATTATGATGGAATTCAGATCATATAGAGAGGCACCAAAAAACAGTTGGCAAACCTCAATAGTTAGAGGTGGGGGCCAGGTGCTTCAGGACTCATCACACAAACAAAGCCTCATTAACAAAATTGTTCCTGGAAAAGTTTAAATTCTGCATCTCCCATAATATTGTAGACAAGAACTGTTCAAATTTAACACTCTAAATTAGATGCCTCAGATAAGCAAGTCTGACCTCTACTTGGCGTTGTAGGGATTGTACGTGGCTGATAATTTCATCCAGCACTAAAGCTGTACCTGAAATCTGCAAAGCAGTTTTCTTGTTAGGTATGGAAACTTTCAAAAATAGGGACACTAAAACACTGAGAGACACAGCAAACTTCTCCTTGTCAGAGACAGATCACTAGTAAAGTGGAGGAAAATAGAACATTGATGTTTTCACTCAGATGCAAATTTCAAGTAAATGTTTTATTGAATGATTCTGAAGAGAGCACCTGGCTAAAACAGCTTTTTGACGATTAACCGATGAGATGAACATAAGGGGTGGTCTATGCTGCCATGTGTCAGTTTCTTGGATCAGATAAGGATTGATCACACTACCAGTTGTGCGATATCATTTTTTTATGATTGAAAATGGAAGATCCAAAAATTCTAAACTGTACATAATAACAAATAAAGATATAGGAAAATTTAAGTCCAAGGCTATCACAGGCACTCTAATCCATCTCTGGGTTGTGAAAGGGACATAAGGATTCAACTGCCACATTCAACTTCAGATGACTCAGAATTTGGAAACACAAGCGAATCAAATTTTCCCAAAAATTGCTGAGACAACAGTTTTCAAAGAAAAATTGAACATATGGGGCCCCATTAGCCTTCTCCCAAATTTAATTCGAAAGGGAATACAGCTGTGAATTGTGTGTAAACTAAACTTTAATAATTGTAAGGAGATTGTACATTCTGATCAATCAAAGAGAACCAAAGTGCCATTATTTGATTCAACCAGACCTGACAACAATTAATATTGATAATTTCCAACTATTAAACCACAGGCCTACTTCTCAATCTTTAGAACAACATGATTGGTGATCCCAAAAAGGAAAGTGGTTGTTGGTTTTGATCATTTAATTTCAGCAGATTTGGATTCACCTTTTATTAATGGAAAAGTTACAAAAGAAATGCTCAAAAGCATTCAATTATGAAAAAAGAAATCTCATGTAGGTATAGATCTGGTTTATGCTTGTACTCTATTAAGTTGATTTGTTTTCGGACTATCACATCATGCCTATATGCAGTTGGGTCTGGGACTCTGGTACATGGATTTGTATGAAGGAGTGTTTTCTGGTCTTCCATTTTTTCGTCTTCCAATTTGGGATGGATACCTAATTTATAATAAATGTCAGTACCATGCACCCACCCAGATGCTTGCCAAACACACTCAATCCAAACAAAGAGGATCAAAGCATCCCCTGGTGGGGAGGGACCCATAAGCATCCCAACTGACAAGGCGACTACATGTGTAACCCCGTGACGGGCATTCTCGTCATTTCGAATCAAAATTATTTTAATTCCATGATATCCAATTCTAATACTACTAAGTTTTATCCTTTTCTGAAATGAAGCTCAAACCATGCTGCAGAACACAATTCCTGGGGCAATCATTTATCAAACCACAAAAATGTAGCCGTTCATCCAAAATGACAAGATCAACCCTTTCCAAGAAACCTCCTCAGAAGAAAGAAATGAAAAAATAATGATAATAAAAAATAATTGTTTCGCAATCGGTGAAATTACAATATTGCCACTTTACCCACTTTAACACTTTTCTTGAGGGAAAAGGAAACCCCTTTTGGGTTTGGGTAAAAAAGGGTGACAATGACAAAACCATTATTAAAAGCCTAATCCAAAGACACAATTGCACTTTTTAAGGAATAATCACACTCATTTCCGTAATCAAAGATTCTGAAATCCTAATCATACAATTTTAATAATTAATTAAGCAACTCAAGAGTCAAGACAAAGAAATATGAAAACTGACCTTATTACAACCGGGGACCAGCTCTTGAAGAAGCTTCATCCGGGCGTTAATCTTCTCTCTCCTAGCCTATCAAAATTTGGAAAAACAATAGCAATATTAATTGAAAATTAACAACAAATAAACTACATTAGAGACTAATTAATATTGATTAAGGCATTACCCTTTCTGCTAAGCTATGGCTATCAGTGGCTTCGCCGCGACGAGCTCGAACGTGAACGTACGGAAGCTTCTCGGCCTCTTCGGAGGTCTCATTCGATGCGTTTTTGCACTTTTTCGTCGACCCTTTGGCCTAATTTATCACAAATTGGGGTTGATTAAGTCTTAATCAGTGAAATTAAGGTGATTACCAAAAATGGAACCCTAGAAACCCTAATTTGGAGTGCACCCACCTTCTTCTCTCGCTCCTTTCGCTTCGTTGATCGCTGATTCTTGTTCTCAACCGTTGGATTGGAGATCAACGGCGGTAATGAATTAGGGTTCGAGTCTGTATCGGTGGGTTCATTCTTAACTTTGAGCGAGGAATTCGACGGGACTGAGCTGGTTTCCGGCGAGTTTTCGCCGGCGGCGAAGACGGAGAACCTCGCGGCGCGGTCGATGAGAGTGGTGTTCGCCGGAAATGTCGGGGAACAGTAGTAGAGTTTGTGAGGATTCATATGGTTATCTCTCCACGCCTCGCCGGAGAGTTCGGTGGGAGCTGTGTCAGATTCCTGCGAGTGCAAGAGCTCCATGGCTTGATTCGCCGGAAGTCCGAGGAGTGCCGTGAAGGAGCTTCCATTCTCCGGCGGACCAGTCATCAGTCTTTGAATTTCCTCGCCAAATAGGAACGACTCAGCTCCGATTTCCTCCTTCTCGCCTCCGGTACTCCCGGATCTACCTCCGGTTCCTGCAATTCGCTCCATAACAAGTCCAAACCGCTCTATATCGAACCACTCCAACCAAAACTAAACCAAACCCACCTCAATTCTCCCAAAACCCACTTAAGTCAATCACTATAATTCAACTCCAACACCGTTCCAGAACCACCCCACTCCAAAACCCTAACCAAGTTCAAGAGTTGCAGACTCAATTCCAATCCAAATTTGTTGCAGAGATGAAGAACAGATATCAAAGAACTCCCAAATCCTCTTCTTGTCCTTCTCTCTAGAATTGTTTACTCTAAATGGCTGTGATTCTTCCTCTATCTATGTATCTCTCTTTCTCTCTCATATTACTTCTCAGCCATTTGAAGTAAGGAGAAAGCAACGTTGCTTCGGTGCCTGTTTAATTATACAAATTTTGAGAGAGAGGGAGCGAGAAGGTGTGTGTTTTATAGAGAGAACTATATTATATTTTTATTCTACTTTCCGTTTGTTTCCCGAGATAAAATAATTGGTGCCATTTTTCCTCGGTAAGGTAGTTTTCTTCTCATCTGGGAAACGATAAAAAATGATATTTACCATTTTATAAATAAAAAATCAAATAAAATAACATTTTTCATTTATTTTAATCAATATTGTATCAAATTTTGGTAAGGATTTTTCATGAATTTTTAGGGGCAATTTTCGAAAAAAGGAGAAGAAAATTAGCACACCAAAGTTTACATTTCTTACTATCAATTATTAGAAAGAAAAGAAGAAAAAAATCATTGAAGTGATGAATGAAGTATCTCTTTTTGTGCCCTTCATTCCTTATTTTTAAAATAATAAAAACATGGAAAATGTTGTTAATAATTTATGTTTTTGGTGTTAAAATTATAAAAATAAAAAAATAACCAAAAATATTATTATTTTATATTATAGATTGAATATGAACTATGTTTCCTTGTTATGGTTGTATTTAGTAAATTTAATGTTTAATATTTTAATCATTTAATATATAAATTAAAGAAAATAGTAAAAATAAATAAAAATTAGGATTTGTTTCACAATTATTTTTTAGAATAGTTTTATATTTTTTTAAACAAAAAACAAGAAAATATGTTTCATAATCATAAATTATTTTTTATTTTATATTCTTAAAAATTAAAAACGGTGTATTTTTAGAAAAAAAAATTTTAATTATTTTTTAATATCATTTTAAAAAATAATTATATATGCATGTAAAATAATTAAAAATAAAAATTAAATATGAAAATATTTTTGGTTTTCATAGAAACATTTGTTCTATAAAATATCATACAATTTTAAAAAACTATTTTTAAAAATCATTTTTTAAAACGGTTACCAAACATAGTATTATATTCTTAATTTGCAATATGTTATATTTTATTTGCATGGAATTCAATTATACAAACACTCCTAATTTTGTATTTTGGTAGCATTCGATTGCTAAGAAATGAAGCATATTCTCCCCCACATCCAAAAAAAAAAAGATATGGGCCATGATAAGAAAACAAAAATCCCAATTATTACAAAAAATGTATATATATATATAAGAAAAATATGAGAAAATGCAAAAAGATGTTTCTCTTCATTTTTCTTAAATAAAAATTAAGAAAAATTTGGAAAAAAAAAACTTCTATATAAAATTAAAATATTTTGTAAAAAAAATATAAATTATTTTTAAAAAATTTTGAAGTTGTAAATTTTTTATATTCAATTTTTTAAATAGTTTTTAAAAATATAATATTTTTAATATAAGACTCTAATTTTTTTTTGTGTTTAATATAAAACTTATTACTGTTTTTTATTTTAAAAAAAGATCTAAACCAATAATAAATATAATAATTTTTCCTTCAAATTTTTCAGATTTTCCTTACTTTTTTATTTTTTTTTTCCTTTATTTGTATTTTTTTCCGAAATTTTAAAACTCACTCGAGCAAATAGATTGAGAAAAACTATAATATTTCAAAGTATAATCACACATTGAAAATATTTTAAAATATAAAAAATAAGAATAAAACTTTTCCTTTATTGGTAAGTACACATTGGATCATTAGTTTGATAAAAAGTATGATTTGTTTTTTAAAACATTTATTAAATCTTTTAAAATTTAAGTAAAAAATATTCATTTTATCAGAGTTTTTAAAAATATAAATTAAATTATTATGTTGATTAAAATTTTTATAATATTTCGTACTTTCAAAATAAAATATTATTAAAAATTCAAACTATTTTTTATTTTTTATTTTTTATTTATTAAAAAAAAAAAAAAAAAAGGTTGAAATGATGGTGCAAGTGGACCGTATGTCGGGAAACCAAGGGCGTATATTAATGTTTGGGTCCGGGAAGGGCGGGGACCGGACACCATCCAACCCCGACACGGTTTTTAATCCCACTACGTGACGCGTCTCTTTCTTTGCATTTATAGCCTCTTATTTTTCCCTTTTTACTTTTTTTACATTTTATTAATATTCTCAACTTTCGTACTATATTCTATATTATGGTTAGCTGGATACGGGGTGAAATTCTAATTTTACAGATTATCACGGTCCTATATGTATATATATACTTCCTTTTTCTTATGGTGATCCGACGCATATTTGGTCTGAATTGGACACGTGTCACTCTTGTGCGATTCCCGTCTGCTTAGGGCTTGTTTCCACAAATGCCCTTACCGTTAATTTTTATTTTTATTTTTTAAACTCATTTGGATGTTGTAACGCGTAAGGTATTGGCTAAGAAGGTAATTAAACACATTAACGGTGGTTATCACTATATGACGAAAATTTTAGGATCAGTTTGAACATTGTGTTTTCATAGGTAAACAAATTTTGAAATAGAAACTTTGATTTTACGGGATTAATTCATGTAAAATTAATTGGACTTTGGTGGGCCTAACATTCATAACATTTTTTTTTTAAATAATTCAAATGAATTGTATGATTGATATTGTTTGATTTCGTGTAAGATATTTTATACTTATCATTGTGTACTAACCTTGTTTCATGATAACGCTTTATTATCTACTACCAATGTACGTTTTGGTTCTCTCGCTTTATTTAGTAGATATTTTTTTTTAAGGACTTAGAAGGTGCTTCGATCTTTTGTTGTATCTTACTGATAATTAACCTGACCCCCGAACCCTACTATGACTTTCCATAAACCTTGTTTTCCAAATAAGAAGTCACACTTATAATTTTATTTTTTATTTTATTTTCTATTTAAAATAAAATAAAATAAAAATAATTGACAACTTCAAATCCTTTCTAAAAATTATTATTTTTTTTCACTAAACAAATAAAAAGAAGAGATTCCTCAAGCTTTGGCTGCTGTGGCTCTAAATGAAGAAAATAAGGATACCAATTTTTATGTGACTTGGGAGCAACAACCCATATAACAAATGACTAGGTAACATGTCCCAAGTAATTCCATATAAAGGACATGATGCAATTTTCGTTGGAAATGGAGAAGCTTTAAGAATCTCACATATCGGTGAAGCTAGACTAAAAACTAAATATAAAAATCTAAAACTTAAAAAATTATTGATTGTTTCATAAATTAAGAAAAATTTATTATCCATTAGACAACTTACCTCTAATAACCCATGCTTTATAGAATTCTCATCAACTTTAGCAAGTGCTAGCCAGATGAACTAAGAAGGGAGGTCTCTATGCATTGGAGGAAAATGTGATTCAAGTCAGTCTAGCAAGGCATCATCAGAAGCGTGGCATCATCGAATGGACATCCACAAAACTATTTTTTTTAAATATTATAAAAATGGGATTTAAAAAAAAGTGTAAGTAAGTACATAATACTTTACATGAAAAAAAAGTTGAAAATAGGATTTTATTTTTTTTAAATAAATTTAAAATATTCTATAAAAATAAATTTACATGTAATATTTTATTTTTATAATTATTATTTAAAATAATTATCAAAAAATAAGTTAAAAAACTAAAAAAATATTATATGAAAATATCTCAATGTTATGATTTTAAGGACAAAATATCCGTTTAAATTTTCTAGCTGTCAAACGCCTTTTTTATTATTATTAATTTTAGATAATAAAAAAAATTACTTAAAAAAACAGTTTGGCGGGCCTTTTATTTTTAGCAAAATAGGGAGTAAGAAAAAATTTGTTTAAAAAAAAAATATATTTTTTCACTTCCATGTTCCACAATAATGGATATTTTTCATTTAACACTGGTGAATATGCAGCATTATTGTTATTATTATTATTATTAGTACTGTTATTGGAATTCAAACATATTTTCCTATTAGGGCACTGTCCTACACATTGGACTCAACTTGGACACTTGCCAACCCCACAAGGTGCTTTTATTAATGGGTTGCTTTAACTTTAAGCCCAAATAATGCACTGTAAATCTTCTCTTTTTTTTTTTTTTTTTTTTTAAAAAAAAAGGGCTTTTAAGGGAACCCATTAGTTTCCTTTTTTCTTTTTCTTTAAAAAAAAAATGTTGTTTTAAAAATACTATTAAAAATAGTTGCCTAAAAATTAAATATAAAAATATTATACCTTTATTTTTATATTAAACCCCACATTTTCAAAAGAATTAACTATTTTACACTCAACTTTATTTTGAATTGACATTTTATATTGAATTCATCTTTTTACTTTAATTTTTTTTACATTTGAAATGATGACTTTCATTTTTTGAAAAGATAAATTCATTTTTACATTAATCTATATTTTTAAAATATGAGTTTGATTTGAAATCTAAGTGCATGATAATTTTAGAATTATTTTTAATATTATAAGTTTTTTTAAAAAAAATTTATGCTACTCATACAAAAAACCCTTAAGTCATATCTGATTCCTAAAAAATATTAAGAAAAATATTTTCCCATGCTTGATTATAAAAATACAAAAAAAAATCAAATAAAATTGAAATTAGTTACACATTTATATATTTTAAAATTATATAATTTGTATATTAAATAATTAAAATAAAATTAAATAAATTTGGAGTATAATATAAAAATAATTTATTAATTTTAAATCTATTTTTTTATATTTATTTCTCTTGCATTTTTCCTTGGATACATGCCCTGGGACAGCCCAATGGGGTCACCAGTGCCCTTAATAGAGAGTGGGAGTAGTAATGGTAAAGCAAAAACTTCACCATGAAGAGAAAAGAATAGGGGACCAACAATGCAGAGGAAGCAGAAGCCGGCAGCTTGACAGTGGCTTCTGTACTTATCAGCAGTGAAATGACAATTTGGAGGATATGGCCGATCCTGGACTTTCCCATCATGAAATAACCATAAAGATTCCCGCCCCATAAACCCCCGCTACGCACCCCAGCCCCCAGAAAAAATAAAGAACGTCACCAAGGCTTTTAAAAATTTTGAGGAATAGTAGGAAGTAATAAATAGAGAGTAAATTAAAAATAAATAATTTTTAAAAAATAAAAAAATGAAATCAATATATAATTTTTATATATTATTCCCAATTTATTTCACTTATTTTAATTTTTTATATATAAATATTAAATCCATATAGAAATTATTTTAATTGAAACGTTTTCATTAAAAATGTTTTAAATTCTATCTAATAACTAATTTTTTAACCTATTTAACATTTGAATTTTTTTATCATTTAAATATTAAAAAAATTAAAAATAATTTTAAAGTAACATTCAGAAACACTCTTAATTTGAGAATAAATTATAACAAAAGAAAAAAAAATATCTATCATCCTCTAATTATTATCTAAAAATCACTTCAATTGATTATATCCTATAATTATTTGAAACATCAAATTTTGTGAGAATTAGAAAGCGCTTTCAATCATTTTCAAAACCACTCATATATTAAGTCCAAATAATTTGAAAAATGATTTTTTTAAAACTAGTTTTAATCATAATTATTATCTTTTTTTATAAAATAAACCCAAATGAAATCATTTTTCTCAATATTTTGAAAATTTTCTTAGTGTTTTTCTAAAGCAAAACATAGTATAAATATTTAAACATATTAAAAAAGAATGCTTTAATAATATTTTTGTTAAAGTTTTTTTTTTTTAAAGAATAACCTATTAAAGCCTATTTGAATGTTTTAAAAAAACACATTTAGTTTAAAAAGTGTTTTTTAATGAAAAATAAAATATTTAATGATATTTATAAAACATTTTTCTTTAAAAAAAATCACTTATAGGATGACAACAACTTGATTGGTAACTCTCTTACAAATATTTATAGAAAAAACATTTCTACTTAAAATACCTTTTATAGGAAATTATTCATTGCGATTCTTTATATCTTTTAAATGATTTTTAAAAGTTTGACGTATACCTAATTTCTAAAATAAATAAATAAATTATAGACATTAAAAACCCTTCTGCCTTCTTAAAATCACCTTCAAATGGCTTATAAATCTATTTAATTTAAAAGGCATAACTTGCATCTTCATCTCAATTTTAGAACTTAGGAGTAATTTTTTTCAAAAAAAATGTTTTTTTGTTTAATACATTTTTATCGCTGGCATAAAATTTTATTAAAAAATATAAAATTTAAAACTTCCTTTGACCATGATATATACCAAACACATGACCTTTCTAAAATACAAACAGGGTATAAACAATGCAATTTTTAGGATAAAAGCACTTTTATCCTTTTAAGATCATTTTTAATAAATGGGTTTTAATTTTTTTTAAAATAAAAAAAATTATAAACAAATAATAGTGTATTTGAGTGATTTTAGAAAATGTTTTTAGTATTTTTAATATTTAAATATTAAAAAATATAATTTTTTTTTCTTTAAATCACTTTAAAACGGAGTCAATGATGATGATGTATTAAAATTGATAATTTGGGGAGTTGGAGAGGAATGTTAGAATCCTAAGAAGCCAATAACCACACTGGATGACATTTAGATGGAGGGGGGCCATGGCACAATAGAAAGGATAAAAGGAAAAGCGAGGAATAGACATTGTGTGGCCAATTTGGTTGTACAAGATTGCTGGAAATGACATGTCCAGTTGCATGACAAGTGACAACATATATTTTGTCACATCTATTATTTATATATATATATATATATATATATAATTATTTATTGAATTTTTCCATAAGGTCCACCACGAAATGAACAACAACGAGGACAGTGGCATGGACAGTGGACATCAACATTATTAGTATTATTTTAATTTATTTATTGTTGTTGGTTGCTCCTTCTACAGCTAATGTGCTGATGTGGTCACATCAGTGTATTTTCTGCCAGCTGTCCTGGAAATTTTACTCATGTCCTGGAAAACCCTAGCTCTCCACCTCATCCCATCTTTCGTGTAATTTTCTTTGGGTACGACAATGACTTCACTTGAGAGTCCCACAATTAAATCAAAGTCATAGTTAGGAAAATGTCCCTTATCCATACTCATTCCATGCATGATACCCCCCATACATGAATAATACTACTTCCATCTCCACAAGCAAATGGAGAAATTGAATGACTATCTTTTGATAAGGAAAATGCTAAGATACCTACCAAACCCAACTTTTGATTCATTGAATGCGTGTGGTGAAATCAAGAGTGAAGAGGGTGGGAGTGCCCCCTTTGATTTTTTATTTTTTATTTTTTTATAAATAATTATTACTAATTAATAGACTACCACTAAACTATAAGAGCATTTTGGTCTTATTTTGCCCCCCAAATTGAAGTTTACACGTTACTTCCCTATTCACGGTGCGAAGTTCACATCATTTAATGAAAATACAAATAAATGAGATTATAGTATAAAAATATAAATAAATAAGTAAGACATTAAAATACTAACAGTATTATCTAATTATGTATGATATTTAAAAAGTATCAATGGATACCTTAGCCACCTAGTCAAACCCGTTTCATAACAGTTATAAATCCCTTTTCCCTTATATATATAACGTGGATTTTAATTAATGTTATTTATAATAACAAGACAAAATCTTAAATAAGATTTGCTTTATTTATTTTGTATGAGTCATAAAATATTATTGTCTTAGTTATTTTTTATTAGCTTGGCTACAAAGTAGGACAAAATTATAGTATATTAATTGGAATTAAAAAAACAAAAAGTTAAATTAAATAATTAAGGCCTATAAAGTAGGACAAAGTGTTAATATATTTGATGGACTAAGAAAAAGGTTGAATTAAATCATTAAGGCTTGGTTTTAATTGTACTTTTAGGTTTGTTTGGAGATAATAGTGTTATGATAACACTATTAAAAATATTATTAGAAAACATATTTTAAATAGTATATAAATAAAAATAAAAAAATTTAATATTATTTTGACAATAAATTTTTTTTATTTTTTTATATAAAAAACACGAAACTTCTTTCTTACAACTAATATAGGTTATGTTTGGTTTTGAAAAAAATTGAATGGAAAGAATAATCTAATGTTAAAAGAATTAAAGTTAATTAATTTCTTTAAACTCATTAACTTGTTTTAAAAAAATTATTATAAAAATTAAATAATTTCAAAATATATAATTTTTTTAACTTTTTTTTTTGTATCTAACTTTCTTTCATATTTTTCATAGTAAAATCAAATATAGAAAAATATATTTTTATTATTGTTTTTAATACTTCTAGAGAACACAAAAATGGTCAAAAATCAATAAGCAAATGTTTAAAAAATATTGATAGACTTTTGTATATATTTTATTATATAAATTTCAAATATATGTTTTATTTTTTATTTTTTTTTTGAAAAAAAAGAGAAATCAAAATCCAAACTATCAAATATATTTATCATTTATATTTGATTTTTATTGAAAATTTATTTATATTTTCTATTTTTTGGCAACAATAAAAGTCGAAATATTATCCTAAGAATATTTTAATCATAAAAAGTACATTTTTGTGATTTTGGGAAGTTTCTATGGTGACTATGGAGCATGGACCACAGGATATTATAAAATATAATATAATAACGAAAATTTGGAAATCAGAAAAGCCTGATAAATGGGCCAGATAACGTCCATGTCAGTGGGCCTTTTGAGAGCGTGCCACTCACATGCCAATGGCCCATTAGCTGAGTTGGAGGATTTTTAACTCTCTTTTTTAATTTCTAGAGCGACCCCTCTATAACAATCAAAGACGCCAGGCCCAGGCGCCGTTAACATATGGGGCCCATCTGTCAACTTCAAGTGGGTCCCTAGTTCTTCATGGGCCCACTTTCTGTTTTCTGGACTCTGGTTTGAGAATTCGTATGGCTTTTACACAATCCTCATTCCATCGAATCCATCCACATCCTAAAGGGTTTGGTTGGCCACTGGATCTTGAAAATCTTTTGGCCACTTTTTCAAAGTTTTCGGTAAAAATAACTTTCAATAATTTTTTAAAATATATATATTCTTTTACTTAAAATGATTTTCAATAAAGAATTTGCTAATTGTATTTTTAGGTTAAAAAGCATAAATATATTTTCAATCACGGTTCCAAATAGACCCTTAGTAATACATAAAATCAATCAAATTTCACAATTTTTGTTTTTTGTTTTTTAGTCTTTTACTTGCCATCTATTAATATTTCAATAATTAATTTTGATAAAATATAAATACACTCTATTTTAAGATAATTATAAAAGTTATATCTTATTTAATAATTTTTAAAATTATACAAAACTAATAATATCTTTGTACAAATTTATGAACATTTATTAATTTTATTTCTTTGGAGAAATTGAAAAAATAACTGAAAGTTATGTTTGATTCTTATCAAGTTTATGAGAAAATATAAGAAAAATAAAATAAAAAGAAAAAATTATAAAAAGAAAAAGCAAAATAAAATAAAAAATAAAATCAAAGTCAATATATTTTTACCATAAATTTTTATAACTGCAAATAATGAAGAGATTCTTAGATGGAGCTCAAATCCATGACTTATCATAAGTCATAACTAACGTTTAAAAAAAATTTAAAGTTTGAATATTTAACTGGATAGCGTATATAATACTCTATAACCGAAGTAAAATAGTGGTACAAGAGACATTGTTTGAAAAACGAACGTTTTGATTTTTTTTGGATTAGTGATTGGATGGAAGGAAAATTTTATATTAGAAGCATATAAAGGGAGTAGGTGGAATTGAATTTGGGAGGGAGGCAAAAGAGAGTGTAATTCAACAGCAACACTATAAAAAAAGGGGCGCAAGGCCCAATAATAAAAAGAAGATTGAATGTGACGGCAACAACTAAGGTATGACTAAAAATATTTGGACAACAACCCAGACATTGTCCGATAATAGCAAATACAATGGTTGGAAACCAGCTAATCACCCTTGCCTTCATAAATGTTTAAAAAATGGACTTCTTTTTTTTTTCGCTGTCTCACACTCACACTTCCGCCAATATTCATTTATCAACTCAAAAACTAATTAATTATTAAGAATATCACTCAACGTTCAAATGTTAACTTCTAGGATTTAAAAATGAAAACAAGACAAAAAAAATAAAAAAAAATCCTACTCGTAGCTTTTCTAAGTTAACAAAGTGTCTAAAGAGGCAGAATGCCTTATTAACTTTGATAAGCGCAATGGCCCCAGTGTAACTGGTACAATGGGAGCGTCAGAGATTGTCCGAAGCGATGGGCCTGGCTGAGAATGACCCATCAGAGAAGTAGGCCCATAAGAACAGAGGTTGATGGTGGTGGTGGTAGGACACCTGGGGCCCAGTCAGAGAAACAAGAAAACAACTCCAGTCTTGTCCAGGACCGAAAATGACCCTACGCATTGGTAATGGGGTCACGGGCCAATTGCTGGGAGGAATACACGTCAAGTGGTTAAAAGGCTTTGGAATCAGAGAGTTGGGCCCGCAATGAAAGGAGTTGTTATACCAATTGGAAGGCCCATAATCGTCGACGATGGGCCCAATAATCAATTATTGGAAACTTTTTGATTGGACAAAGAAAGACAAGCTGCTGTCAAGCTGTCTATAGTATGTCGGGACTGTCTAGCTGTCAGCGGAGTCCACCCCAAGAGTGATAGAGTGGCCCCCCTGTTGTAAGGACTTTCGTTTTCAGGATCCATTGAAAATATCAAAACATACGTGGGTTTAGGAGTTGAGAGGCCAGGCTGGGCCGAGTATATTCGATTATGGGCTTGACAATAGACCCACCTTACCTTGTCATGGTCCATTTGTCTTTTAAAATTTTTAAAATTTAAAATGACTAAAAAATTTTCATACCTTGATTTGTTTAAAATAATTTCTAAAAACCCTTATCTTAAAGTTTTTACATTTATATACATACATATATATACATATATAAAAGTCTTTATCATTTTTCTGATTTTAAAAATAGAAGACAAGTTTGTAGAAATAAAAACAAAAAGCATATCCAAACAACACCTAACTTAATTAATATCATAAACTCTTAAATCGAAATTCATCCAATATATGTATTAGCAATTGAATAATAAATGCGTAGCTCAAATTACTTGACTTGGTTGCATGTTTATGTAAAAAGAAAAGGGTGAACTCTACTTGAATTCGTTTTAAATAGGATATTATCAACCCTTATTAATTTTAAAATATTATAATTCATATAAAAATCAATTATATTATTTTTTTATATTCACATTTTGTAATATCTACTAAATAATATATATATATATATATATATATATATATATATATATATATATATATATATATATATATATATTTTTAACAACAAAATACAATTTATATTTCATTTAATATTAATTTAAATTGAATTTATAAATTTTTTAGAAAAATTATTTTAAACACACTTACAAATTTCAAAATAAAATAGCCAAACGCCCTTATTTTCAGAAACAAAAAGTTATTTTTTATTTTTCCAACTTTCAAAGCAGTTACTAAAAACAAATTTTCAGAAAACATTCTCGAATGGTCCCAAAATCCCTAAAACTTTGAACCCTCCAAGAGATGAGAAACTTCAACAAATAATGCGTCGCTGAAATGCTTGGATGGATGACACCAGGGATACAAACAATGAAAATAATATGCTTTGTGGCAGGGGTGCAACTTGGCACCCCACAGTTGAGCGAGTCAATGCAATCATTTTCAATTCTAGATTTAACTTGGATTAGATTTTTTCAACTCGAAATTAATTTAAATTAGACTCCACTTACTATTTATAGACAACTAAACTAAGATTTATAAACAACTGAACCTACCTTGAACACGATTTAATGTTTTGATCACATTTATAATATATATATATTGTTGTTTTGAAATTTATTCCTATTTATTATTTAAATTTTCATATAAATATATAAAAAAATTTAAAAACCAGATAGACAGATAGACAGTTTCGAACTATGTAACCTCATCAACTTGACTAACTTGAGTTTATCCCAATCAACTCAAGTCCAAACCGACTTCTCCGGACTCAACCCAAACTTAAAGAAATAGGGTTATATGAACTTGGATTGAGAACTTCACAATTGAAGGTTGGATAGAATTAGGTTCTGATTAATTATTTCTTAATTCTGATTGGACTAGGATTAACTATCAACCCACTCAAATTGCAGCCCTACTTTGTAGAGATGGGTGATCAGTTCAACTTTTAATTTAAAAAATATTAGAACACAGGAAAAACTAAAAGGAAAAATAAATCAAGAAAATGGCAAATGGTTTGAAACTTATGTGCAACCCTCACAATATAAATGACACATTGTGCAGAACCCACGCACGCACCCGTGTGTGAGTATACATACATGTAGAGACAGCAGCAATCTGGAATGCTAGACATCTACGCCAAATTATAGTGCAAAAGTGGTAAAACAGGCAAAGCGCAGATTACGTCACATAACTAACTGGCCACTGGCTCAAAGCAGAATTATTCCAAAATGGCATTAATCATTGATCATGCTAAGCTGCACCACCGCTTTAACTAAACCTTGATGTTCTTTTCCTGACCTTTTTTGTGTATTTTTATTTTTTTTATCAGGTATGAAATGCCACTTGGCTAATGAAGTCTAGTAAAACCATAGTAGAATGGTGAAGCCATTTATGCAGACATTGTGCCCGCCACCTGTGCGTGGGAGGGGACAGCATGCATCATAAGCTGAACAAAGGAATATGACTCAGAAAACAGCGAAGCACATAGCGCACAGAACATGGAAGCATTATATAGGTAATAAATGTAAATCAGTGAAGCCAACAAAATATTAGATGATGTATGAAGAATGGGTCATCTTGTCTGATTCCGAAATGGATATAGGCACTTCTCCGCTCCTTCAAAAGTTCCATTCTACGAAATGCCCAAAAATCTAAAAATCCATGGGAACCCTTCAGATATCAGAACAATCAAAGAGGTACACCAACATGAAGAGTGGGAAATGGAATTCATTTCAGCTGGCAAGCTTTTTAGAGCATTTGTCTCCATGAAATTTTTAGAGAAACAAAATAACAGAATTCCCGGGATCAGAAGTATAAAAAGCAAACTTACAAATAAGAGGCAATAACACTGCCACGCAGTGGGTAATCAAAATATATGCACTGCATCTTCTTCATCAATTACAGAGTTGAAAATACATATTACAAGCCTGCAATAGAGTTCATTATCAGCATGACAGAAAGAGAGGGAGCGAGAGAGAAAAGTCCACAAATGCAAGATCACTCTTCAATATTGTTGGTATCTATAAATTAGAAAATGAACTAACTCACACAAGGTTGGTTAATTCACAGATTTTAATAACTAATCCACATTACTAAAGATAAGTGTTTCTCAATTAGATCTTAATCTGCAGGAATGTGCCAATCTTCAATATCTATGGTACCTACATATTAGAAAACAAACTTAGGAAAGCTTAGTTAAAATTCACAGATAACCAACCCATGCTATTAAAGATGGATGTTTCTCGATTAAATCTAATTTTGCAGCTGGGAATAGGAGAACCATGATACATTCTTACAGAGATCGGGCTCCCTCAAAATGGGCTTTTACATTTGGGAGGAGAGGATTTTGATTATCAGCTAAGAGAGGATGTATTCACACAAATTGGTTCTCTTCGTGTAAAATCAAATGAGGAGACAGCCAACCACTTGGTGATTCACCAGTAGCCAAGATCTCATAAATTTTCTGTGCCATAATTACAGTGATGATACCCTGGAAAGTTCAGGAGACTTAATAAGGTCATGGCATGACAGATTCATTTGAGGGGAAAGGAAGAAAGCATGAGACATCTACATTGTAAGGTTTGGTGCATTTTGAGAGAGGAATAGGAAATCTTTTAGGGCCTGGGGACTCCTATGCTATAGCTCAATGGGATTGTTCTCCACTCTTTGTATACAAAGCAATGGAGTCTAAGGGGAAGTAGGCATTCTGGATTCTAGACCGTTTGGCTTTGGCTCCCCACATAGGTGTTTTTGTTCTTACATGGTTTACCCATGACTTGAATTCTGTGACTTTGGCACTCCAGTAAACTTATTTTGCTCTTTTCCTATGAAAAAGGAATATCTATAGATTGACAAGTCAAAAGTTCCTTCTTCCAAGGAAAACCCACAAATATTAGTTCAATCCCCTGAAACTATGAATATCCACATTTTGATTGCAAGTCCCAGGTTTGAATGATACCAATTCAATCCACAAAAAGTCTAGAAAAATACAAGACACAAAAAAGAAAAAGATGAAAACACAGATATTATAAATAATATTTTTGATAGGTACAGATATTATAAATAATATGTGGAGTTTGATTCCACAAATAGGGCCATGACTTAAATAACCAGTGTAAAAGTTACTTATGGGAATAACAAACAACTATCAGTACAAAAATTAAGTCTTGGGTAAAGTATTTTTTATATTTGCCACAATCAGAAAAACATGGTGAATTCTTTAGGTCTGTAAACTACTCCAGTAGACTTTTTAAATAGCCAAACCTAATTGAAGTGTTCAAAGTGAGTAAAATATACAGGTGAATATGTACTACTAAAGTATCTAGAACTCTAGAAAAGAGGAGCGGATGTCTAATTCTTCTTCAGATTGGTAGAGTGACAATGAGCCTGCAGCAAGGATTCTATACCCAAACAGCAGGGAAAACCTTCCGTTAGACAAAACAAAATGAGTAGAATGTAAAATCCAGCACAAAAACAAAAATAAATGTAGAAATAAAAGAAAATTTTTATTAACCTACTAAGTGGAGATAACAAACCTGATAATGACAATGATAAAGAGAAACAGGTAAAAGGCAAGCTTGGCAACCCTGTACTTCTTCTCGGCACTAAGAGTTCTAAAAACTTCAGTTACGTCAATAAGATGCTGCCGTTTCATAAACCTGAAACATCAAAAGAGAAAATCGTGACAATAAACTAATATTTCAATTCCAACATGCACACACACACATGCAAAGACAAACCTAAACTGAAAGTTTGGATCTATCAACTGAAAAAAGCATATGCCTTGCTATGGAAAAGTTATTTCAATATCTTCCCTTCTCCACTTCATCTATCCTCAGTCATTAAAAATTAATATCAGTTTCAATCTGATATGGGAGCATTATTTGCACATTCATCACGAGGTTCTGTATCAGCTCACCATTTTTCAGCTGAAATCATTTACATGACGTAGCTGTCAGCAGCCAGAAAGTTATGTTACCATTTGCCAAAAGGATCTTGTTCTCCAGTATCTAATTACTTAAATTCTATCCTAATTGCTTCCCCTGAAAATATCTCAGTCTATCTGTGCAAGGACATGGAAGAGTCTGCAAATCATATTCTCATACACAGTGAAACAACTCAATTGTTGTGAGACCTATTGCCCTTTTGGTTTGGGAGTCTCTAGGTGTTCCTGCAATCAGTCAGGGAGCTTCTGTTCACGTCGAATGGGTGAGGCATGGGCAAGTGATGGAGGAAAATATGGAGATCTGTCCCTCCTTGTTTGTTTGGTGCATTTAGAGAAAAAGAGCACAGGGGCTGAATTTTAAATGAAGAGGAGCATTCTAATACGTGGCTAAAAAGAGGCTTTCCTCAAAGCTCTATATGTCGTCCCTAAGAGTTCTTTAGGGGGTTTAGACCTTTTTTCTTTTTTCAAATTTCATTCCTGGTATGGGTGTGGGTGACATGTTCCAGCCTTTGTCTGTCTCTTTTTTTCATTTCTTCTTTTTTTTCGCCATTTTGGTGCTTTTTAATTACTTCTTTTCTCGTATATGCAGTTTGTATCCCCTTTTGCTAGCCACTCTTTTAATAAAACATTTCTTTTCCTATAAATAAATAAAAAATGATTTCAGCTTTATGTTCTTTCATGTTATCTGAGTGGATTATGAACTTCCTTTGATCCTTTGAATGTGCTCAATGTGAAAAAAGAAAAAAAGAAAAGAAAAGGCTTCTGGTTGAACAATTACGCATGGCATATTTGGGAGTTTGATTTATTCTTTCCACATTTTATTGCACAGGTTTTGTCAAGCATTCAATTAATTTTACCACTCAAATTTGAAAAACAGTAGATGATGAACCCTTTAATGCAGAATATTTTTTTGCAGACTCTAGTTTTTGTGGTCCGTGCCATATGGATGATTGTGTGTGCATAATTCCATATGCATCAAGCAATAGTCCAATGATCTGATAGCTCCAAGAATGTCATAAAATTAAGATAGATATTTGCATGAAGAAAAGAAGTTAAATATAGTATATATATTAGTCTATCTAAATGAAGTCAATGGCACATTAGATTCATTGGACTTAAGGAGAATTAGCATAATGCAGAGCAGTGACGTACTCAGGAGCTGAACTCTCTTTGTGAGTATACTTTTCTATTATTTTTAACTTAAAACCAAGATTATTAAATCCATTCATAATAATTGACTTAATAGCCAAGTCGATATCATACACAGTTAACAGGAGTCATGATTTTTGCTAAGAGACCAGTAATGATAAAACCATGTCATGGGCATTATACTAAGAACTGCCAGCCACAAAAGAAGAAAATATATAGAAACCATCATTTATAGATTGACCATATGGATACTTACAGCATCGCATTATAGCAAGTGATAGGAACCGAAATCAGGAACAGGAACCAATGCCAGGTTAAGAGGAAAAGCATGCACAATACTCCTTGCAGTATAAAGTCAGGAACAACAATGGAATTAATGCGAGATGATGATTCGTAAGGGTTCATATAATCAGCCTCCAAATCGGATAAGCATAAAATCTGCGGAAACCATTCACACATTTCAAGAAAAACTACAAAAAATGACTCACAACAAACCTAGTCTGTTTCTCCATATCAATCTCCTCAAATGAATTCAAATCAAACCTTATGTTTTCGTTTGTTTGGTCGCCGAGAAACCAGAGGAAAACAAAATAATAAATACCGTAAAAAGGAAAACAAACAATTCATTTCCGCCGATATTTATTTTCCCGAGTTTTCTCGGAAACCTAACAGAGGGAATGTAAATGGGTAAACCGTGAGTTAGTTGTTAGGGTTTAGAGATTTACCTGATAGAAAGTTGAACCGAGAAGGGCTATGTTGATGAAGAAAAAGATTATCCATAGAATCAGCTCCCAAGACATGATTAACAGTGAAGTAACATCCAATTTCTCGGAAGTTGGAGGTCTGATTAGGGTTTTTACGATTGGTGGACTCGAAACTTATTCCGGAGGGGAGTTTCGTTCGGTTTAGTTCCTCTCAATGGAATGGAACATGCCAGCAGATCCTTAGTCAGAAAGTACCGGCCCCTTTGCGCACCACGGCTTGGACCCACCTTTTTTATTTATTTATTTTTTTCTCTTTCCATTTTTTTTTACTATGTTGGTAATTATAATTTTATTATAATAACGACAATTCCGTGATTAAAGTACATTGTGTTTAATTACTGCCGCAATCAAATTAATGATATGATGTTGATTAAGTCGGATTTTCATTCATTTTTTAAAACAAAAAGTTGTTTTCGTGCCCGTTAACAATTAAACAGCCTAATTAAATAAAATGATATAATTAAAATTCAATCAATTTTTAAAAGCTAAAATAGAAAGTATGGGTTTAATTGATAACCATTTTTAAATACGCTTGTGAAATATAATTTTTGAATATGATGTTTTATAGAATAAAAATTTATTTAAAAATTTAAAATATTTTTAATATATGTTTTTAATATATTTTAAAATAATTTGTATACATATTGTTTTATTTTGAATTATTTTAAATATTTATATAATTATTATTTGAAATTGTCAGTGAAAATAATAAAAATATGTTTTTTAAAATATTTTATTTTATGTTTTTAATAATAAAAAATAAAGAATATGTTTTTTTATTATTTTCAAATGAAATTTTCAAAATTTTTTATTATAAATAATAAAAATTTATTTTTAAAAATAATTACCTAATATACCCTAAATACTTAAAAATAAAAATATTGGTTTTTAATTTAAAATCCATTACTTTATGATATATATTTTTTTTACATTATTTTTTTGCATGGAATTCCTTTACTTGCTTTTTGTATAAAGAAATGTGTCGTTATCTTCTTCTTTTTTCGGTGTCTCCCTCTTTTCAATTTTTATGGATTTTTTTTTTTTTTAAGTTAAAATTTCCTTGATTTTAATGTATTTTTATGAAAGTTTTATTTTGTCTAATAACAAGTTTCATACATTCTTTAAATTGTTCATATAATAGTATCAAATCATAGATTATTTTCTTTATTTGATGATTATAATTGTTACCTTTTCGGTAAGAAGTCGTTTTTTTAATTATTAAAGACACAAACATATTTCCGCATTAATTATTGTTAGCCCAATGTTCTCCTCAGTACATTTTAATAATAACAATGCATAGCTAATTTACTAACATGTTTAATGATCTTAAACGCTTTCAAATTAAATAAATTCGATTTTTACATCGAAAACCTTACTATAAATTCTTCCAAATTTGTCTTATAAAGGTTTCTGCGCACGCTGACTAGCAACGGCTATCTAACGCCCCACGCCATGAAGATTCGATTTCCTTCTCGTAAAAACCAAACCCTAATTTTCAAATCTCATCACTCAGAGAAGACGATACCGAGGACGGTTCAATGCTGTGCTCCCACATTCGACCTTAAAGGCAAATCGGTTGCCGTGAGTGCTTATCTGCTTCTCTTTCTTCTCTATATTTCGCCTTTTTCTTTTTCTTTTTAATATTTTCTTTTGTTCTATTGCAAACTGAAGATTACATAATCCATTGCCGTGAGCTTTGTTCTCTGATTTTCTTCTATTTGGTTGTCGATAAAACGTAGTAGAAGAAAGGGGAACTTTAACATTTTCATTAGGTTGTCGAGAAAACGTAATCCATTGTCAGTTCGATTTCTGAGAGGTAGATCATCAGTTTTCTTGAACAGTTTTCAAAACAATTTCCCTCTTAGGTTGTGTTTGGTCACTGAGAAATTGAATAATCTTTTTTCTCATGGCATAGTTGCTCTGATATCTCAGGAAAGATCATCCTGGCTCAGCATTTCCTTGGGCTTACCTTTCTTTGCTCGTCTTTGTTCAATGTATTTCAACTTTTTTTCTTCTTTCAGAAGGAAAAATAAATAAAATTCCGGATCGTAAAGAGAAGATCATTTAATTCATCTGTTTCTCCAGAGGCCAATATAAGGAAAGACAATTTTGAACTATTCAACAAATTTCGAGCGGAAAATCCAAAACCATGTTGTAAGCGCTTTCTCTGTTTCTCTTTCTTGATCCTTTTTTCAGCTGTTTGTTTATTGAGAAAAGCGATGAGAAAACCTGAGAAAAGTAAGACGTCCATCTTTCAGGGGAAAGATGGACTCGGCTAAGTCTTCTCGTGTCTCATACGAATGGAAAAGGCAGTGGGCACTTTTTTCTGCTTCCCTTTCTGCCATATATCTGTTGCCTTAAAATGAAAGGTCATCTAGGCTCCATTACATTTGGTGGAAAAGATCACCTAATGTGATCTTTGAGTATCTTTCTATGTTTGATTGCTGAGAGAACTGGAGAAAGAAAATTCCTTATTGTCTAATTGCCGTGTCATCATGAAAGATTTCCCAGGCTTTTCGTATATGATGAAAAACAGAAAATCACCTATCCCATCTCCATGAGCATGTTTCTCTGCTTCTCTTTCTTATTTATCTTCAAGCATTTTATTGTACAAAAATCCTACCAAGCAATATGTAGAATTTAATTGGCAGAGCAGCATCAACACCTTAAAGCAATGTGGATTTGGAATCTTTTCTGACTATCCAAAGCTTCTATGGCAACTGGAAGCATCATTCATCTTATAATTTAAAACCTAGAGATCAAAGGACGTATTTTTGACAAAGCATCCGGTTTATATGCCCCTAGTCATTATTTTTTTCTATTGCGTTTGTATTCGTATTGTTCTTGTTGGATATATACCCGTGCAAAGTGATTAAAATATCTCATGTAAATTGCAGGTTATAGGTTTGGGAAAATCTGGTAGAGCTGCAACAAAGCTTGCTCTTGCTAGAGGTGCTTCAGTTATAGCTATTGACCAGAATGAGAATTTGAGTTTGTTAGAGGTCTATGTTATGATTCCACTTATGCACTTATGTTTCAATCATGGTTCTCCTAACATTCTGTCGCATATGCATCTAAATGGTGGAAATACTTCATGGTTGCAGCTCAATCCCCTGTTTGAAAAGCATGGTCATTTGAAAACCGTTCTTGGACACTTCGACACAAAGCTTCTCAAGGATGCTGATATGGTAGTTGTTTCACCAGGAGTTCCCTTGGAAAGTCATGGACTTTCCTTCTTGTTGCAGTCAGTAAGTTTATATTGTTGTTTGATATTTATTCATTAGAGAAGGAGAAACATCATTCCTACGTCCTGCATGATATAGAAGGAATGGGTTGGAAATTTTTTTTTACTTACTATTCTAATGTTTCTGCATGGTATTAGGATTTTTTTTTGAATAGCTACGTATGATGTGTTTATTGTTGTTTAATGGAAGGGGAAGAGAGTACTGTCTGAGTTGGATTTTGCTGCAGAAATTCTTCCAAGAAGTATTAAGATATTAGCAGTGACTGGAACAAATGGAAAATCTACTGTTGCTACTTTTTCTGGACAGGTCTCGTAATTTATTTTGTTATTTTAATTCTTCAACATTTTTCATTTTAGTTTTAAATTGTCATGTTTTTCAATTTTGAGTAGTTGAAACCCCAATCCATCCGACGTAGGATAAGAATTGGTTCCTTGTTAAATGAAAAAAATAAGGGGAGGAAATGACCTATTAGTTTACTGAATATATCTTTTTGTGTAATATAATGAGTATGAATTGAAGTAAAGTAGGTTTGTTTGGCCTTTTGGGGACTTTGTATACCATGTGTACACTTTTGTGCGCCCTTTTGTTTGGCGCTTTTAATATGTTCTATCTTTGCCTTAAAAAAAACAGATCGAATTAAAGCAGGCATGGTTTTGTTAATATGATCACTTACTAGAGATGATGAATTATTTTGTACTTAGTTTGGAGCAAGGATGAATATATCAATATTTATAGATATATCAGTACTTTAATTTGATGGATATATTAGAAAATATTGATGAAAATTTTAACAAAAAATAAATCAATGGGACATAAATTGATCAAAACTCATGGAAATGTTAGAGAAAAAAAAATAAAAATAAAAATAGAATAAGCAAGAATATATACATGTTGAAGTTTTTTTTTAAGTGTAGTTGACATGTGTATGAATTTGTGATATTCAACAATGATATCATGTGGGATGATAATAAATATAAATTTTGTAAGTGTACACTCAACGCTAATGTATATTAAATACTTGATTTCATTAAATGTCAAATAATTTATACATATTATATTGTAATGAACCTAACGGTCCTTTAGTATCAAAATGAAGATTGATGTGGTTTCATTGCATTGTTAGATGAAGGAATCTCATTTTCTTAGAAACAATATTGGTACAAAGACGTGGAGTTTTGATAATATTGATTGTAAGTACAAGCATGTGATGCATAGGTATCTTTAGTCCTACCCATTACCTCTCCATGGATGGGAAACTTGAGGTTCTCCAATGTGTTTGTTTCAGATACTCCTTCTATTTGATATGAAGTGTGGTATGACATTCGTGTAAAAGGAGAATAGTTAACATATCATAGTTTTCATCAATTGAACTTGAACCTATCAAATGATTTTGAGGAAACTTACCATACCTCATTGTATAAAGGGAGTAAATATTGGTTGCATTTGATGAGTCATTGAATTAAGTCTCTATACTCATTGACTCAAAATTAGCTGAAAACGAGTCCTCATTATACGGTGTCACCCTTTGATGTCTTCCTTTATATGGCTTTCCAATAACTCCAATGCATGTACCGGCTTTTCTAGCGTCATGGTCTTCAACTTGTGTACAATGTGTGAAATTATCTTCACAAGTGAATGAACTCAATGGATGTTTACTTTCGTGTTGTTGTTAAATATCCCCTCCATTTCCAACATTATTATCATCTCTATTATTGGTTCCCTTTCCTCTTGAAGCATCATAACTAGAACAAAAAAAATAATAGGACTAGGTCTATTATGTCCAATATCAGTGGAGACAATGAGAGGATGGGAATTGATTGCCAACTAAAATGAAACTTCTGTGTCTTTATTGCAACTCTCACCATAAACTTATTTGAATAACATCCTTTGAACATCAACACTTCATTCTCGAGTATGTGTGACAGTTTGTGGATCGGGATTTTTAACATCATCACCCAAGTGTCTCTGCTTGACCCATTGGAACAATTGATTTTCCTCTTCTTCATCTATCTCAGCCGAAATGTCAAGCAAATCAAGGTAATCTTTCTCAACAACTTTATCATTTTCTTCCTTCATATTGTGTATTTAGTTTAATGTTATAGAAATTAAAAACTAATTGTTGTAGTCTGGGGTAAGCAAGACAATTTTTTTGTTTTGTGTGGATTAAAGTGAATGTGCTCCAATTTGTCTCACAAGCTGAAGATGATGTGGTTTGTGATAGAACCTTGTTGGTCAACTTCCTCAATGTAAAGGTCTAGTTTCCATACATGAACCACCATTCAGCTGCAACCAAATAAATGATATGAATACTTATGTTCTAAATCTACAATGATATGACAGTGAAATCATATTTCTATTAATAAATAATGCTCATTGGGAACCATTTCTAACCTCGATGCAATCATTACTTGATCATCAAATCCTCTCTTTGCATCTCAGAAGAATATAAATACCTATTCAATATGTCACTATCAAATGAAATTGTAATTTAAACGAGACTTTGTATTATAACCCTATTAATTTACCTCAATTTCAAATTGATCAAGGGCTTCGACTATAGGGTCTAATTTGGAAAAAACCTCATGGATAACTTCAAGTAGGTTGGGATTGCTACCAACTCTAAGTTTATATCGAAACCTTGGATTGAGAAAGTATACTATAATAGTTAAATACAATTAATATTTTGTAAAATAAAATTAATACATTAAAAACTAACAACCTTTAAAAATGGATAGTTCTTCGTTACTTGCCGCATGAAGTGGATGTTTGAGTGTTTTATTTTAATGGTCTTTGATGATTTATAACATCCAATCTCTAGCATTTCAATGAACAAGGTTCTTTTTTATCACTCAAATTAACTCGTAGACATATGGCATCATGGGAACAACTTTTGAATCCATGATTCGAAAAATGGAGTACAATGACTCATATATTGACACTAGCTTTGCCATTTGGTCCCAATAAGGATGGTTAAATATTAGTTTTTCGACCTTTTGTCCAATTGTCGTATGACTTAACTTGTGTTATGCCCATTCATCTAGTTGTTTCAAATCGACTCTCTACACTTAGATGATGACGTTAGAAATCTTGATTTATGAATTGTTACACATGCTCGAGAATGATGTCTTAAGAGGGGAGGGAATAAACGATTGAGATGATGATAATGCTAGAAATGATGATATTGGACAACAACACCAAAGTAAACATCCATTAAGCTCATTCACTTGTGAAGATGATTTCACACACTATATACACAAGACAAAGACCATACTTTAGAAGAGTTGCTCTAGGCATTGGAGCTATTGGAAAGCCATATAGAGGAAGACAATGAAGGATAACACCATACAATGATGACTCATTTTTAGCCAGTTTTAAGTCAATGAGTATAAAGACTTGATTCAATAACTCATCAAATGGTATGTTAATTATGGTATCTTCAAAATTATTTGATAGGTTTAAGTTTAACTGATGAAAATTATGGTATGTTAATTATCCTCTATTCACACAAATGTCATACCACATTTCATATCAAATACAATGAGGATTTGAAATAAACACATGGGAGAACCTCAAGTTTCCCATTCATGGAGGGGTAGAGGGTAGGACTTTATACCTATGCATGATATGTTTGTATTTACAATTAATATTATTGAAACCCTATGTCTTTGTACTAATATTGTTTATGACAAGATGAGATTCCTTCATCTAACATTGCAATGGAATCACATCAAACTTCATTTTGGTACTAAAAGACCATTAGGTTCATTACAATATAATATGTATAAATGATTTGACATTTAATGAAATCAAGTATTTAATGTACATTAACTTGAGTGTACACATGCAAAATTTATATTTATTATCATCGCACATGATGTTATTGTTGAATATCACAAATATATGTCAATTACATTTCAATAAAAACTTCAACATGTATATATTCTTGCTTATTTTATTATTTTTTTGGAACTTTCTCTAATATTTCCATGAGTTTTGATCAATTTGTATTCTATCGATTTTTTTTTTATGAACATTTCCATCTATACATTTTTAATTCAGTGACTCATCAAATGCGACCAACAATTTTAGCCAATATCTATCCCTCTTATACTATGGGTTATGATTAACCTCCTAAAAAATATTCAATAGGTTCAAATTCAACTAATGAAGATTATGATATTTTTAACAATCCTCCTACAAAAATGTCATACCACATTCCATATCAAATACAAGGAGGATTTGAAACAAATACATGGGAGAATCTTTAGTTTCCCATCCACGGAGAGGTAGTAGGTAGAACTCAAAATACCTTTGCATTGTACGTTCATACATACAATCAGCATGATTGAAACTTTATGTCTTTTGTACCAATATTATCTTTAACAAGATGAGATTGTTGACATTTAATGAAATCAAATATTTAATGTACTCTCTTATAAGCGCATATGATATTATTGTCGAATATGACAAATTATATCCTATTCTTGCTTATTCTATCATTTTTTGGAGTTTCTGCCAACATTTCCATAATCAATTTTTGTCCCATCAATTTTTTTGTCAAAATTTCCACCAATATTTCCTAATATATCCCTGTATCTGTAAAATGAAATTACTGATATATTTGTGAAAATGGATATATTCATCTTGGCTTTGTATCTATAAAAAAGAGTCTTGAAACAATTTTGTTGCTCCTGTAACTTAGTTCTTTCTGTTTGTTCTAAACTCACCTCACTGCTATAGGAATTAATTGATGACAATATCTTAGTCATTTTTCTGTTGTTTTGACCAGATACTTAGTCATTTAGGCATTGAGGTATTTGTTGGGGGGAACCTTGGGATTCCACTCTCGGAAGCTGCTATCCAATGTTTGACGTGTCCTTCTCCAAAACCTGTACAGGTAATTTGATTGTTTTGGTTGACAGTTTCTTTCCAGCCGATTGTATTTATGTCATGATTTTTTGCATGTCACCCCATCCACAAAGTGTTTAGTTTATGATTTAGTTGTTTCTTGAAGGTTTGATCTACTTTTCTGAAGGTCAAGATAGTTACTTGCTAAACTGATGTTACAACAAATTTCCAGGTTGCAGTTGTGGAGGTTAGCAGTTATCAACTGGAAGTTCCTAACAAGCACTTCTGCCCTTCAGTGAGTGGGTTCTAGGATATTGCATTACAACCTCCCAAGCACCATCATATTGGCTTTGTTTTTTGTTTTTATTTCCTATTTATTAATTTTATGAGCATATTTTCAGGTTGCTGTGGTTTTAAACCTCACATCTGATCATCTGGAAAGGCACAAAACAATGAAGAACTATGCAATCACCAAGTGTCGCTTACTTTCTCACATGACCAACAGCAAGCTGGGAATTCTACCTTTTGGTATTTTCGATTTAAAATAGTACACTATTTAAATTGTTAATTAGATCTCTTTGTCTACACACCCTCACTTACAGAACATAAGTTTTCCTTCAGTTAAATTAGATTGATCTTAATACAGTTTCTGAATGTATTCTTAAGGAATGTGAAGCATGAATCTTGTGTACTAGTGCATATGACTACATTCATAAACGAGGCTGACAATTTTGAATCCCATGAGTGAATATTTAAGCAGAGGGTGCTAAGAACACCCTTCATGGTTTTGACAGTTAGCCTGTTATCATACCTTTGTTTTTGGCATGTGGTTTCTTTTGTTAGTTTCTTAAATCTTGTTGGTTCTCATTCTTTTCTGTAACTTACGAAAGTTTATTTATAACTGCCAATTATATAATTTGTCTAGGTAACAAGCTCTTGAATGAAGCAATGGAGGAACTTGTGAATGAAGTTAACCTAGCTTGGATAGGAGCCTTTCCAGGTGTCAAAGTAAGAAATGTCTCAGTTCTAATATATATTAGGAAAATCTTGGATTTGAGTACTCAAATTTCTCAAAATGGCATGTTTCCAGCTTAGTAGTTTTGTGAGTAAATATTTAAGAAAGAGAACAGCCTATCAAAACAATAATACGGAGGCCCAATAAGAGGGGTTGCCATCTAAGATATCAATCCAATTTCATGGTGGGACATCAAACTCTTTGATGCTTACTATTTTGATGCTAGAAATGCCCCAAATTGGCATATTTAAACTTGAGTACTGCACCCATTGACATGGGCAATGTGTCTATATATGTGTGGGAATCCATTTTTTTAAGTTTGTGATTGAAAAGGAATTTTCTTCATCATGTATCTTCACTTTGGATTGTTTTATTCATCATATGTGGCATTGACATTAGTTTCTTATGTGCTCAAGGTTGACATGGAGGAAAAGGTTGCCAGTTTACGAGTTCCTGCTATTGGTGTTGTATCAGAGCTTAAATTGGGTGCTTTGAATGTGATGGGGACACACAATTATTACAATGCTGCAGTGGCTGCATTATCTGTTCTTGGACTGGATATGGGAATTGATACTGAAGCCATCAGTTCAACTATTGAAAAACTGAGGGTGCCACCTCATAGGATGCAGATTGGTAAGTGGAAATGGATGGTCATCTTATTTGTTATATTGTACCATCTTCTTTTTCTTTCGAGAGATCCTTACAGAACCATGTGTTTGATGGTTTCTGTAGTGTAATATCTGAATGTTTACTGTTAGAATAGAAACAATCAAATCTGCACTTGATTATGCAAATAGGACTCTCTCTCTCTCTCTCTCTATTTATTTATTATTTTGTATTTGCAAGTCTGCAATTTCATGAGTAGAAATTCTCATGGTTGTAATTAGTTGCAAGGATTACTCTTGCATAAATATGAAACTTACTAAGGTAGTTTTCAAAAAGAAAGATCCTTTGGACCTACTCATACCATTACATTATATTGACAATTTCAAAAAACAGTTGCTTTACACTGTTATTATCTATAGGGCATGATTCCCTGTTTTCAAGAATTGTCTAGTTGGGAGAATTGACAGCGTTACAATATATTGATTTGGGAATGTAATTTATGGGAAATACTTCAAGCAAATTGCAAACTGATCTGTGTTGAACCTGTTAGATGTACCTCCTTTTCTGCAAAATCAGAATATGTATTGTTGTTGGGTGTCTAACTAATCTGAAATGTGCAAAATCAATTTGATAGAAATCTACATCTATAACCTCCTCTTAAAAGGAAGTTTCTGGATATTTGATTTGTGAAAATGCTACTTGTGCATTTTTTCTTGATTTGAAAGCACAATTTTAAATTATTTGCATTGAATTTGGGATCTTTATCATATTTTAACTGGTCAAAGTGGTTTTCCCTGCAGAAAATTAGATACGCAGTCACATAGCACAAAATAAAAAGTGAAAAATGAAAAATGGACAAAAATATCTTTGAATCTTGTTGTCATTGAACATCCATGCATATCTCCTTGAAATGTTTTATTTTCTAATCAAACTTTGAGTAGTTCTGTTTTTTATTTGCATTGATGGTTCAGTCGTTTTTTTATTTTTTATTTTTTGTGCACCAGCATTATTTTATTAATTTCCATAATTAGTTATTTTATCATTTGGATTCAAATGTTCTGATTTTAAGTATCATTCTGCAGTACACAAGGATTCCTATGGAGTTACCTGGATAGATGACAGCAAGGCAACAAATGTTGAAGCAACATACACAGGACTGCTGGGTCTGAACGAGCAAAAATCTGTGATTCTACTTGGTGGTCTTGCAAAGGTTACTTTGTCTTTTTCTTTCTTTCTTTCTTTTCTTCTTTTTTGTACAGGCAACCCAATTCTCTGATCGCTTCCTTTAAGTGTATGAAGGCCCACGATATCTACTTGGATATCAATCTCTAGAGTCTATTACTTTCTTTTGGATCTCGAAATTATCATAGGCACATCAGAAAAGAACTGTCTCACACCCAAATGACGAGTTATTGACATGATTGTTATCATATGGTTGATATGCTTAAGTGGTGGAAATATGCATGTAGATGCACATGTGGTTTGTCTCACGTTTGAAAGAAATCTGGAATATGGCCAATGAAAGCAATTTTCCCCTTGTGTTTTATTGCTGCTGATTATGTGACATGGCTAAAATGGTCTTGTGAGGGAAGACTACTTTACTAGCTTCTTTTTATTTATTTATTTATTTATGAGTGCTTCATGTCTACTTCTAAACGGTGTTTTCTATAATCAAGAGTTAAACTGTTCAGAGTCGTAAAGAATGAATCCCAGATCATCAACCTAATAGACCTCCAGTGCATTTCACATATGCTAGGCGAGCCAGAAATAATCAATGAACAACCTTTATCCTTTTTAGTGTAATTTAGTTGCTTTTTGTTAGTTGTGCTGAGCTGGATTCCGTTAGACTGCATTGGGTTCTTTGGGGCTGAGTTAGTGAGGATTGAGAATAAAAAGAAAGAAAAAGGAAAAATGGAGGAGGCAGGAAAAAAGTTGTTAAGTGAGACTGTGGGGAGAGTTTGCAGACCTCTCGAATGTCTGCTACCCAATCTTTGTAAGTTTTTTTATCAATGCAATTTTCTTGATTGTTGGCTCTTTCCTCCATTGCTGATAGAATTATGTTGTGTGTGGTGTGAATCCTAACACAACCTTGAAAATATGATTATTATCTTGTAGAAAAAAAAAATACAGCTATTTATCTTGCTTTGGTTTTTTTAATTCATGAGTTACTTGCAAAAACCTCTCCTTATCCTTGTCGTGTTTTGATGTTGTTCTTCTTTATGCATGATAGCTCATCCTTCTTGTTCTTTAGTATTCATTTTCTATAAAATGATTGGTTTGTTTGTTCCCAATAAAAAAGAAGTTGCTTGCAAAATTAATGTGAAAATGACTCAATTTGTAAAACACTTGAGTTCTCATTAACTCCCTCATCATTTATTTATTGGTAATTCATATCCCCCCTATATACCCATATGTTCCTTTGAAATCTGCTGACAGCATTGATAGGTGGGTCCAATATTGAATCATTAAACCTTGTGTACAACTCAAATATATTGTAGTTTTTACCCTGTAGAGCAGTTCCTTTTTTTTTCCTTTCTGTTGGCATTAGAGCTATGTTGGAAGAGCTATGGTGTCTTTGATTTACACAAGAAGCAGTTTACTGGAGGGGAAATTTAGAAATGTGGAGTCCATAGAAAGATAATGAATCCTAAATGGTGATTTTAACATTTTACAGAAGTTAAGAGGGAGATGTTGGCAGCAGTTTCCAACTGCTGATGGAGGGATGGTTGCTTGTCAATCAAGCACCATAAAGGGAGGGGATGTTTTTGTTTCTTGTCAGGAAAATGCCAGGTCTTTGTTATTGTCAGAAACCTCATGGAAGGTTTCTGTAATTTATCCTGGTTTTTATTAGAAGTGAAGCATTAAATTCATAAAACTATAAAATGTGATGGTACAGGGCCAACAGTAGCAGTAGATACAAACTACTAAGTTTATTTTTTATTTTGCAGGTTTCAAATTCACAAGAACCTAATGGTTTTGAGCAGCTGGTGGAACCACTAAAGTATCATCGATGTGTAATCACTGTATGCCATCTTTTTTCTTTTTCCCTCGTCTTTGTGGAAACTGAACTAGTATGGGTGCTGGTTTATTAATTTTTACTTAGTTACTACATTACGTGAAAGAATGATGATATCTTTGCATGGATGCTCCCCAGTTTGGATTTTCCGGACCTCTGATACAGAAGACACTATCTGATAATGGTCTTAGCATTCCTTGTTTTGAAGCTGCTAATCTGGAGGATGCTGTCAACTGTGCTAGGAGTGTGGCAAGATATGGTTTGTGTCTTCTTCAATGAGAGAATGTGCTAGAAAAAATTTAGTCTTCTTCAATAAAAGCATAATCATGTAGTTTATGAGGATATGTATTTTATTAGGATTCAACTTTTTCTCTTTGATACTTGGTGAGGAGATGTAGTTTCCTTGGGTTCAATTGTTCCATAGGGAAATATCATGGAGTCGCTTTTGCTAGGATTTTGTGGCTGTTATTGTAGTTGGGTAATGGAATACCAAAAACAATACCTAAACATGTTCAAAGATCCTGCACTGCACGCACTTTAGGAACGGTGATTTGTTAAAGGGAATATAACATCAAGCTCATCACCTCTTTTGTTATTAATGTGTAGGGGATGCAGTTGTTCTCAGTCCAGGTTGTGCAAGCTTTGATGAATTCAGAAATTTTGAGCACAGGGGGAAGGTCTTTCAGGAGCTGGTCTTCTCATCAGAATAAGTCTTGGTTAGCTAATTTGCTCTGGAAAGCAGATGAGTGACTCCTATATTATATATATGTTGTATATATGTTGTTCATTAATCACTTGTATTTAAGCTTTCCACCTTAATTTGGCTCATCAAACCCATCCAGTGTTGCCTCCACTGACATTTAAAACATGTATTAGTCGAATTGGTTGTCGCTGGCGCTGTTGAAACCCCAAGGCATTATCTTTATCAACATTATGATAGGACAAAATCTATCTCCTGTTAGGCCAAGCCCATATGAAATCAATGGGTTCTCATAGCCGAAGAACAACTTGATTTCCAAATAAAATTAGTAATTTGCTTTCAAAAATGGATAACCAAATGTTAACTTTGTTTATTCTCTGTTTTTCGATTAAAAAAAAAATCTGAATTGGTGCTGAAAATGAAAAATGTTTTTTGTTTTCTAAAATATAGAAAAATGAAAACAATACATAAAATACATTTAATAATAAATTTTTTTTAAAAAAATGTTTTATAAGATAGAGATATTTGCACTGAAAGATACAAAAAGCGGAGAAAAGGCCGGCTTCTAATCTAATAATTCCGTAAGGGTGGGTCTGACTCCCTGCAGAGTACAGACGGAGTAATCTTTCTCCGTTTTAAGTTGTAGCGACAGAAATAGAAATGGAGAAGGAAGGTTGACAAATACGACGGCGTTTCAATGACGGACGGAAACGACGGCGTTTTGCACCTCTTTGTGCCTGACATGAGAGTGTGGAGCAATTATCATGAGTCTTGATCGACAAAGATGAAGATTCAAGAAGAGGAAAAAAGAAGCTTTCCAAATAAACCCTAAAATCAATATCCATTTCTTCTCAACGGTGAAGCTTTCTCAGGTATTCTTTTCTTCTAGACCCTTCTTTTCTCTTCTCGATTCTCTCTTTCCTCTTTTTACAATCCTAAATTTATTCAACCAATTCACATCGCTCTCTCTCTCTCTCCTCTCGCCATTGATTTCAACAGGTTTAGTTTTTTTTTGTCCCGCATTTCTTCTTATTCAATTTTATTGTTTTGGTTCTCCAGAATTTTTTTTTTTTTTTTTTGCAAGGCCTTTTTTCCGTTTTCGGGCAACATTTCAATATCCGGTGAACATTGACACATCCTTCGCATGTTTCTGCCACTGCAAAAAATACTCGGTGTTGCTGAAATTACCAATGTTTCTGAAATAAATTCCAGTCTAAGACCAATCTGATTCATTCTGGGAAAATTGGCATGTCCTTTTTTCTGCTGTAGGTTTTCTTGATCGGGGAAAAAATGTCACTGTTTGCTTGATCTAAAAGCTGGGCAATGAGTTATTGTTTTTTTCAATGTTTGCCCCCCGTTATCTGAGGCTATCTAACTGACACAAGCTTCAATCAAGATCTAAAAGGTGTATTTCTGTGGTTAAATGCTTAGCTTTTTCTGAGAGTGCATTATCACAAAGGAATCTCTATGACTTCCTGCATAGTTTTCCTTATGTTTAGCATTCATAAAAGAAATTTTATAGGATGACATGACTCAGCGGCTTCCTTTATCATACAAAGGAGTGTCAACTCCCAACGTGCCGTTGTTATGAATAGTATCTACTAGCTATATATCGGAGGTTATTTCATGAGAATTTGTTTATTCTTGCAAGTTCATGTCTGTCGGATGCATATGTGACTGACTATCCATTTTAGAAGCTCTATATATAGATGAATGGGGGGGAAAAGTATCTTTACTTATAGATAGATGATGATTTTATGAGGTGGTTAACACTGATGTAGAAGTATCGTTTTTTCAGGGCCATGCTTGAGTTGGTTTAGCCATTGAAGGGACTGTGCATTATACTTGTAACTTGCTATGACAACATGATAAATTGCTATCCCATCAGCACTTGTGCGAGGAATATTGTCCGGCTGAGTGGGTGTGTTCAGAGACAAATGAGCAGCCATATCTGTAGTTTGGTATCTCAAGGACCATCCAGTTCATTTAGTTTCTATTTTTACACAGGGCATTCCAAACCAAAAAATACCTTCGTGTCTGTCTCTGAGACATTCTCTTGTTCATCCATTACTGGCTTTCATACATTCCAGGGGAGCTGTTTTTATTCTGGCTTCTCCAAGCGAAGGGGGAGCTCACGTTCACTAACAGTTAAAAGTTTGATTGGTTCCAGAGGACCTTCAAAGAGAAGCCTTAATATTTCATTGACATGCCAAAATATGAATGTGAGGCTTTTGGTGCCAAAACAAGGAATTCTTCCTAAAATCAAATGTAATGTGGGATCAGTGTCTTGGCCACAAGGATGTGCCTCCGCTGGATTAATGTTTGCACTGTTGGTTTGTTATTCAAGTTCTGAACCAGTACATGCTGAATCAGCCCAGAAAAAGGAGGATAAGAAAGATGAATGCTATACCAATTCACATGGCAAGAAAGTCTATACTGACTATTCCATTACTGGTGAGAAGTACATAGCTGGTCTTTATATTCCATGGTTGTCTGACTCTGTTTCTTTTATAATTTCCTTTATTTAGAACTATTTATGCATTTTGATTTTATCTCAATGGGATGTGTTCTGATGTAGATAATTCCATACTGTGCAGGCATACCTGGAGATGGGAGATGCTTATTTCGCTCTGTTGTTCATGGAGCTTGTTTACGGTCTGGAAAACCAGCTCCAAGTGAAAGCTGTCAAAGAGAATTGGCTGATGAACTACGAGCTGAGGTATGTTTTCCATGCTCTTTCATACATGTCTTGGAATTTTTTGTTTTGTTTTTTTTTTTATTTTTTATTTCCATTCTCTTTTTGTTATAGATAGGAAAACATAGTTTTCTTTCAAGGCTTAGTTTTTTGGACAACATAGTTTTCTTCCTAGGCATGGTGATTGGTGTGTCAAGATGGCATGGTGGGCCTTTATGAATTTGATGTGGCAAATTGTGTTTCTTTTGTCTTGAAAGCATCAGCAACTAAAAACTTCTACTAATTTTTAATATGAAACCTATCTCTTTGATGCAAGCCCTTCAAAATCTGTCAAGTAACAACTGGTATACATATGTTATGGGGTTAATGATAAGCTTGTCTTTGACATGATTTGTAACTCTTTGAATTTCCTGATTTCTTTGAACTTGCTGGGTTTGTCAGGTTGTGGATGAGTTTATCAGAAGAAGATCTGAGACAGAATGGTAAGTTTTGATTAGTTTTATAATTCTGAGGAATGTGTGTTCTGCTCTGGATTTTATTGCTATTTGAATATATTATCACCAAAAGAAATAGTTTATTCTATTTAAAATTTAAAAGAATGAGATTTGTGTAGATGAATCATTAAAGCTATTCCTGTATTCCGATTTTGATATGCCTCTTCAGCTAACAAGAATCCATCAAGAAATATTTTCTTCAATCTAAAATTTTAAAGAATGAGATTGTGTAGGTGAATCAGTAAAGCTGAACTGTATTCTTATTTTCACATGTATCCTCAGCTAACTAGAATCCATGAGTTATTGACTCTTGTGGATGACTTCATCATGACCAAGGACAAAAATATCGGAATATATTGTGTATTAGAGAGGATGGATACGATATATAGGTAAAATATATTGACTGACGAAAGTATCGGTAAATATCAACAATATATCAGTGATTTTGGATATATTGGCAATACAAGTAAAATATTAGTCATAGATGGAAAAAAATCGCCGAAATTTCCAATATATCTCTGGAGATGTATTAGTGATATATCAATGAAAAAAACAGTGATGTCTAATACCCAAACTTTTTAATCTTCTCTAATGGGCCAAAAGATGGATGAAGCCTAACAACTTAATATATGTAAATTTTTAACTTTAGTATAGGCCAAAGATGGACTTAGGCCCAACCCACCCATCTATTGTGGCCAAGTGTCGTATAAGGCAGCACCTTATGCTCTTATTGACACAATAAAAAATCTCATACAAGATAAGGACTTAAACTCAAGTGCTTAAGTTTAAAACGGATGAGTTATGTCATTAAGCCAAACTTATTTTATGGTATATATGTACTTAGAATTGTTTATATATATGATTATTATACGTATATTTGTATATATTATAATATACTTTATAAATTAATTAAAATAAAATTATTATAAATTAATTAATTTTAATTATCTTATAATCTATTTTTTATACTAATTAAATATAAGACAAATATAAAATCATAAATAAAATTAATATTTTTAAATACAAATATTTTATGTCAAAATGTACCAATATTTTTAAATAAAAATTATAAATACATTTGAATCGTTAATTAGTACATTTACAGTAATTTTATTTTATTTTGATATTCAAGTGTAAGAATAGCCCATTGAGAATAAATTAACTTAGTACATTTTTAAATTAGTATAACGTTGAATTTAAATTAGTACATTTTTACAATTAATTAGTATATTTTCAATAAATGTAAGAAAATTAACTTAGCATAGTATTACATTTGAATCACATAATTAGTACATTTGCAATAATTTAGCTTCATAATGAGTGTTTACTTACAAAATTCACATTTCTTATCGACAGACACAATATAATTAAATTTAATATCACAAATCATATCATACATGTATCAATTTCTTCAACAAAACAACTTTAAAATGTCTATTATATTTCTAATTTCATTTCTAAGAGTTTTTTCCTACATTTTTATGAGTTTTGATCAATTTTTTGTCCACCGATATCTTGTATCAAAATATCCGCCAATATATCTTCGTTATATCCGTAAAATCCAAGTATTAATATATCCGTAATTATCGATATTTTCATCCTTGGTCATGACTAATAGCTTTAGGCTGCCAATCTTGCTGACTGTTTCCATGTATAGGACAAACAAATCGGATATACACATGAAATCTGGCTTATGGTCTGTGGCTATTCCTATGGAGTATATGACATCCATCTTATTTAGAAAAGAAGCTGACAGTGATCCCATTTCAACTGATGGGAAAATTCTTGCAGATTGACTTTTTATTTGCTAACTTAACAATGTGGGCAGGTTTATTGAAGGTGATTTTGATACTTATGTTTCACAAATGAGGAAACCGCATGTATGGGGAGGTGAACCTGAATTATTCATGGCTTCACATGTTCTCCAGTGAGTCCCTTTCTCCCTCTTGTTTGCTTTCACCCTCTCCTGAATGTCTGTGTGTGTGTATTTTTCATCTTTTTTTTTTTTTTTTTCTTTTGGTTTTACAATTGAAATGCACTTGTTTGGTCTAAAAAAACCGTGAAAAAATATTTATCCACATGAAAGTTACACTTCCCTCATGAATATTGATCTCAGTTCCTTTGGTCTTGTTTGCTTGCCATCCTAGTGCATCTCATTCAGTGTCGGAGTGCAATCATCTTCCCAGTGCTTTCCTTTGGTTTTGCTTATTTAGGGGCATCCAGCCCCTTTAATAAAAAAAATTATAAAATTGAGGACATTAAAGTGACATGAATCTGAGGTTCTGATAACTGCAGGATGCCGATCACAGTCTACATGTATGATAAGGATTCTGGTGGCCTGATAGCCATTGCAGAGTATGGACAGGAATATGGCAAGGAAAATCCTATTAGGGTCCTTTATCATGGCTTTGGCCATTATGAATCTTTGCAAATTCCTGGAAAGAAGGGGGCTAAATCGAGACTTTAGCGATGGCATTACCATCAGAATGGCAGAGTGATTAACTGTACCAATAATCAACATAAAGGAAAGGTATGAGTACCTTACATGTTTGTAACCTCCATTTTTTTTTTTCATTTTTTTCATGATATAAGCTTGAGTGAAATTAAGTTGTTGAATTCCTGGTTCAAAAGACCTTATTTTATTTTTTAAAATAAGAGTCAGAATCTTCTTCATCATGAATGGAGGAATCACTATTGCAGACTGTTCATTTCCTCTTTTTAACATGAAACTTTTGACAAAGCAAGTGAATTTGCCGTTGGAACGGGACATTGGTTGTTATGGGGTTCTCGTGAAAGATTGATAACTGAAACCAGAGTTTTAGCATAAACCTATTCTTGTTCATGGCAGTGGGGTCGTGGCCCAAATCAATTAATTGATATTGGGCGTGGGACTCTTTCAACTGCAATTACTTCTACATTGAAGTGCATAGTAATCTTACAGCCGCCAACTGTTGATAATGGATTGCTATGGTGTCAGCCATGGAATCATACACTGAATGCTCTCTCCCCAGTTAGGTATGGCGTTATTTGGAGTTAGGACCACCCCAAGTCCAGAAAGATATGACGAGCGTTGGTTGTTAAGGGTCTCTCTCCACGTCTTTTCATATTTTCGGTCTTGCAGACTACTAGTTGAGGGTGCCTCACCCCAAGTGCCCTATGTTTTTCAGAGGGTACGCCAAATGCCCCTACACCATAAATGAAAAAGAAACAGCTGTTAGGGTAGCCCCCCCATACCCATTGGAAGAGAAAAAATTTCCCTTGTCCCTGTGTGCTTGGAGCAGTGCCCCTCCTCTCCCCCACTCTCAAAAAGTAACCGATGTGTGCCTTTCTTTCTATATTCTTTTTGTGACCACCTCCTTAAAACGACAATTTTGTTATTGGTGTTCCATTCCACCTGCTTCAGAATTTCCAAGAGAAAAAGATGGAAGGGAAAGTCAAGACAACTTTATTTTGTTTTCTTCTCTATTTAAAATGATATTTGTAAATAAAATATTATTTATGAGGTTATTATATGAATATGCATTAATTTTTAACATAATCAAACAAAGGAACCGGATTAAAAGGGACGCGAATCTTAGGGCATGTTTGGTTTGTTTTCAAGGTTGTTATATAAATATGCATTAATTTTGGGCATAATCAAACACAGGAACAGGATTTAAAGTTTCGAGAAACTTAAGGCATATTTGGTCTGTTCTCAAAAGATAAATTTTTGAAAACAAAAACATACAGGCGCCCTATGGATCTGTATAAAAGGTAAAAACTGTTAAATATGCTTTTTTGCACTTCTAAAGCTTTATTAAAAGTAGTTTTTAAGTTTTTAAAATGTGTTATAAATTTTGGATTAAAGAGAATTTATTTTGATAAAATGATGCTTTTTTATGTAAATTGAGATTTTTTTAAAAAAATTATTTTAAAAACAAATCGAAAACATGAAAAAGATGTTGAAAAAAAAAGAAGCTATATCTAGGTGAAGTGATTTTTTAGATTTTTAAAATTTTATTAAATATTTATTTATTTTTCAATAACACATTTTAGGTTAAACATGGTTCCTAAAATTATTGTCGACTCGTATATGTTTATAATAGAGTTACGAGACCATTGATTTTGGTCGAATCCAAGGTGAGAAGTAGTCTTTTATCAATTATGTTTTTTTAAATATCAAAATCTATGCTTATTTTTTAAGACACAACTTCCAAATGTAAAATTGAACATAAAAAAGTAATTATTTCTAATTTTATTTATTTTAGCATTAAAAGAAGCATTTTATCTAGATATTTGGATGAGAAATCTTGGTGTTTTGAGTTTTTTTTGCCCGGGTTACTTTTATAATCAAAATGTAATTTTAAAAAAAAAAAAAAACCCTATACACATATGTGGACAACTCTTGTGTGTTTCGTTGCAGTGTATTAAAGAAATCCCATAATGCACGGCCTTCTAAAATTCAAAAACTGCCGTCCCCATGTCAGGCTTGGGATCCATGGACTGTTCTGTACTCGACAACACTAGCGCTTGGCAAATGATATTATGATAATAGTAGGCTATTAGTAGCAATATAAAATGTGGGTTTTGATTTGTCGCCTCCTTTAGAGTTTCTTAGACCCGTATGCTTGCTTGCTTGCTTGGTAACTCGGTGACCAACTGACAATAGGAAATAGAAATGAAAATGGGAAGAACGTTGAATCACGAAATCATTAACATTCCATTTCCGTAATTATTTTATAATTTTATTTTTTAAAAGATGGAAATTAAATTTGAAAAAATGTTTAAATATTGTTTTTCTACTTTTATTTTATTTTTAAATTAGGTTAAAAATTAAAATTTTCACTCAAAGCTGCTTCTCTTCCAATAAATATTTGTAATACAAAAACTAGGCAACCCTTTACCCTTGTCATGAATTTGAATCCGAGGACTCTCAGGGTATATTTACCTAATCGTCCCTTGTTGGTGGAACCTGAAAAGTTGACTCACTAGTACATGTCCTGTCTAATGATTTCTGACACCGCACTAGATTACTAAAATGTCCCTGCTTCTTTTTTTCTATATAACGTTACACTTTCCCTTTGAATTACTAAAAAGTCCCTACCACCCCACTTTGCAGATGAGAAAAGCTGCTCTTTGCGTTTTTTTTTTCCTTTTTAAATACTTTTTATACCTTGAAAATGTATGGAATTTAAATTCAACTCCAACTACATTACTGTATATATATTAATATCAAATCAATAAAAGTTCTAAAATTGGAAAGGAGGGCAATTTGGTCATAAAATTCAAAACTTCGTATTCGCCACCTTGAAAACAACCCACGGAGCAAAGCTCGAACCCCGTCGTCTTCTTCTTCTTCTTCGTCTCAACTGTCTATTGTTTATTTGCCGAGAGATATGTTCACAGGCTAAGCAAAGCTGAAGAATCAGTGGCATTATCCAAAATGTTGTTGTTCAGAGCTGAACTTGGGCTTGCTTCTTTTCTTATCTTCTTCACTTGTCTTTCTTCTTCTCTCAACTCCGATGGCCTCTCCCTTCTCGCATTGAAAGCGGCCATTGTCAGCGATCCAACTGGGGTCCTTGACACATGGTCCGAGTCTGACTTGGTTCCGTGTCACTGGGGTGGGATCTCCTGCACTCACGGCCGAGTCACCGGGGTTTTTCTTCCCAACAGAAGCTTCACCGGCTACATTCCGTCTGAGCTCGGAGCTCTGGTCAATCTTCGCCAGCTTAGTCTGGCTAATAACAACTTCTCTAAACCCATTCCTTCTCGGCTCTTCAATGCCACCACTCTTCTCTCTCTAGACCTCTCTCACAACTCTCTCTCTGGTCCACTCCCGACCCAAGTCAAAGCCCTCAAATACCTAGTGCACTTGGATCTTTCTTCGAATCTCCTCAATGGGTCTCTCCCTGAAGAGCTAGCCGAGCTGGAGAACCTCGCCGGAAGTTTGAATCTGTCACACAACCGGTTTTCCGGCGAGGTGCCGGCTTCGTATGGGAAGATTCCTTTGATGGTCAGCTTGGATCTCCGGCACAACAACCTCACTGGAAAGATTCCACAGATCGGGTCTCTTTTGAATCAGGGTCCCACAGCTTTCTCTGGAAACCCGAGTCTCTGCGGCTTTCCTCTGCAAACTTCATGCCCAGAGGCTTCAAACCCCAAAATCTTTGTAAACCCAGAAAACCCCAGAAAACCTAACCCTAGTTTTCCAAATGGCGCCGCCGATGAAGGCGAAGAAAGACAAAAATTAGGAGGCGGGTCGGTGGCCGTACCGCTAATTTCGGGCATTTCGGTCGTGGTTGGTGTGGTATCGGTATCGGTGTGGCTGTTCCGTAAAAAACGGAGCTCAGGAGAGGGTAAAATAGGAAGAGAAAAATTGGCGAAGGAGGTGGAAGATGAAGGGCAAAAAGGTAAATTCGTGGTGGTCGATGAGGGGTTTGGATTGGAATTAGAAGATTTGTTGAGGGCATCAGCGTACGTGGTGGGAAAAAGCAGGAGTGGGATAGTGTACAGGGTGGTGGCCGGGAGGGTATCAGGTGCATCGCCCACAGTTGTTGCTGTGAGGCGCCTCAGCGAAGGCGACGGCACGTGGCGCATCAAGGACTTTGAATCCGAAGTGGAGGCCATTGCAAGGGTCCACCACCAAAACATCGTACGATTGAGAGCTTATTACTACGCAAACGATGAGAAACTACTAGTCTCTGATTTCATCCGGAACGGTAGCCTACATACCGCGCTGCACGGTAACATTTCCATCACTCCATCCATTTCTTAAATATATATTCAGTTATTATTGTTATACCATATGAAATTTGAATGTAACCCATTTATTTTGAATAATGGCGGGATTCCATGGGTCCCACTCAACACGGGCATTCCAACTCTTAAACTACTGCACCTAATTTTTAGTAATTAATTGTTTATTATGCCGTGTGAATACGGTATTCTTAAACTCCTTAGTTAGTGATTTTAGGAAATATTTTTAATTTTTTTAGTATTTAATATTTTCTATTTTTTAAATGTGAGAAGAATTAACAACCACGACATAAGGTTGGATGATGGTACTTATGTTATCGATATCTAGTTTATTTGAAGGATTTGATGATATGGTGGAAAATAAAAGTAAAAAATGGAAACAAATAAAATAAAAAGCAAATTTGAATTAGGGTCATGGAAGGTACCCTTTTATGCTACCTAAAACGCCCACCAATCAAGTGGTGTCACATCTCGTGTCTCATCCCTCTCTTCGAACCATGGAATTTTCCTTTGAATTATGCACTTTTAGTTTATATGCAACTACAATAAATCGTAGTTTTTGGACTTGCAGGTTACAAGATTTGTAAATGTTTGTGCGATTGAATTAAGTTGCCTGCATGCCTGCAAGTTTTTCAGAGACTATAGGTGTATGGCTCGGTTGTTACTGTTCTTGTCTGTCTCATCTTTATTGACTGAGTACCATTGAATGAGTTCTGATTTTTGTTGCATTTTCCTTTTTTGGTTTTCTATGCCCCAAGAAAGTATTTTGATGGTGACCGAACTAGCTCAGGTGAATTGAGCTTGAGATGTCTATCATGGACTGAATCATGTGAGCGGTCCAAAAACAACCTCCAATGATATAAGCTTAAGTACCTTGATACGGTACCATTGACTCCAGTCATTCACATTATCTGTTTTACTGAGATCTTTTTTGAGTGTTAGGATGGAATCCGAGATCTCCGCTCATTCTTATGTGTAAGGTGGGACAGAGCATGATTGGCATTTTATTTTGCCAGAAAAAGAACCAAAAAGGTTGGTAATGCAAACATGATGATGAGTTATCATAAGTTTTGTTTACCCTTAAACCACCTTTTCTTTGAGCATCCCTCAGGGGCTTGATTAGAGCTCGACTCTAAGAATTAGGTTAGTTAGGCATCCTGCTTGGGTATAGTTAGGTTTGTTGTCGTAGCATTTGAATTATTCATTTTACTTAACTTACTTTGATGGCATCATACCCTTCTTGATGTATTAGTCGGTGACCATTTATTCATCATCTGATAGCTATTATACTCACGTGTTTTTCTTTGATTTTCTCTTGCATGGGATGAGAATCAAAGTACCGGAAAAGTTAATTTCAATAGATGGTGACAATGTCTGTTTTTGTCATTGATCCTTCTTTTCTATTTCTGCTTTATGGTGATACCCTGATATTAAATGCTGCACATGTTTTTCATCTTTGTGGTCTCCTTGCCTTAAGCCTTACACAGTGATTTCTCCTCTTTCTCGGTAATAACTCTGTTCTGATTTCACCCTGAGAAATGGTTATACATCTATCCTTCCATTATTTCTTTGAAGAACACATTAATACCTGCTTTATGCTGAATTTTCTACTTATGATTGAACATCTGATTTAAGTAAATGGGCCCTGTTCACATCATCCATGGATTTTCAGTCGCAATCAAGCTTGTTTTGTTTTGTTGTTTGCCTCACAAATACAAAATTTACATAAATCCCATTATGCTTAACTTTATTTATGTCCCTAACAAGTCTTTCCCCCCCTCCCCCATATTATGATGCCTTGGGCTATGTTTGGTTCCCGCAAAAGTTGAGGAAAAATGCAAGGGAAAGAAAATATAGAGGAAAAGTAGAAGGAAAGAAGAAGTGAAGGAAAATAAAAAAATAGGTTTAACCTTAATAATTTATTTTTATATGTTTCTTCAAACTCATTTCACTTATTTCTCTCTATTATAGAAAAATTAAATAATTTTAAAATATATAAATTTTTGAGGAATTTTATTTGGTTTTCTTTTGTATTTTTCATTATGAATTTTCCTTAAGATTTTTTTTTCTTTCCTTACTACTTTCTAGGGACCAAACATAGCCAAAATGTGTTTGCTGCACAGTAACATAGCCCCCACTCCCTCTTTTTCTTAATATATGCTGTCATTCTATTTATTTTGAATAATGGTGGGGACTCGGTGGGTCCTACTTAACCGGGCAATACAATTTGAAACAGCTGCACATAATTTTTACTTTTGAATTTTTAGCAAATATTAATTGTTTGTATTCTTCATTTATTTTTTTATGGAATTAATAGTTCTATATTTTTAAACCAGAAGAGTTTTGTTGTTTATTATGTTATATGAATTAAGTTTTTGACCCAAAAAAAAAAAAAATTAAGTTATAGCTTCGTGAAAAAATCATAAATAGCAATCATATAACAAGGATTAATAATAATAACAGTAAGATTGGATGATGGTAGTTATGGTATTGATGCCTAGTCTATTTGAAGGATTTGATGATATTGTGGAAAATAAAAATAAATAAAATAAATGCATGATTTGAATTATGCAATTTTAGTTTATTTGCATAATTTTAGTTTATGGTGATGGTGAATAGAGCATATGTTTTCAACTTTTAGATTACAAATCTCGGAAATGTTTGTGCAGCAGAATTAATTTGCCTGCAAGTTTTTCAGATATTTGCAGTCTATGACTCAGTTATTATTGTTCTGGTTTTTCTTGTCTTTATTGACACAGTACCATTGAATGAGTTCTGATCTTTGTGGCATTTTCCCTTTGTTCTTCTATGCCCCAAGAAAGTATCTTGATGGTGACCAAACAAGCTCAAGCACGTCGGGCTTGGGATACGTGTCATGGACTGAATCATGTGGGTGGGTCAAAAACAACCTCAAATGATAAGCTTAAGTACTTTGACCCCATGCCATCAACACCACTCATATACATTATCCATTTTTCTATGATCTATTTTAAATGTTAGGTTAGAATCCGAGACTTCCAAGATGATTGTCATAATGTCATCAGACACCTTCATTTTGTCTTCTGAATAAATCACTAGCTCCACTCATTCTCATGTGTGAGGTGGGACCAAACATGATTGGCTTTTTCTTTTTCTAGAAAAAGAACCCAAAAGGTTAGTAATGCAGATGTGATAATGAGTTATCATAAGCTTTTTTTACTCCTAAACCACCGGTTTTTTTAAAATCCCTCATGTGCTTGATTAGGGCTTGACTCATAAAATTAAAAGGCCAAAATAGTGACATCTGATTCAGGTGTAAACAGGCATCGTGCTTGGGTTTTGATAGGTCTGATTTACTTAACATATGATCAACAATTTTTTAGGATTTCATGAAATGGCTGCATTTTCTTTGATTTTCTTTTGCATGGGATGAGAATCAAAATACCAAAAAAGTTCATTTCAATAGATGGTGACAATGTCGGTTTTGCCATTTTCTTCTGCCTTTTGTGATTGATCCTTCTTGTCTATTTCTGCTTTATGGTGATACCCTGATATCAAATGTGGTACATGTTTTCATTTTGTTGTTGTCTTCTGAACAACTTGCTGCAAACCTTACAGAGTTCTTTGTCTTCATTCTCTCAGTAACAACTCAATTATGATTTCACTCAGGATTTTTTTTTTCCTATCTTTCCATTATTTTCGTTAGAGAACGAATTAATTCCAGCTTCATACTGAACGTTAGATCTCTGCCGATCTGCCTGATTTTATTAAATGGGCCATACTGTAAACATCATCCATGGTTTTTCACTAGCAATCAAGTTTGTCCCATTGAGGTCTAGGAGTGGGACAGGACATTGTTCGGGTTTTATCAAGGTTTTATGCATGTTTGTTCCCCTGTTTGCCCACAGAAATATGAAATTTGCATAAATCCCATTATATTAAACTGCATTTTTCCATCACTAATGAGTCATTTTCTCTGTTATGGTGCTTAAATGTTGTTGCAGGTGGGCCTTCCAATACATTGCCACCCTTGTCATGGGCAGCAAGGTTGAAGATTGCTCAAGGCACTGCAAGGGGTCTAATGCACATCCATGAATGCAGCCCTCGGAAATACGTCCATGGGAACATAAAATCATCCAAAATCCTTCTTGACGATCATCTTCAACCTTACGTCTCTGGTTTTGGGCTCACCCGGCTAGTCTCAGGAGCCTCCTCCAAGAAGCAGAACTCACACCAAGTCAGCACCAACTCTGTACTGGGCTCTAAAGCTTCACCCAACTCTATCGCCTACTTAGCACCCGAGGCTCGTGTCTCCGGCACCAGGTTCACCCAGAAATGTGATGTCTACTCCTTTGGCATCGTCCTTATGGAGGTTCTAACTGCTCGGCTACCAGACGCCGGACCTGAGAACGATGGTAAAGGATTGGAAAGCCTTGTGAGGAAGGTTTTTCGGGATGAACGGCCATTGTCTGAGATCATAGACCCAGCACTGTTGCATGAGGTATATGCCAAGAAACAAGTTTTATCTGCATTCCATGTTGCTCTCAACTGCACAGAGCTGGACCCGGAGCTGCGGCCGAGGATGAGAACGGTTTCTGAGAGCCTTGACCGCATCAAATCACAATGAAAAAGAAAAAAAAAAAGAAAATCATGTAAAATTGTCTGTGTTTTTTGGTGAATCCAATGTTGAAGCTGGATTCTTTGTTTTGTTAGTGATTCTCTGAATATTTTGAGAGGTGTTTGGATGTATGTTTTGATGATGCATGTATTGAAAGGAAATCACATCTCGATTTCCCATCAATTTCAGTTGTGTTTAGATGTTTTCTCTCGTCAATATTCAACTCTGATTACTATTCAGCCCACATTTGAATTCAATATTCATTCTAATGCTTTCACCCTTCAATTTTATTTATTTTTTATATAAATAAAGGAAAGTTTTTCAAAATCACTTAAAATATTTCTTTTAGAAAAACAGACATTTTAAAGTTTTTATCCGTTTGTTTCATATGAAATGTTTCTTTTCATCTATGGAAATATTTATTGAAGTCCATTTTTATCCTTATGTATTTGAGTCTATATGTCCTTCCTATCTACTCTTTTAGGAGTGAAAATGAATATTGGAATTGACAAATGTTGTATTGGTTTGAAATGGACTTTTGATTGCGATAAGATTTTTAATATCTTTTAAATAATTTTTAAAAAAATCATGACCTTTTTTTTCTTTATCTACATATTTAAAAAAGAAAATTTCAACTATAATAAGGCGTCGTCATTCTTTTAATAAAAACTAAACATCATATTGAAAATATCTTTTTTCATGATTCCAAAAATTTATAAAATGACAAATTTATTATCATTAATCCATAACTAGCATCGTGGGATGGAACTATTGTTTTCCTTTATCGTCTTTAATTTATCCAGCAAGTTTTTCTCCATCCAACACATCATATTGAAAATGTCTTCTTCTATAATTTCAATGACTTACTAAGTGATGCATCCATCATTATCCGACCCATAACTTGTAATATAATTCACCAATTAAAAAAATAAAATATTATTAATATTTGACTGCTATTGATTTAAATGAATTTTTATCATGGTGTGTTTAATTTTACATATTTTCTTCGTATCATCTTGTGTTTATATCTTGTCATTTAGTGTTTATGTTGTCTAAATCTTATATTTTTATATTTTATTCCATTTATTAAAATTTAATTATACAAATTAAATCCAAAGTTTAGTATGCAATTTAAAAGTACTTAAAAAAAAAAAAAAAAAAAAAAAAAAAAAACAATTGAAGTGCCACTTCCCACTTCCCAGCTCGCTGAAATTTGAACCACGTAAATAAAAGGAAAAGTGTCTTTTCACTTTTGGTTGGTTGCCTCCTTTGAAAATATATGTAAAATAGAGAGAGCCAAAGAATCCTTGCCAAAATCAAAATAGATCTGGAAAGAATCCACGTAGAAAGATCTCTTTGTAGAGCCTCTAAAAATAGGAACTTGCAACAAAAAGATCCCCCAAACGACAATAGAATCGAGATGACTTTACTTGTTCTTGGGCCCATTCTCTTCCTCCAAAAAGATCTCCACAAAAGAGTTACCTTTTCCAGGCCCACACATCCAAACAGCCCTTTACTTAATTTTTTTATTTCTTTTTCACCCTTTTTGAGATATAAAGCCCAAACCTAAATGCCCACCCTCTCACCCTCACGTGGCCCTGTTTCCCTCCACACAACCACCCACCATACTTTAATGCCCTTCTTTCTTTTTCTCACTGTCACTCTCATGCCCTAATTCAAGTATTAAATTCGGATAATATCAATTTTTTTTTTAATTGTTTTAATATATTTTTTAAAGTAAAGACTAATAAGGGTAATTTTGACTTTGTCCTTTTCAAAGAGTGCCCTTGCAAAATGGGAACCCCAAAAAAGGACAGTGTTGGGTTGTTTTTGGCTCCCTAAGTCACTCTAAATGGGCTTGGAAAAAAGGCTTCCACAATTGGTGCTCTGCAACTGAATCTTATTCCTCAAATCTAACAAAATGTTCCTCTTTCCAAGCTTTGAAAACAAGCTATTTAGAGAACTTTCCACCTTACCACCCTCATCACATTGCTTCTACTTTTGACATACTACTTGTGTTTCAATTATTATTATTTTTCATATTTTTATATTTTTAATTATATATTTTTTGCCATAATTTTTACCCTTCGAAAATTACTTTTTAACAACAAAAACTAGCCCAAATTAGTCTTTATTTTATTTTTTTACTTTTTAGAAAGGTAAAAAACATAATTAAATGATAAGGTAACAACATTAGTGTAAAGTGAATTAGAGGTCAAATCTTTTGGTGAAAAAAATGGCCTCATAAGGTGGCTTGAGTTGCAATAAAGTGGGATTTTTTTTTTTTTTTTGCTAGCTATTTTTTCTATGTAGAGAATAATTCAAGTTTCTTTAAAGTTCTATTCTTATCCCACGTGGGAATAAATTGACCATCTTCTATCTTCTTTTTTTTCTTCTTTTGTTAGGATAGAAATAAACTTATGTTTAATTCTTGAAAGATTTGAGAAAAAATAATTAAAAATTTGAAGAAATTATATATATATATATATATATATATATATATATATATATATAATTTGTATCGAATTTTTTATATTTAATTTAAAAACAATTTTTTAAGTTTAAAACCCATCTGGTTAATCTTAAATAAAACTGATTTTTTTAAAATCCATTATAAAGGCACAATAATTTTTATAATTAATTTAAAGTATTTTCAAGCATTTTTAAAAAATAATTCTATTAATATTTTTGTAAAACAAATAATTTTTTTTTATTTTATTTTTTTGCATTTAAGCTATCAAACTAAATTTTTATTGTTGAAAATAATTTAAAACTGATTTTTTAAAATATTCTCAAACAAGTCCTTTTTTTTTCAACAAATTTTGTTGATCATCCAAAGGCTATTAACGGTTAAGGAAATGTTAAAGAACAGTCCGACTCTAAATTTGACAGCGTAGCATGGGAGGATATGCGGCTGAATGGCAATTGTGTAAAAAGGTGGAGAAGGAGGGGTAGAAACGTGAAACTGATGTATGGAAAACGGCGGTGGGTGATTTGGTATGGAAAGGGAGAGATGATTTGGTGTGTCGCGTGAGGATGGGGAAAAAGTGAAAAGGAGAGGTGGGGAGGCGGATCAGATGCTGCGTGAATCTGGTGCTCACGGGACTGACCGTGACGTCAACCGTATCACCGCCCATTTCTCCTCTCTCCCTTTTTGACGCCCTTATCCCCCGTGCCCTGATTCACATTCACACTTCTCTATGCATTCACTTCACTCCCTCTCTACATATGGTTACTCTTGTTATTGATTAATTAATTATTATTATTATTTAATATGAAAAAAAATATCTTACACACGTCATATGTTGTCAGGATGAAAAGAATCATATAAATGTTTTCTAAAAGTGGTCTATCTTATTTTTTTTGCTTCTAATTTTTGTTTCTATTTTCTTTTCTAAGAAAAAGAGAGCATATTATTTTTGTTTGTCCATAATTTTATTTTATTTTAAAATTTAAGGAATGTGAAAATCAGAAAGAATATATTCTTTCCTTTTATTCTTAACGCGAGAATATTATATGAACTTTTTTTTTTATTTATCCTGTGAAGTTATTAATATTTATTTTTATTTTTTTGTTAAATATTGTTTCTATATTAAATATAAAAGATTCGATTATAGTCCACTTCATAAGGGTTTTAGAAAGATTAAAAATTATTTTTGAAAATTATTTTCTTTAATAAAAATTAAAATAATTCTAACATCTAATTCAAAATTTCATTTGAAAACATTTTAAATTACTTTTAAAATATTTTTTGTTGACATAAAAAATTTAGTAGATTAAATTACCACAGATTTGATCTTAATTTCCTGAAAATCTATAAACTAATTGATACTAATAATCATAAAATTATTATTATTTTGGTAAAATATTTGGAAAAATAAAATAAATTAAGTAAATCCAATTGAGGGAATTCAAAATTCAATTCCCTAGGGGTTACTTCCTTTAAAATAATTAAATAACTTAAATGTGATCAATAAATTCAAATCAAGAAAATGAGATGTATAAAAACTTTATACGAGAATGCAAGTTTGGTGCAAAAATAATTTCATATTATGATACAAGTTTGGTGTAAAAGGGTTTCGTTATCTAACAAGTTCATTCGGGAAAAAATTATTAATGATTTTTAAATCCAAAATTTTTTATCATCGATGTTCAAATTATAATCAAAATGACGAAATTAATTAATTTTGCAAGACTTTGACAAAAATTGTATATACAAATTTTTGGCAGGAACAACACTTATAACTTTGTGTATATAATATATTTATTTAAATTATTATTAATTTAGTACTTATTAAGTCATGACATTGTTTTTTCAAAACTTATTCTTGTATTTTGTATTATATAATATATTAGTTAAAACAATGTTTAAAAAATATTTTTTATTTTGTCTCTTTATAAAAATATTTTTTAAAAGAAATAATTGATAAAAACATTTTTTTTTATACAAATATGATTAATAAAAAAGTTTTCGCTAGAAATGTTATTTATGAAAAAACAATCTTATGAAAATCCCTTGACAGCTATTTCATACTTTCACGTGCAATTCACACAATAAAAGTGATATGTGCGGCGGGATAATATTTTAAGTCTTAAGATTTATGAGAATAATATCTTAATCATGGTTAAGACGAGTCGACTTTCCTGAACCGACCACTAATAAAACGTTCACACGTGAGTTTTAGGTAGCCCCTCAAATTTCAACACACTATAACTTCCAATTATTTTGACCAGATTTCACGCTTGATTCATTCCGGAGATCTTTATTTGACAAAGTGTTCCCTCTTAAATAAATAGATAAAATAGAAGCAACTAATAATTCAACGTAAATACAATGACTTTTTATTTTAAAAACTAAAAATTATTCATCTTTAAAATTTATTAAAAAAAACATTAATAACTATAAAAATTATGAAAAGTCTATGATACTAAATTAATACTATTTTAAACTTTTGATATTGAGTTATTCAAAGTGTATACTAAATTTTAAACAATTGAATAACGATGTATAATTGTGTTTATTGGTACAATGGAATAAAATAGAATATGTATATTATAAGATATTATATTATATTCGGTAGAATAAACATATTCTTTATAAGATATGATACATTTGGAAATTAAAATTGATATTTTATTATAAGATAGTATATCAAATGTGATAAATAATGATATATAATAAAACATATATTTTTTTTCAAGTTTAAAATAAAAATTATATTATATTATAATATTTTTTATTTAAAAAAATATAAAATTTATATTACATTTAAATTCATGGTTAAATTTAAACTTTATAAACAATTTTTTTGTAATATTTAATTATATATAAAATAATACATATACTAATATCATTTTATAAATATTTTTTAGTTCTTCTTTTTTAATCATAGATTTAATTAAGTATGATAAAAAAAATATAAAATTGATAAAAAAATTATGATATTTGAAATATTTACATCTTATGTCTCGCCTTAGAATTAATATATATTCATATAAAAAATATATAAAATTATGATGGATAACATATTTTATCACTTATTTTATATTATATTAGATTTAATATAAGATTAAAAAAAGGTAATAAGATAAATTATCATGTCCATGAATAGTAAGATAATATATATTATCTCATCTTCTATGATGTTTCATATTATATCAAATTAAGTAAACATAATCTCAAGGTTTGGGAAGTAAACTAATAGAATAAAATCGGGGATGACTCCCATTTCTCTATCTCTATTTGAAAAATTACTTTCCATACCAAACTTTTTTTTTTTAGACTATATCTGAATTTGGAATAAATTTTTCCATCATTGACAAGTAATCCTTGTTATTTTTAAAAATTTTACAACCATATATTTAAAATTGTAATTTTAAATATAAAATTACTAGTAATAATAATAAGAAGATGCTCTTGATTTGGACTTCTAAAATTTTTTCTTTCTCCCATAACAATTAAAAACAAATAGTTTTAAAATATATCTAAAAACATAAATAAATAAAAAAGAGTAAAAAATATCTTCTAAATTATTAATTAGGCATTTACTCTATAAAATATTAGAAAATTATTTTCAAAAATTGTTTTTGAAAACAATTTCAAACAAGGTTGCCGATGCTCAAGTATAAAAGGTAAAAAAAAATTATGCAATTAATTTGTTAAAAATCATTTTTGACCCATAATTTTGTAATATGAATTCCAAAATGCAGAGGAGGCATGCAATGGCATTTTGAAAATAATGATAGAATGTGAATGGCAATTTGGTAAAATAGAACCAAAAAGGGCGAAACCAAACCTGATTGGTGGCTTCCACTACAAATCTCAAACCAGAGATAAAAATGGTTTTCTTCACACCTCGCTATCTCTCTCACTCTAAAACCCTCTCAATCTCTTCGCTTCTCTCCTTTCTTGCTTTCACTTCTCAATACCCTTCTTTCCAAATCCTCCGATTTCAGATTCTGCCAAGGATTTTGATTCTCTCCTCCGGCGAATTCATACTTCTCTACTACCCTCTCGGTTCATCCAATCCGCTTCGCTTCCAAATCTCGTGTTTATTGAGTTGTTTGCTATGAAATATATTCCTTTTACCTTCCGGGGTTTTCTGTAGTGGTTGTTTTATTTTGGAACAGAGCGGAAATTTTCTCGGGAAAATTTGTTGGAGGGTTGTGAGGGATGTATAATGTTTCTCAAGCTTCTCCCCATGACATGAGTCTTATGTACTCCTCCAATTTCAAGCACTCTGGAGAAGAAGAAACGGAGAAAACCAGAGCTGTATTCATGGATTCAAATACGAATTACCATCACCAGCAAAACCAGAATCAACCACCCAACTCCGGCCTTCTGCGGTTTCGCTCGGCGCCGAGCTCGCTTCTCGCGAATTTCACGGACAGTGGAGATGGTGTTCACAAGGGAGCTAATCTTTGTGACGATTTTGAATCGGAGAGGTTCATGCCGTGTGGGGGTTTTCAAGATTCGGCTATGAGTTGTCAGAGTCAGTTGCCGCCGCAGTATCCGAGGCAAAGCTCAAGTACGAGTTCGTCTGCCATGGATGGCTCATATGGGGTTGTGAATTCCAACAACATGGAAGCCAAACAGGGTTCGAGTCTTGTCAGGCAAAGTAGCTCTCCTGCTGGGCTTTTCTCTCACCTTTCGGGTCAGAATGGTACTGTCCGTCTTTGTCTCTGCTTATTGCTTTTTGCTCAAATATTTTTTGAGATGTTTTCAACAATTCTAATCGCTTCATATGTTGTATATGCTTATACTGCTGAGAACTCGAGAGTAGATGTAGACTTACTATGGATTCAGTTGTTCAGAGTATTGATGACTTACTATGGATTCAGTTGTTCAGAGTATTGATCTAAGAAGCTCATGTAGGATTGATTGAGATGTCATAAATACAAATTGCAATCAAAAAAGATTTTGGATAATGCCATATGTTTTGTTTTGATTGACAGGAAAGAAAAAAAAAATCAAAATCTATTTGGATAAAGTGCTGTACTTTGTTGTGTGGAGGATAAACTTTTCTGGGCATTCCAGATAATGGAGAATTCTGATTTAAAAGTTTTATTTATTTTCATTTTCATTATGTTTTTCTCAGCAGGCAAACGGAGTCACAGAATTTTGTACAGAAAATTTACTGTTATTAAATAGATCTCTGCTAGTCAGGGCATTGATTTAGCATGTTTATTCTGATGTGGGATTAAATAGTTTTCAGCAAATTGCAGGCTATGCCATTATGAGAGGTGTGGGAAACTTTAGACCTGGGAATGTTGGTAATGGAGAAATCAGCCCATCAACTAGCAGGTTGAAGCCTCAAGTTAGCTTCTCTTCTGGATTACCTTCTTCCTTGGGACTATTGCCTCAGATCTCTGAAATTGGAAGTGAGTGCATTCAGGCAAGCAGTCCCAATGACAGGAAACTGGCAAATAGCAATGGTGATGCTCGATTTTACACCCCTGGATTCCCATATGGCTCTTGGAATGATTCTGCCCATTTTGAGAACTTCAGTGGCATGAAAAGGGACCAAGACAATGATGGGAAGTTGTATTCTGGTTCAAATACATCTGGTATTCGGGTATCATTTTGCATAGTAGATGTATTTTGGACTAGTACTATTCTCCATGTCTGAATGTCTTCTCAATTTTAACTCTAGTCATTGTTTATTCATCAGAATGAGGAGTTTGGACATCGCTCTCAAATCTTGTCCCACCACCTAAGTTTGCCAAAGACTTCAGCTGAGATGGCTGCCATGGAGAAGTTCCTTCAGTTCCAAGACTCTGTTCCTTGTAAGATTCGTGCAAAGCGGGGTTGTGCTACTCATCCAAGAAGCATTGCTGAAAGGGTAAATTAGTCATAGTCACCTTATCTTTGTTCCTTAGGATGGTACACAAATTTTAACTCACTGGAACCAGTGACCTCAAATCAAATGTTGGAGATGATCTTTAGGGGTGTGTTATTTTCAGGTAAGGAGAACCCGGATCAGCGAAAGAATGAGGAAACTACAAGAGCTTGTCCCAAACATGGACAAGGTAGAATTTCTATGAAATTTTCCTCTCTGGTTGGATAAATTTTTTCAATGTTTCAATTCAACTTCTAACTAATATCTGTGAATTCTTCTTGGCAGCAAACCAACACTGCAGACATGTTAGATTTGGCCGTGGAATACATTAAGGACCTTCAGAAACAGTACAATGTATATATAAGAAACTAAACTCAAAACTAAACATTCAGCACAATTGAGTTATGATCTTCCTTTAATACTCTTTTTTTCTTTTGCAGACACTTACTGATAATCGAGCACACTGCAAGTGTTTAGGTAAGCAGAAACCGGTCCCAAATCAAACTGTTTGACTTGCTTCTGTACAGGAAACGAGGAAAAAGATGAAAAGTGGATAGAAAACAGAGCTAGCTTCTCCTTTTTGCACTAACAATAAAGAGAAAGGACATTTTTTTTTTAAGTGTGTGTAGTAGAAAGGCAGCTAGAATCTCTCCACGAGAAAATCCAGATTCTGTAAGCAAAGGAAGCTTCCAACTACATCATAAAGAAGTAAAAGTGATAAATTTTATACTGTATAGGAGACGTAGCAATAATAATGTAAGAGCACGTTCCTTGTGTTGTATGTAATTTATCCTGTTTTCTTCAATAAAATCTACCTTCTCTATCAGCAAAGAAACCTGGCTGGACCTTCTTTTCCTTCCATGACTCTGCAGTCTGACTGGACATTCGGATATGAAAGTTGCAAGTTTCTAATCTTGGTTGGTTTTGATATCTTATTTGCTCGTAATTGGAGGATAAGGGCTTGTTGGCAATGTTTTTAAAAAATAGTATTTGAAAATAATTTTTAAAACTGTTTTTAATACTTTTAAGGATCAAGTTGAATATGAAAAACAGTTTTTTAAGAATAAATTATAAAAAAATTGTTTCTGGAAAAGGGTTGGTTTTTGTTTTGTATTGGTTTCTTGTTTCGAAGTATCATCATCCTAGCTATAGTTGCCAAGGTTGTGCAGGTCCATATCATATGGGATCCACGCGTTACATAATAATGGCCACGGTGGTCACAGCCTACTACTACTCCTCACTTTTACCTTTCAAAGAATGGGTTCGTCCACCCATGTTGTTTCCTATTTTAGAATTTGTGCCCTCTTTTCTCACCGTTTTCCCTGTTCTTATCCTCAATTTGTGATAACTGTTGACAAAACACTGCCGTAAGCTGTCAATTTCTGGCAATGTCATTTTTAGATGTGGTCTCATCCACTAAGGATCCATATAAACCAATCATCACGCATTCCCTCCACATTCTCCGTTATCTTTTAAGTGTGCGACTAAATTTTAACTTAAAATTGTAATATTAAATTACTTCTGAATAATTTAAATTATGTTATTAAATTATTAAATTCATTTATCAAACACCTAAAGGTTATCAAAGGTAATATTTATATGGTCAAAGATAATATATAAATATATTAGATATATTAAATTTGAATTTTTAAAACTTTTGTTCTTATTTTGTGATTTTTTCCAAGGTACGTGTGAAACAGCCTTTTCCCTTAAAAAAAAAAAAATGGGGGGTTGGGGGAACACCAGTCCAGTCGTCCAGACCACGGAATTGTAAATGCAGGCTATGGGCCTCCTATTTCTTGGGCGAATCTGAAAGCCCAGGTAAAAGTAGACTGGGCTGGTCCACTTTAGGGTCCAAGACAAACATTCCTCATCAACGGCTGAGATTCGCCGCTGAATTCATGGATATGCAAATTCCAGTGCAAATGCAAATCTATACAAGACACTTCTTATTCTGAGAAAACCGTTAAATGGTCCGTACTAGTCGTTGGTCTTTGCTGACGTGTCTCTTCCTTCTCGCGATACAGAAATTCCAGAGTCACCACCACCACCATCATCGCCATGCCCAAATCTCTGAATCTTTCCCAAGAAACCCTAACCCTAACTCCAAATCTACGCTCACTCATTCTCTAATCTCCTCAGAGAAGTCCTAAAGCTCTGACTCCTTCCTTTTCTTTCTTTTTTTATTTTTATTTTTTGCATGGTTTGAGCTCTTGATGCCATTCAATCTCTCCATATAATTTATCTGATGAACATTTCTTAGGGTTCTGATAACTGTCTTGTTCCAAATTTGGGATCTAAGTGGGTGAGAATGTCGAATCTGTATGGAGATTTCAACCAAAAGATTGATTATGTGTTCAAGGTTGTGTTGATAGGAGACTCCGCGGTTGGGAAATCGCAACTCCTGGCTCGGTTCGCGAGGAATGAATTCAATGTGGATTCAAAAGCAACAATTGGGGTTGAATTTCAAACAAAAACGCTTGCTATAGATCAAAAGGCGGTGAAGGCACAGATATGGGACACCGCCGGGCAGGAAAGGTGAGGATTCACTTTCTCCTTCGATGTCTCATTTCTGAGTTTGAATTTGTTGTTTCCTAATTTTTAGGCTTTATCATTCTGCAATTTTTTTGCTTTGAATTTGGGATTCGAATTGAAATTAGTTCTGACTTCTGCTCGTTGAAGTCATCCCCTTTAAGATCTGAATATAATGTGCTTTTGATTAACAGCAGCAGTAAAGAGTTTGGTTCTTGTTCTGAACGTCTTTGATGGCATTTTGGGTGATTCGTCCTCTAATAAAAACTCGATGTTATGCATTTTAGTCTTCCAATTATTAGCTACATTGAATTTTAATGCCGAATTATTAAATATGCCTGTGGTTTTGTGAAATCGGAGGCTGGGTTCGATCACTTTATACACCAATGGATTTGTACTTGAATCAAACTCCATAGAGCCCATATCCACGAGAGTGATCCCATAGTGAAAGGTGGATTCTTGAATTCCATGGATTGAAATCCAAATTGACCTCTGCAAAAGACATACATACGTGCAGCAAGCAGCTCAAGTGCTCAATGTTGTCATGACTCTTGGATTGGAATATATTGGTTGGTGTATGCAGTGCTTTTATTTCACCTGAGAAGATCAACTAAACGTCTATTTGCACATGATGGACTTTTGTAGGCTGTAGTTAAAAACATGAGATTTTGTTACTTCTTAATCTATATGTGCAACCCTGTTACCTTCACTTGTGAAGAATCTCAAGGTGACTAATTGTGTTGCTCATTGATGGTAGAGTATATTTCTAGTCTAACTACGAGCTTCGGTCTGATAATATGAATTCTAACAGAATGATGAAACAAAATCAGTAGTCCTCAGGAAAATGGTAGTTGGACAGTTGCTGGTCATTGACTCCTAGGATGTCTGGCTCTAGCTTAAAAAAGGCATGAAAATAGAACTCGAACATAAAAACCAGGAAGTGTTTCTTCTTATGCTTATGAAGTTATTCAGAGGGTTAATGAGTAAGAACAGAAATATCAGAAATCATCCTTCCTGAAATACAAGGATTTGGTGCGAAGGTAAAATGAGATGCTCAAGCATTATATTGAGTCTATTGACAAGGTATTTGGTGCAGTTTTATGATTGTACTTCATATTAGGACTATGTCTTTCTCATTAAGTTCCTTGAGAATGTAACTTGGAATCAAGGAAAGAAACCCTTGTCCTTTTGTCTATTAATGGAGCTTTAGAAGCTTGATGCTTTTAGCTATTTGTTTATCAGTGTTTTTCTTTTGTGTATCGCCTTAGGTACCGAGCAGTGACGAGTGCATACTACCGTGGTGCAGTTGGTGCAATGTTAGTCTATGACATGACGAAACGCCAATCATTTGACCACATGGCTAGGTGGCTAGAGGAACTGAGGGGGCATGCAGATAAGAACATTGTGATCATGCTCATTGGCAACAAGTCAGATTTGGGGAGTCTTCGAGCAGTACCAACTGAAGATGCACAAGAGTTTGCAGAAAGAGAGAATCTCTTCTTCATGGAAACATCGGCTCTAGAGGCAACCAATGTTGAGACTGCATTCCTGACTGTCCTAACTGATATATACAAGATCATCAGCAAGAAGACCCTCACTGCCAACACTGACACAGACTCCACTGGGAGCTCAACCCTTCTTAAGGGGACCAAGATTGTTGTCCCTGGGGGTCCTGATTCTGCTGCTCAGAAAGGTGGCTGCTGTGGGTCATAATCTTCATTTTCCTCATCCTCTCAAAATATGTTGTTGATTTAGGCTCCAGACTCCATTTGTTTCTAGAAGAAAAACTTCAAATCCTGTAAAGAGACCATTGACATTTTCTTTTGAATATGTATATGTTTTACTGAAGCAGGCAAAGACTAAACTACATGATTCTTGGAAAGCACTGCCAAGACTTGTTGAAACTCAAAGTCTGTTTGGCAATGCTTTGACAAAACTCTTTCTAGCATAAAAAATATTTTTGAAGAAAAATCAAGTGTTTGACTTTTAAAAAATTAAAAAATCAAATGAACTTCCATTATTTATATGAAAGGGAAATAGAAAGGAAATAAAAATTTGGGGAGTTACAAGGTGAAAAGTTTATTAAGGTGGTGTTTGTTTTTTGGTATAATATTTTGATTTTTTCTATTCAATTAAAAATAACCTATTGATATAAATCAATAGGATTAAAATGAACTTATTATTAATAAGTTTATATTTTTAATTAAATAAAAAAAGTTTATTCAATTAGAAAACAAACACCACTTTACTTTAAACCTACATTTTTATTTTGCTTCCCCTTTTGTTCTCTCTTTTTATCCCCTAACCCATTATAATCCAAAACAAAGCGTTAAATGTTTTCTTCAATCTTAAAGAAAATAGAAATATGCACATCACAAGAGAAATTTTGTATATTTTAGAACTCATATATTTCCATAAGGAGATTTGGAGGAAGAGTGGACGATTTTTTTTATAAATTTTATTTATTTATTTTTTGAAAACCAATATTCTTATTCATAATATTACATAAATAAATAATTTTTTTTTAATGAAATTTCATGAACAAAGTGATCATGCCTTTGAGTTGGGCTTCTTTTAAATTGATAATATTAATACAGAAAAAGTCAATTAATTTGATTAATTTAACAAATTTAATTACCCATTTATACTAATTTGTAAAGCTAAAAAAAAATTTAGATAGAAGGGTTGATAATCACTTAGCCCCACATTATCAAGGCCCATGAACTGGTTTTGAAGGGTCCACTAAGCCCAATTTAAAGAGCAATACATCTAACGGCGCCCGGCCCAGCCTCGCGTTTTGGACTCCTCTCACCGAAAATTGAAAATTGAAAATTGAAAATTGAAAATTAATTGAAAATTATTATTTTTAGTATTACCGCCTATTTTTTCAGTTTGAAATTTGTATTCGCCTTTCTCTCAACAAATTCGCATCCTCTTCTTCTTTTGAGAAGGTACCCAGACATCCACCCTGGATGGTTTCAAGAAATCCACCAAAACCCTATAATTTTTAAGGTCCGTTTTCTTCTTCACTTATCGCCTATGGATCTTCTTGGATTTTATTGACAAACAGTTTGTCGGAAAAATGAGAATCCGGCATACGTGTCGGCCTTAGATCTCATATTTTCAGCACGAATTGTGATCTGCTTGGCCGCTTAATTTCATTTTCTGTTGGATTAGCACCTGGATTCTCATTTCCGGCGGAACCCTCATTTTCTGGCAATGATTGAGTAGGTTTTCACTTTCTTTTCTACTCTTTGGTCTGATAAGCTTCATGTTCATTTATTTTTCAGTTGAAGCCTAACAATGCCGGAATCGAGAGACAGAATGTCGAGACCTGAAGACATCGCGGAGTTGTTCCTTCGCCGTCGGTCCGGCATTCTTGGGATTTTAGCAGATGGATCGGAGAGGAGCTCCAACTTGTTCGGGTCTCCTTCCCGGCGTGAGACTACGACGACGACAACGACGTTGGGTGCACGTGGAGCGACCGGAATCTTGGCATCGAGAGGGGGTGGGGTGGGAAGGGGCGGCTTTGGAACTCCAAGAATCGGAAGTGGACGTGGCCGTGGCCGGGCTGTGTACCGATCTCCTCTGTTTGGTCGAGAGAATACCCCGGCAACCGGAAGTGGTCGGCGAGGAAGAGGTCGTTCCGGAAATTCCGTGTTGCCATCTTGGTATCCAAGAACACCTCTTCGTGACATCACTCATGTTGTTCGGGTAACTAACATTCAGTTCTACTTCGTTTTTTTTCTCTGTAACTGCCTTTCATACGTCTGATGCTTTTCTGTGGAGTGCTTAATGCCGGAGAATCTAACTCTAAATAGATGTTTTTGTCAGGCGATTGAAAGGAGAAGAGCTCGCTTGAGAGAAATTGACGGTCAGCAAATCGATATTCCAATCCCCCAGGATATTTCTGATGTTCATGACCCCATTTTGCCCCCATCTAGTGCTCAACTCGAGCAGGATATTTCTATGATCTCCCCAAGACCAACAAGCGGAATGAAGCTTGTTCCAAAGACTGTTGGTAAGGTGCCAAAGATTTTGCTTGATATCACCGATCAGACTGGTGGAGGATCAGATTTTCTCACACCCCAGAAGAAACTCCTCAATTCCATTGACACGGTTGAGAAGGCAGTGATGGACGAGCTCGGGAAATTGAAGCGAACGCCCAGTGCGAAGCGGGCCGAACGAGAGAAAAGGGTACGCACTTTGATGTCTATGCGTTGATTGAAAGAAATTGTTCGGATTCATGGCAACGAAGATGGAGAAAACAGAAGCCAGGAGAATTAACAACAAACCTGCGTGGTAAGATTGATCATCCTCTGATGATTTCCTTCTCGTGGACCTCTGTGGTTCATTGAGGCAGATACCTATAGATTCATATTTCTTCGTCAATTTACTTTTCATTTTAACCTTTGGCTGAAGGTCTTAGTTTAGGATCAGTAGGCAATTTTGCTTTTAATGCCCAGGGTCTTAGCAGTGTATGCATTAGTTTCTTTGTACATAACTGTTGAATCTCGTCATCAGTTTCTTTACTTCCTAAGGCCCTTAGGGTTGTGTAGCATTTTAAATAAATGGATTTTCCTATATGATTTGTGCATTTGTGTTAACTTCGTTGGATGATTTATAGGAGAATTGTTGTTTAAGAACAGCATTCGGGCTGCTCCCAAAATTAGGCACAATATGAAATTAGAACCTAGAGAAGTGTATATACCCATAGCTGAAGCAACAAGAATTTGTAGGAGCTCCATACATTCCTGGAAAATCAGTCTTCCCTATTAGGTAAAATCCATAAAACAACAATAGAGTTCTGAACAAGGGTTTTTAACTTTTCACAACTTTAAAATAAGTTTACTTGATTAAGAGAAATTAGAAGTTTTTTCCTTTATCCATGCTGGATAGTGCATATCACTATGCTCTCCCTGCCCTTAAAACCCAACTTGAAACTCTGCCCCTGCAACCATTCTATGTTCTATGTCGAAACTGAGTTTTCACTATACCATCTTTGTTCTGCCACTATGCCTCCTTCAACAAGCTCTCCTTCCTCGAAAAACAGCACCTACACCAGCCTGTTTTTGTGACATTAGGATGAAGAAGACCAGAAAACAAAAAGCCATTTCTCTTAGCCAAGTTAGAGAAATGGATACCAGCATTGACTCAATGAGGGAATAGAGACTGAGTATAGATTTCCAATAGCAGCCAATAGAGGTTGTTGTAGCCATGGTGACATGAGATTATTCATGAAAAAAAGGAGACTAGAGATGAACCAGAGAAAGAATAGGTAGTAGTAGTATTGGGTGTTGATAATGGTTGTTGCCATTGAAGTTCAAACTTTGAGCCATTTGCATTTCTTCCATGGCTTAATATAGTGGATTTGGGACACAGAAAAACTCATATTGGCTGGCACGGACCACCTTCCCAGCTAAAATTTTATCATTATTCGTGTTATGCGTGCACTCATGCCCCTTGATTCTTTACTATTATTTCTCCAAGATTGACCCATTTTTTTTATCCCCATGATGCCCTTGTTGGTGTATTTGTGAGATTATTATTTGTGATATGTGATTGAGGATGCGATTGTAATTTGCTTTCAATGACCTCCATTAGATTTTGAATTCCCAAAGCAATGGCTCCCCATTTTTTCAATCAGATTGTAGATATATAATGTATTCTCAAATTAGTTTTGCATGTGTTTATTATGTCTCATCTCTTGTGCTTATATAATCCTTTGAATTCCATTTATGTGTTCACACATATAAAAATATTTTATTAAGGTTGGTGGTAATGCCTCTTCAACTGAATTTTATGGCAAGCTTGTCCAACGCATTGTCATACATTTCCATGCTCTAATTAAAACGTAAAAAAAATTAAATTTATATTTGGTTCTGAAAAGCATTAAGGAAAAAAAAAATATTAAGAAAAATGATTTTTTTATATTTGATTTTATCATAGAAAATACAAAACAAGGTTAATAGAATTAAAATTAGTGAAAAATTATATTTTTGAATTATTTAATCTTTATGAAAGAGTTAATTTAAGTGAAATAAATTTGAAGTAGGAAATAAAAATAATTATTGATTTAAAATTTTTTTTTTCTTCTATTTTTTTTTTCTTACATATTTTTTTAAAATTTTTATGGAAACATAACCTAAGCAATTATTACAAATTCTGTACTTTTCATTGATAGTAATTGAGATGGTGACTATTTTTTATTTTCAATTATTAATAATAGAAGATGGAGTTTATTGACTACCCCATTTTAAAATATTAATGTAAAAAATTAAAATTTGCAAGGTATATACCATAGGAAACGGAAGAAGATGGAGGTTATTAATTCTCCCATTTGGAAATATTAATGATGTGTCGATATTCCAAACACTCATTAGTCACATTTTTTTTAAAAATATTTTTTTATTTTATTATGCTTTATCCCAATTTTTTTTTGTCAAAATTTGGTTGAGTCAACTTATTACCAGGAGCCCATTTATGTCTATATTCCTTCAATGTAGCCATTTGCTTTTGTGAAGGAAAAGAATAAAATTCATGTGCTTGTTTGGTAATTGTTTGCTAAAATGGAAAATAATTTTTTAATTCAAAAAAGACATTTGGTAAAACTATGACTTAAAATTATGTTTTGAGAATTTATTTTTAAGGGAATATTTTGAGAAATAATTAAAAATATAGTGAATGCTTTAACAACTTTTTATCAACCTGAAAGAATAAGTTCCTCCAAATTTGACACGTTTGAGAAATTTGGTAGTTCAATAAACTGTTGTGAATCACTGAAATCGATGTACCTTAAATTTCTTAGACATTGGAACAAAATAGAATTTCTATTAATAAATCAATTTTAAAAAACTTAAAAATATTATGAAACAAAAGCATAAATAAATAATAGTCATATCATGTTTCCTTTCCAAAGTAGTTTTATGTTATTATTGCTCAAACTGAGGAAAACAAGATCATTTGGATGAAAGTTTGATGGTAGAGATTCTAAAGAATATCCATCCCAACTAAGACATGTCAAGTCATTAGACAAAAATACAAAATCTTCAGGAAGTTGTATGCGATTGTGGGTGACAACAAGCAATCTAAGGTGGTGTTTGTTTTTTGACTGAATAGAAAAAGCCAAAATATTTGGTTTTTTCTATTCAACCAAAAATAACATGTTGACATCATCCAACATAACTAAACTGAACCTATTGATAACAAATTCATTTTAGCTATGTTGGATGATGTCAACAAGTTACTTTTAGCTGAATAGAAAAAGCCAAATATTTTGGCTTTTTCTATTCAGCCAAAAAACAAACACCACCTAAGTTTATTCATCCTTCGAAAGCTTTGCATGTAAAATGTATCTGTTCTGATGTGTCCATATCAACGAATATCCCTTCAATTTTTTTAGTCCCTTAGATAATAAGAGTATAAAATTAGAAGAGCACAATACATATAAATCCTTACTAAGGTGATATAGATAATATATATATATATATTATCATGTTTCTTTTCAATACTTGATAAATATTTGTATGTCTCCATAATTTGCTCCTCTCTCCTGGCTCATTAGGACATTCTTCATCAACAATGCCCTTGCCCAGTTGGGCTAACAAACCATGCATATCTATTTTGTTGTCCTCTGAAATGGTTATGAAACACCTATATCAACGAGAGCATTTATTCCACTTTCCGCTTCGCATCCAGAACCATCCAATATTCTTGAATCTATTTTCACATCATGTCCTTTAAAAAAACATGCAATGTCGAGAAATATCATCCTTTGTTTATAATCCAATCCATCAAAACTTAATTTAAGCACATTTACTATTACTATATAAGTAATAAGTTGAAAAAACTGTTTTAGTATTCAATTTCTAAATAAAATTTATTTCTTAAAATAAATGAAACATATTTTTTTAATAACGGTTTGGAAAAGTTTCCAAACAGATCTTGTATCTTTTTAATGCAAGTGGCCCTGCAGAAGTTGCCCACTTCAATACTTAGACCAGGCTAATGGGCCGATAGGCCCGGCGTAATAAGCAAGTCCATGGAACCGACCCATGGAATGACCCGGCTCAGAGTGAAAGGCCCACAAGTTCATCCGAATAGAGCTATCTGGCCCAATCCAACCCGACCTCACACAGCAACATTGTGTGAAATATACGACAACTCCCATAAAAGGTCAGATTACATCAAGGAAAAAAATGTTATTTCCCCCTTTCTCATTTTTCTTAGAGCTTTGACCCAAAATGCAATATTTTAAAAAATAAGAGGAACCTTGTAGATATATAATGTATTCTCAAATTAGTTTTGCATGTGTTTCTAATTGTTTGAATTCCATTTATGTGTTCACACGTATAAAAATATTTTATTAAGGTTGGTGGTAATGCCTCTTAAACTGAATTATATGGTAAGCTTGATCCAACAACATTATCATATAATTTCATGGTCTAATTAAAATGTAAAAAATACTAAGGTAATGTGTTTTTTGTTTTTTGTTTTTACTTAATTTTAAATAAAACTTAAAAATTAAATATAGAGTTAAGTATTAGATTGTTTGTTTTTATAATATTTTATTTTTATTAAATATTTAAAAAAAAAAAGTTAACATGTTATTTTTTTCATTTAGAAAAAGTCAAATATTTTAACTTTTTTTTATTGAGTTAAGAATTTATAATAAGTCATAAAAAAAATTAACAATTTAAAGTGTGAAAGCAAATTGCTATCAATAAAAAATTAAAAAAACAAATGCACCCTAAAACTATGTTTGGTTTTTAGAAAGCATTGAGGAAAAAAAATGATAAGAAAAATGATTTTTTCATATTTAGTTTTATCATAAAAAATATGAATGAAAGTTGAATATAATTAAAATTAATGGAAAATTTATATATTTTTAAATTATTTAATATTTATGTAAAAGAGTTGAATAATTATTGATTTTAAATCTTTTTTTTTCCTTCCATTTACTTTCATAAACCATAAAGTTTATTGATTCCCCCATTTGAAGATATTAATGATGTGCTGATTTTCCAAGCACCCATTGATCACATTTAAAAAAAAAAGTATTTTTATTTTATTATGCTTTATCCTAATTTTTTTAGTTGAGTCAACTTATTACTACGAGCACATTTATGTCTATTCCTTCAATGTAGTCATTGGCTTTTGTGAGGGAAATGAATAAAATTCATAAGCTTATTTGGTAATTGTTTTGTAAATTGAAAAACAATTTTTTAATTCAAAAAACACATTTGGTATAACTTTAACTTAAAATAGTTTTTTGAAAATCTGTTTTTGAGGTGTTTTTAATAAAATCTTTTGAGAAATAATTAAAAATATAGTGAATGCTTTAACAACTTTTTATCATATATAAGAAATAAGTCCAAAAAATTGTTTTAATATTCAATTTCTGAAATAAAATTTGTTTCTTAAAATAATAGCAACCTATTTTTTAACAACAGTTTTGAAAAGTTTCCAAACGGATCTTTTATCTTTTTAATGAAGTGGCCCTGCAGAAGTCGCCCACTTCAATACTTAGACGAAGCTAATGGGCAGATAGGCCCGGCGAGATAAGCACGTCTATGGAACCAACCAATGGAATGACCCGGCTCAGAATGAAAGGCCCACAAGTTCATCCCAATAGAGCTATCAGGCCCAATCCAGCCCGACCTCACACGGCAACATTGTGTGAAATATACGACACCTCCCATACAAGATCAGATTACATCCCTTGAAATATGTTGAAAAGATAAATTGTGGAAGGAAGGAAAAAATGTTATTTCCCCCTTTCTCATTTTTCTTAGCTGACTGAATGATTTTGGTTGGGGGAAGTTTGGCGAAAAGATTGAACAAAAGTACCCTCAAAGTGCTGAAACGCATCGTATCCTATATATTCTCACTTGTCAATTCCAGATATAGAGTGAAAGTGATGGGAGGTTCTGGCATTTTCCCACTCACACGTGTTTAGACCTTGCATTCATAGGAGAGAAACCTTTGACTCAAACATGATGAGACCCTCTTGTGCAATGAATTTGTTTGTTAAGTGTCTTTGCATTTTCCACTGTGACAAGTTTCGTTTTCAATTCAGGTTTAAAAAATGAAAGAAATAAAAAATATATTTGAAGTGAATAAAATATTTTTATTTCTTATTTTAAATTTATTTTAACACCTCAATAAGAGAAAATTATTTTCAATACTTAGACCAGGCTAATGGGCCGATAGGCCCGGCGAAATAAGCAAGTTCATGAAACCAACCCATGGAGTGACCCGGCTCAGAATGAAAGGCCCACAAGTTCATCCCAATAGAGGTATCTGGCCCAATCCAGCCCGACCTCACACAGCAACATTGTGTGAGATCAGATTACATCCCTTGAAATATGTTGAAAAGATAAGTTCTGGAAGGAACGAAAAAAATGTTATTTCCCCCTTTCTCATTTTTCTTTTCTGGCTGAATGATTTTGGTTGGGGGAAGTTTGGTGAAAACTGAAAAGGTTGAACAAAAATACCCTCAAAGTACTAAAACGCAGCATATCCTATATATTCTCACTCGTCACTTCCAGATATACAGTGAAAGTGACGGGAGGCTTTGGCATTTTGCCATTCACACGTGTTTAGACCTTGCATTCAAAGGAGAGAAACCTTTGACTCTGACATGATAAGACCCTCTTGTGCAATGAATTTGTTTATCAAGTGTCTTTTCATTTTCCACGGTGACAAGTCAGGTTTTAGGCTTTGGTTTAAAAAATCTTGAAAAAAATAAATAACAAAAATGTTCGAAATCAATTATTTTAAGTACAAAAATTATTTTTCTTAAATATTTTTATCATTTCCTTGATACTTTTCGAAAATTAAACTTATAAACTTAAGTAATTAGATCATGTTATAATTATTTTAAACGCATGTAAAACCTCCATCACCTTACTTTATTTTTTTTTCTTAGTTTTCACACCAAAATGGACAAAATAAATAAGAAAGGAAAAAACGCTGAAATGGGGCAGTCACAAATTAACTTGCAGTGTTGGAATTGGCAACTGTTAGGCCGAATTTATTGCTTGGTTTGAAGAAAATGATCTGATTAATAATATTACACCCATTGATTCAAGTTTCAACTCTTCCATTCTGAATCAGCCATTTGATGGAATTTGGTATAAAGTTCCTCTGTACGGTACCTTCCATTGAAAGCAACTTTCCAAACAGTTGGCTCAAACTTCTTTACAACTGCGCTAACCTTTGTATGAGGTCAACTTCCCATTTAATAATCTTAGCTAACGTATTACCCATTAAAAAATGAGACATGAGTCCATAATGATTGATGATGACTGATGGCCTTTTTTAAACTGGGTTGTCAAAATACATGATAACTTATCTAATCCACTCATATTCTTCAGCCCATACCACATTGTGTAATCCAACCCCCATACTAGAGTGACTGATGGCACTCTACTATTCTACTATTATCTATCAACCAACTGGCAAATTGTTGGCAGCACGTGTTGATCTATGATTTGTCACGGGATATGAGCCGGCAAATTAATATCTTAAGAAAAAATAAATTAAATATCTTAAATTAATAAATTATATAATTTTATATATTATTTATATGTTATATAAATTTATTATTTTAAGATTATTAATTTATTAATAAATAAAATATTCATTTATAATATCTTTTATTTATCAATTTATGTTTGTTGACATAATACTAGATTTTTAAGTTTAAATATAAATAATTTATTATTTAAGTATATTTTTAAAATTTCAATAATAAATTGTAATTTAATAGTTTTTAATTAAATTTGAACGTAAAAAAATTATAATTGAAATCTCAGTTATCAACTGCAACTTAAAAATATACTATTATTTCGATAAAGATAAATTTATCATAATACTAATAAATTAATATCTTAAAAAACAACAAATTAAACATCTTAAATTAATAAATTATAAAATTTTATATATTATTTATATGTTATATAAGTTTATTATTTTAAGATTATTAATTTATTAATAAATAAAATATTCATTTATAATATTTTCTATTTATCAATTTATGTTTGTTGAAGTAATATTATATTTTTAAATTTAAATATAAATAATTTATTATTTAAGTATATTTTTAAAATTTCAATCATAAATTGTAATTTAATATTTTTTAATTAAATTTTAAATTAAAAAAATAACTAAAACTTCAGTTGGCAACTGCGACTTTAGTTCAAGAATAAAGTTAGTTAAAAAATAAAGTCACAGTTGCCAACTGCGGTTTTAATTAAATTTTAAATTAAAAAAATAACTAAAACTTCAGTTGGCAACTGCGACTTTAGTTCAAGAATGAAGTTAGTTAAAAAATAAAGTCACAGTTGCCAACTGTGGTTTTAATTAAAATGGCGATTTTTTTTTTTAATGACATGACGCCCATGTTGCATCAAAGAGGCCAATTTGAACATAAGTTTCAAAAAGTGGTTAGATGTTACAATTTTTTTTTTTTAAAAATGGACCATTTTGAGAGCTTTGACCTAAAATAGTTCATTTTAAAAAAAAAATTCAAAAAACTAAACTTGTTTTCAAAATAATGCCCAATTTAGTGCGTCTGTACCATATAAGTTGTCATGTCATAAAACCGTAATCACCAACTACAGTTTTAACTTTAAGTTTAAAGTCATAGTTGGTGACTACGGTTTTGACTTTTTAAAAAAAAATTGTTAAAGCTGTAGTCACAAACTGCGACTTTAACTTTATATATATTTATATATAACTTTAAATTTTAAAATAAAAAAATTATATTATTTTGATTTTAAATATACTTATTTCATTATTTAAAAAATAATAATATATGAAATTAAATAATTAATATTTTTAATTTGATATAAAAATATATATTTTTAATTTTATTAAAACAATAGACACTATATTTAATATAAATATAATTAGTTAATTAAATTTAAATATAAATAAAATATAATAAATTATTTTTATTTAAAATAAATAAATTATAAATGCCTATTTAAAAAAAATTATTATATTAATTAATATTTTTTTTATATATTATATGTAAGTTGTATATAATATCACACACACATATATATATATATATATATATATAAGTTTAATTTAAGTTTAAAATTTATTACATTTTTATTTAAATATATAAATAAATTATTATCATATTGATATGATATTATGAACTTAAATTAAAACATGATAAATTTTAAATTTAATTGAACTTATATACATGTGATATTATATACCACTTACATATAGTATATAAAAAATTATTAATTAATATAATAATTTATATTATTTGTTTTTTTAATAGGCTTTCATAATAATAATTTATTTATATTTAAATATAATCAACTAAATATATTTATATTAAATACAATGCCTATTATTTTAATAAAATTTGAAAATATATTTTTGTATCAAATTAAAAATATTAATTATTTAATTTCATATATTATTATTTTTTAAATAATAAAATAAATAAAATAAGTCAAAATCGAAGTTATCAACTACGGTTTTAAACTTAAAATTAAAATAGTAGTTGGTGACTATAGTTTTATGATATGACAATTTATACGAGACAAACTCATTAGATTAAACATTATTTTGAAAACAAGTTTAGTTTATTGAATTTTTTTTTTTTTAAATGAACTAATTTGGGTCAAAGCTATCATTTGGACCCAAAACTCAAAAGATCGAACAAAAGTACCCTCAAAGTGGTAAAACGCATCGTATCCTATGTATTCTCACTTGTCAATTCCAGATATAGAGTGAAAGTGATGGGAGGTTCTGGCAGTTTCCCACTCACACGTGTTTAGACCTTGCATTCATGGGAGAGAAACCTTTGACACAACATGATGAGACCCTCTTGTGCAATGAATTTGTTTGTTAAGTGTCTTTGCATTTTCCACTGTGACAAGTCTCGTTTTCAAGTCAGGTTTAAAAAATAAAAAATAAATAAATTGAAAGAAGTAAAAAATATATTTGAAGTGAATAAAATATTTTTATTTCTTATTTCAAATTTATTTTAACTCCTCAATAAAATAATTTAATAAGAGAAAATTATTTTTTTTTAATATTTTTATTCTTTCTTTAATGCTTTTCGAGAATTGAACTTATAAACTTCGATAATTGGATCATGTTATAATTTTTCTAAGCACATGCAACTAGTTTTTCCTAAGTTTCACACAAAGATGAAAAAAGAAAAAAAAAAAAAAAAAAGGAGAAAAAGCTGAAATGGAGTAGTCACAAATTAACTTGCAGTGTTGAAATTGGCAACTGTTAGGCCGAATTTATTGCTTGGTCTGAAGAAAATGATCTAATTAATATTACACCCATTGATTCAAGTTTCAACTCTTCCATTTGACGGAATTTGGTACAAGTTCATGTGTACCTTCCATTGAAAGCAACTTTTCGGACAGTTGGCTCAAACTTTGGATTTTTGATAAGAGTATGACAGTTTTTAAAAATAATGCCTAAATTACTATGATAAAAAAAATAATTCAAAATCTACAATTTTGTCCAGCGAGGAAAGAGAAGAAATTTGTAAGTGAGAAATCGTCTCTTCAAGAGATGATTTTCACCAAAAAAAAAATAAAAAATAAAAAAATAAATTAAATTCTCACTTTAATTTTTTTTATTTTAAAAAAACCACGTGGTAAGAGACGATTTCCCACAAAAGTCACCAAAAGTGAGAAATTCTCACTTTAAAATTAAAAAAAAAAAACACCTAAATGAGAAATTATCTCTTAAAGAGAGGATTTCCAAATATATATATATATATATATATAAATGGGAAATCGTCTTTTAAAGAGATGATTTCCACAAAAAAAAAAAAAAAAAACCATGTGAGAAATCGTCTCTTTAAAAGACGATTTCCACACACAAAAAAAAAAATTAAGTGGGAAATCGTCTCTTCACAAAAGTCACCCTCCCCCAACAAAAGCCAAAAGTGAGAAATTCTCACTTAAAAAAAAAAAACCAAAAACAAAACCTTTAATTTTTTTTTATTCTTTATTCTATTTATATAATAATTCAATTATTATAAATATATATTATAAAATTAATTAATTTTATTTACTAAATTTAATTTATAAATAATATACTAAATTTAATATAAGATAAATAATATTTATATATTATTTTTTTCTTTCACTTTGGAATTAAAAAAAAAAACTATTATCAATTTTATGTGAAAATTGATTTTAAAAAAATTGTTATTAATTTATTAAATAAAAAAACTTTAAAAATCCATTTTTCTATTCCATATTATACTTATACAATAATACAATTATTAAAAATATATATTATAAAATTAATTAATTTTATTTAATTTAATATAAGATAAATATTATTTATCTTATATTAAATTTAGTATACTATTTATAAATTAAATTTAATAAATAAAATTAATTAATTTTATAATATATATTTTTAATAATTGTATTGTATTATTGTATAAGTATAATATGGAATAGACAAATGGATTTTTAAAGTTTTTTTTTTTAAAATCGTTTTTGATGTTTTATTTTATTTTATTTTATTTTATTTAATAAATTAATAACAATTTTTTAAAACTCAATTTTCACATAAAATTGATAATAGTTTTTTCTTTTAATTCCAAAGTGAAAGAAAAAAATAATATATAAATATTATTTATCTTATATTAAATTTAGTATATTATTTATAAATTAAATTTAGTAAATAAAATTAATTAATTTTATAATATATATTTATATATAAATAGAATAAAGAATGAAAAAAAAAGATTTTTAAAGGTTTTGTTTTTTTTTTTTAAGCGAGAATTTCTCACTTTTGACTTTTGTTGGGGGAGGGGGGTGACTTTTGTGTTCCCACATGGTTTTTATTTTTTTATTATTAATTTAATTTTTATTTTTTGTGTGGAAATCCTCTCTCCACATTGTTGTTTTTTATTTATTTATAATTTTAAAGTAAGAATTTCTCACTTTTTGTGACTTTTGTGGGAAATCGTCTCTTAAAGAGACGATTTCCCACATGTTTTTTTTTTTAAAAAATATTAAAGTGAGAATTTATTTATTTATTTTTTTTGTGTGGAAATCGTCTCTTAAAAAGACGATTTCTCATTTTAGGTGTTTTTCTTTTTTAAATTTTAAAGTGAGAATTATTTTTATTTTTTTTGTGGAAATCGTCTCTGACGATTTCCCACTTAGATGTTTTTTTTTTTAATTTATCACGTGGAAAGAGACGATTTCTCACTTACAAATTTCGTATGACTGGACAAAACTACGAATTATTTTTTTTACCTCGGTAATTTAGACATTATTTTTAAAAACTGTCGTACTCTTGTCAAAAATCCCTCAAACTTCTATACAACTACGCTAACCCTGCTATGAGGTCAACTTCCCATTTAATAACCTTAGCTAACGTATTACCCATTAAAAAATGAGACATGAGCCCATAATGACTGATGATGATTGATGACTGGGTTGTCAAAATACATGATAAGTTGTTATCTAATTAACTCATATTCTTCAGCCCATACCACCCCATTTTTCAAACCATGGCACTCTAGTATTATGTATAGACGAACTGGCAAATTGTTGGCAGCACGTGTCGATCTATGATTTGTCAAGGGGCATACACGTGGCGACACCCTATTACAAGTCTAAAGCTCAAGATTTTCTCAGTTAGATTGCTTGTTAATTTTGAGAATCATGAGACAATGCCATCTTGTGAAAAAGTTAAAATTCCATCAGCATGTGAAGTGCCCTAAAGTCTTACGTTCATTAAGGAAGGAAGACTACACACCTTTACTCAAGCCCCATGCCTACCCTTTTTATCCCTCAAAATAGATTACGACAGCTCAATATTTTTGGTGCATGAATTCCATGAAAACCCCCACACGCTTCTGAAAGTGTGGGGCAGATTGTTTCCGGGCGAATCGGGTTGTGTCAAGTGTGGAATTTGGCAACATGTGAAGGAAAGGGGAGGTCACTAGCTTGCCATACTTCATCTCTGTGACATCATGAGCATATGTTTGGATCGTTCGGTGCATTTACATATCTTTCATGTGTGCATCATTCGATATATACAGTCAAAGGATAAATACCAATTTTTATGTGACCTATTTTAGCCGGCTGCCATAATCTAGGATAATCATTTGGAATAATCTGATGATAATTAATGGACGTACAAAATAGGCTAGATGATGCATATATGCATGTTACATGTACATTTATATGAAAAAGTGGCCCTCAATATTTGCCTTCTTTGCATGATGAGGATCGTTGATCCAAGTGTTACTGGGTTTTTCTCATCGTAAGTTGCAAAATTTATGTAGTTGAATTTATTCAAAATGTATAACCGCAAATATGCACGGCATGGTATATAGATTAGATATCAATGAATGGTAAATATGGACTGATGCATGAATGCATCAAAGTCAGTCATGGTGTCAGTAGCAGTACTCTTGCGTATCCCAAATGATTCCCAATCCATACCTCAAGGGCCATGCATTGTGTCATGGACAGTGGATCCAAAACCCCTGATGATTCTCTATAAATACATAACCTCCGTACTTCATACCTCTCATCACCATTCCAATCTTAGCCTCAATATAATATCTTTCAGAATATTTTCTCTCCCCTTTACAAAAGAAGAAACAATGTCTCTACAAAGACGCTTCATCCCATTTCTCATCGTCTTTCTGCTTTCTTTCCCATGCTACTACGGTTTGCAAGGGAACCCACCTTACCATTATCTTGACGACGCATATGGCTATGCTTCTTCCCAGGCGTATGACAAGTGGCCATGGCGCAAATTTGGAAGTAAAATCATGGGCTCCAAGAGGATTGGTGAAGTGGGTAGATCTTTGGCTTCAGTTAAAACGGTTAGCGTGAATGATTATGGAGCTAAAGGTGATGGAAGTGATGCCACAGAGGTATGGATATAGCTAGAGACGTCAATATGTGTATTGACTTATTAACCTTATAAGAGTGTCCTCATTTCCATGATCTCTGCATTATTGTTCTATATAGTTTGATCTGAGCTTGCATTTTGATATATTGATCACAATAAGTTATAGTATGTCATTGTATACTAGAAGCGGATTGGGTAATTACTATTTATATCATTGATCTAAATGAAAATGATGGCTAATTACTATTGAAGACCTTCACATCCAATGAAGACAAACTATGCTATGAATCAAACATATTAAAATTATTAGGGCTTGTTGGATTCAGTCTTATTTTCATTGGTTCTGTCATGCGAAGTAATATATATAACCAATGTTGGGTCTTTCAGGCATTCAAGAAAGCTTGGGAGGCAGCTTGTTCATCTCAAGGATCTGTCCTAGTGGTGCCCAAAAACAACTATCTCCTTAAGCCAATTACATTTGAAGGTCCTTGCAAATCCAGTATTACAGTGCAGGTGAGATTCCATGAAAGGAGTCATTTTCTTCAGACCTTCAAGGAGCTGTTTCTAATTGATGTATATTGCATAAAATGACTAATGATATTTTTTGAAAAAAAAAAAAAAAAACCAGATATCTGGAACTCTCCAGGCATCTACTGATCGATCCGCCTACAGTAACGATTTGACCCGCTGGCTTGTCTTTGAAAATGTCCAAAACTTAGCGGTTCAAGGTGGTGGAACCATCAATGGAAATGGGAAGATATGGTGGGAAAACTCTTGCAAAGTGGACGATGATCTTGTAATTATGCCACTCATAACTCTCTCTCTCTTTCTTCTTTTCGATTATCTTTTAATGATCATTGGCTGATTTTATTTATTTATTTATTTAAATTCCATTGATTTTTGCAGTCTTGCAAGGATGCACCAACGGTATGTTGATATATATCCCCTCATATGAGTGCAGTCGTCTTCTTCTAGGATGTTATATGAAAATGGAAGATGTATAATTTCTTGTTTGGAATTATGTTTTAATTTTGGCAGGCCTTAACCTTCTATAACTGCAAGACCTTGGTAGTGAAGAACCTCAAGATCGAAAATGCCCAGCAAATTCATGTTTCGTTTGAAAAATGCGTGGGTGTTCAAGCTTCGGGTCTCACTGTAACTGCACCAGGGGACAGCCCCAACACTGATGGAATCCATGTGACTGACACCCAAAATATCCAGATTTCAAGCTCAGTTATAGGAACAGGTATCCTCAAAATTTGCCTAAAAACAAAACTAAAAATATTTTTTAAAACAATAGTTGTAACCATGCTGAATTAATCATAAATTTTGTTTGATTTGTTGAAGGTGACGACTGTATTTCAATTGTGAGTGGAACCCAGAACTTGCAAGCCACTGGTATCACCTGTGGACCAGGCCATGGAATCAGGTAATTAATCCATTAACCCCAACATTAATATTGCTAAATTAATCTTAATTTCTATATATGACTCATTAATTAACACTAACATATATGCATTTCTTTCGAATTTTGTCTTTGTTCCATGGCCGACTCCTCAGTATTGGAAGCTTAGGATATGGAAACTCAGAGGCTCTGGTTTCAGATATTACAGTGAACGGGGCAACCCTTTCGGGAACCACAAATGGAGTTAGAATCAAGACATGGCCGGTAAGAAGAAACATGCATGCATATGTTTGTATGAGTCGGATATTACGAAAAAGCTTTAGTATAAGTTAATTTAATATGCATTATTGACTTATTACATTCATTACTTAATAATTTAAGTTTTCGATGTGTCGGTTATTAACTCAAGTATTTTGTTGCAGGGAGGGTCTGGGAGCGCAAGCAACATCAAATTCCAGAACATTGAAATGCATGATGTGGACAACCCTATAATAATAAACCAAAAGTACTGTGACGACGACAAACCATGCGAATCAGAGGTATGGAAACTCAAGCCTCAACCCTGGATCTTCACAAACAAAACCAATATCATCAACCCTCAATTAATTGTTCATGATTTCCCTAATACAAATGATGGAGCTACTTGGTTTTGTTGCAGAGCCAGGCAGTTCAAGTGCAAAATGTGTTGTACCAGAACATCAAAGGAACAAGTTCTTCAAGTGAGGCTATAGAACTTGATTGTAGCAGCAAGTTTCCATGTCAGGGGATTGTGCTGCAAGACATTGATATAGAAACTGGAGGAGGAAAAGCAACCAAGGCTGTGTGCAGCGATGCCAAAGTGACTGAAAAAGGAGATGTGTCTCCAAGTTGCACTTGAGAATTGCATGGAAGCTAGGATTATTGGTTCTGATCACACACTTATCAGTGTTTATAGATATATACTAATTATTTAAAAGTAATAGTGAGTATGTGATATTAAGTTGCTTACTATAGAATAAGACAATGGAGTTGATGTTCTCTTATTGTTTATCATCAATAAAATGACCTTTTATTTGCTGTTAATTTCATCTTAGTATTTACTAATTCTTTTCATTTTTCTGAAAATGATTTTTTTTTCTTTAGAGTTTTTCTCCCTTGATTCAATACCATGCTATCTAGTATTTCCTCAAAATAATAAAAATATATTTATTTTTAAAAAATGCATGCAACATGAAATTGGCCCATATCCGAAGTTCAGCCCCAAAGGCCATTAGAACTAGGTTACTTTTGGGCTTCAAGGCCCACCCACTAGATAATCGGGCTTCAAGGCCCAACTTCACGCTGAGTCGTCTAATGTCATATCAGCAAACCACGCCATTATCACATAAAAATGGATTGGGATTGAAAATTAAAATAACCCAAAAATAAAATAAAACGCGAATGCCCATATAAATATTGTTTTCATCACAAAACTATGGAAACCAATTGAACACAAATCATAGGTATGGAAACTCAAAAGTTCAACCCATATCTTGACAAACAAAACCAATATCATTAACCTTTAATTAATTGTTCATGATTTCCCTAATACAAATGATGTAGAGCTGGGCGGTTCAAGTGCAAAATGTGTTGTACTCGAACATTAAAAGAACAAATTCTTCAAATGAGGCCATAAAGCTTTATTGCCTAGCGATAAGTTTCCATGCCAAGGGATTGTAATGCCCCAAATTTATTGTTAAAGGTAAAATCATGAATTAGAATAAAAGAAAAGTAACAAATAAATTTAATAAATTTAATAAGGATAAAAGAGTCTTTTTACAAATAAAAACTCTATATATAAAATAAAATTTTCTAGTGTTCTTTATTCAAAAACCTTTTTACACGATGATTACATAGATTAGAAAACTTAGGATAATGTAGGATTAAAATTTGAAAATTTAGGATTTGAAGATTAATTTTTTAGATAAGATTCTAAACCTTAGATCAGTATTTTAGATTCATTGATTAATTTTAAACACCTTTGATATTCTTTGAAAAATCTGGATTGGAGTTTATTTGTTTAATTTTTAGATTAAAAAATTGAAAATTTATAAATATTAGTTGATTTATTTATGAAAATAGAGAAAATCCAAAATTTGAAATGGTTAGATATAAACAAGTAAAAATCAAAATCAATAAGTAAATAAGAAGGAATAATTATAGGAAAAGTGTATGACCATGAAAAATTTATTTACCTAGGAATTTTTTTTTTTATAAAAAAATTGAAAACGTGCTACGCCACGAATTGTAGGATGTGGAAAAAAATAAAAAGAAATCAAAATAAAAATGGAAAGGGAAGAAGGATGTGAGTGAGGGCACGGCTTTCTGATGAGTAAAAAGGAAAAAAAAAATTTATTATAATAATAAGAATAATGGAAGTGGAGATATGTGTTGTGTAGAGAAAAGAAAAGGAGAAAAAAAGAATGGTGGGAGAGTGTCACGGCTAAACGAGAGAGGAAAAAAACAAGACAAAAAAGAAAAAGCCACGGAATGGTTTGGATGTTGACTTTGTGAAGAGAAGAAAATAATATTAATAATAATAAAAGAGAAGAAATAGAGGTGGTGTTTGGGAAACCCATTTGTGGTGTATAGAGAGAAGGAGAAAAAAAAATCGAGGTTGATTGCATGTTTTATGTATTGTTTGTCGAAAATAATAATAATAGACACAAGGTAATAGAATATGAAAGACAAGTAATGAACAAAAAAAAACAATAAAACTAATAATAATAATAAAAAGAAATATTTAGTTAAAAGGAATGAAATAATCCCTAAAATCGAAAATTTAATCTTTCTAATATTTTTTATGAAAAAGTAATCAATTTTTGACATAAATACCCTTTTATATTTTAAATATTTCCATGTAGGTTTTAAAAGAAAAACTTAGTTTTACAAGAAAATAATAAGGATATTTTTGTTCAAATGATGTCAAAAATGGATGGAAAGTTAAATTTCAAAAATTGGGTTTTGAGAGGTCCTTTTAATCAAATAACCCTAAAAAAAACCTATTCTTGATTAAAATGATAAAAGAGTTTATTATAAATACATATGCTAAGGCATTTAATTTAAATAAATAAGGAAAAAGAAATAGATTTTTGAGATTAGATTTTTAAAAATGACACAATTTTTATGAAATTTTGGAAACTCACTTATTAAATTGCCATTGATTTGGAAGTTAAAAATAACATATGTGATAATAATATCAACATAGGAAACTTTTAGGGTTGTCAAACTTATAATTTTAGATAAATAGTTAATAATAATAATCATTTTCTTATGTTATGTTAGTTGAGAAGTTGATTGTTTTGGAATAATTTTCTTCAATATTTTGAGTGCTTGTTGAAAATAAGGGAAATTAATGCAAATTTTGTAAAAGAAAATTATTTTCTTTTTATATATTATATTAAAATGTGTTAAATGTTATTTTTGTTTCTATACATGGATTAAATATGTTTTGTATGAATAATATGTTAGAACTTTTTTCTTTTGTTTATGACAGAAAAATATGAAGATATTTTGTTTTTGTAAGTTTGAATAAATCAAACAAAGTATTTGACTTTAATTTATTCGACTCTAGTTAATGAGATATAATAGTTGACTTTTCGATCTTTGTCAACAGAATATAATAGTTGACTTTTACATTTCTTGGTAAGTAATGTAATTTATTTGAACGCCAGCTTCTAGGGGTTTGGTTAGACGTTATTAGTACTAATAGTATTTGGTTTTGTCCACATTAAAAGGAACTAATTTGAGGCTAGCTACTAATTTGTAAAGTCCTACATTATTGGGCACCATTTGTTATTTGATAATCAAAGTAAAAATATTTTGAATGTAAATGATATGAAATTATTTTAACATAGATATAAAAATATTTGGTTGAAAAGTTTGGAATGTATTAGCATGTTTGGACTCAAAAGTTTTTATGAAAAAAATTGTACATTATATCTCTTATTTGAAATCATAATTGAAAATATTTGATTCATGAAATTGTAATAATATTCCTTATTGGGTTTTGGGCCCATTTGCTTTTGTTGACAATTTTTTAGGTATTCTCAGTTTGGATGAGAAGTGATGGTTAGGATGAGATTTTGGCATTTTTAGGACTTTTGATTTAAACTTTATTTTTTGAATATTATTTAAAAGTTAGAAATTTAATGACTGTTTGAATTGTTAAGTTTGAATAATAACACTTTGGTTGATGTGTTAATTCTAAAATTGAGATTTAAAGATTATTAAATTTTATTCTATTATTTTGAACAAAAAATTAGTAATTGGTAACTTCTAGTTATAAAATGAATATTATTGTCATTTTCACTTTGAGTTTTTGGACTTGAGGTGTGAAATGACCGTCACACTTTTAGGGTGGGTCTTAGGGTGTGATAGGGATTGTGATGCAAGACATTGATATAGAAGTTGGAGGAGACAAAGTTGGTAAAGTGATTGAAAAAAGAGATGTGTCTTCGTATTGCACTTGAGTATTGAATGAAAGCTAGGGTTGTTGGTTCTTATCACACACTTATATTTGTGTGTGTGTGTGTGAAACCAAGGTTTGAAACTAATGATTATGTTTCAATTAAGTGTGACTAGACAAGAAGATTTTCAAAGTGACAATCACAAAGACAAAATCAAGCAAAAAAGAATCAATAAGAAGAATAAGACCTCAAAGAGAAATTCTTTTCAAGACCTAAGTTTTATAAGATCTCTTTGTAAGGTTGTTGGTGCACTAAGTTTTTCATGCATTATATTATTAATTTATGCACCGAAATTATCCAAAAGTAATTTTGTTTTAAATCCTTTAAAATTGGATGGTTTCATGTTTTCAATTAAAACCTTGTGTCAAATGTTTTTCAAACTTGTTTAAAAAGTTTTAAGTTGAAAAGGATAATTGTTGAGCTAAAAATGACTCAACTGTTTGAACCGGATGAGGAATCGGTCAATCTGTTTAGCTTAATAGGTCAAAGGGTGCAAAAACCTTCTCTCTATTCCAGAACGGTTGTTCATTTAGTCAAAGTTGAACCTTAACCGGTTGAGGTTTGGTTAAGGGCGGTCGAGGTTCAATGGTTACCTACTAAGTATTAAATACTAACAGTTAGTCAACCGATCGACCCCCAACTAGACTGGTCGAACCTCCAATAGCTAGTTTGACCTTTGTTTTCTCTATAAAAAGGCTCCAATTTTCATTGTTTCATGAGCTTAACCTTCCTAAACATTTTTTGAATATATTTGAGCATTGAAAGAGTTTTTTTGAGTGCACCATTGTTCTAAAACTTGCATATCTTTAGTGCATAATTCAATTCTAATTTTGTTGTATCATTTAAGCCAAAAGTTTTGTATTAGGATTTTGTGAGAATATTTTCTATCTTCATTTGTAAATATTTGAGAAGAAAAGTCTAAGTGTGAGGTATCACTTAGAGATCTCAAGTGTAGAGTATCACTTGAGGGGTTGTTCAAGAGTGAGGTATTTCTTGGAGATTGTAAAGGGTGATTGGAGCCAAAAGTTTAAGAAGGTTGATTGGAATCATAATCCAATTGTATTACTTGAAAGTTTGGATTGGAAGCCTTGAATTAGTGGAACCTCAAACTTGGGATTGAAGTTAGAGGAGAATAGACGTAGGTCGAGTTGCGCTAAATCACTATAAAAATCTTGTATTTGCATTCTCTCTTCTCTACTCTTTTATTTTATATGCAATTGTTTTCATATTGTTTTATTATATATATTTGCATATAATTGTTTTTTGTATTCATATAATTTAAATTTGTGAAAAAAGACCATCACCTTATTCATCCCCCCTCTAGGGTAGTCACCTTAGATTGGATTAACTTAATTTTTCTAACAATATATATATAACAATTGCTTATCATAGGATAAAACCAATTGTTATTTGAATGTAACCCAACACACGATACTATTGATCATTATAAATGATATGATGTTCTCTTATTGTTTGTCATCAATAAAATGATCATTTATTTGTTGTTAATTTACATCTTAGCATTTACTATTTTTTTTATTATTTATTTTTTAGAAAGTTAATTTTTTCTTTGGAGTTTTTCACCCTTTATTCAATAACATGATATATAATTTTTCCTAAACATAACAAAATATTAAAAAAATTACTTGCAATATGGAATGAGCTCATATTTGAAGTTCACCCCTGAGACCATCAAAATTAGGTTACTTTTGGGTTAATCCAATCCAAGATAAAGAATTAATTTTACTTGCATTCCTTGAGATTTAAGTCGTATATACTTAGACACTATAAGTTTGAAATTTTGTCAAATACTTGTTCTACTCTTTTTATTAGTTATTTTCACATATCTTCCATTTGATTTATAATAAGAGAAGTATTTAACAAAATTTCAAACTTATAATGGTTGAGTGTATTTAATTGAAACCTTAAAGCAGATGAGTAAAATTTATCCACAAGAAAAATAGGTAAATGTGGGCTTTGTTGGGCCTATTTAGACTTGCATTAATTCCCCTACGTTTGCAACATAATTTTTAGAAAATTTTCTCCATTTTCAAGAAACCCTAAAAAAAAAAAAAAATTGGCTAAAGCAAAAACAACAGCATGATGACACCCTCTTATCCGATGAATTTGTTCATTAAATGCCTTTCCATTTTCCATTGACACAAGTGATCAATAGGGTTTGAGGTTATGTGTGGTTTGAGAAAAAATGTAAGTGAAAAAAAAAATAATTAAAGACAAAAAATAAAAGAAATTAAAAAACTGAGAAAAATAAAAAAAATGTATTTATAGTCAATAAAATATTTTTATTTATTATTTTAAATCTATTTTACTTCTTTTAATCCCTTCATATAAAAATTAAGTAATTCAAAGATATATAAATTTTTAACTAGTTTTAATTATATTTGAATTTTTTTATATTTTTTGGAAAAATCATTTTTCTTAGTAATTTTATTATCAAACATTAGATAATAATATTATATTATGATTGTTTCAAGCACACGGCAAAAACTCCATCATCTTACTCTATTTTTTCTCAGCTTCACACCAAAATGAATAAAAAAAAAATGCGTTTTACACCAAAGTGAACAAAATAAAGAAGAAAGCCAAAAGAAGGAAAAAGCTGAAATGGAGTAGTCACAAATTAACTTGCAGTGTTGAAATTGGCAACTGTTAGGCTCATGTGCTTGGCCGAACTTTTTGCTTGGTTTGAAGAAAATGATCTGATTAATAATATTACACCCATTGATTCAAGTTTCAACTCTTCCATTCTGAATCAGCCATTTGATGGAATTTGGTATAAGTTCCTCTGTACGGTACCTTCCATTGAAAGCAACTTTCCAAACAGTTGGCTCAAACTTCTTTACAACTTCCCATTTAATAATCTTAGCTAATGTATTACCCATTAAAAAAGATACATGAGCCCATAATGATTGATGATGATTGATGGCCTTTTTCAAACCCTAACCATAATGTTATCTAATGATAAGCTGTTAAAATACATATTCTTCAGCCCATACATGATAAGCTGTTGTCAAAATACATGATAAGCTGTTATCTAATGAACTCATATTCTTCAGCCCATACCACCTTGCTTGTGTAATCCAACCCCCATTTTTCAAACCACGCCTCTCTACTATTATGTGTCAAGGACCTTGCAAATTGTGGGAAGCACGTGTTGATTTATCATTTGTCATGGGGTAGTACACGTGGCGACACCCTATGACAAGCCTAAAGCTCAAGTTTTTCTCAGTTTGATTGCTTGTTAATTTTGAGAATCATGAGACAATGCCATCTTGTGAAAAGGTTCAAATTCCAACAGCATGTGAACTGAAGTGCTCTAAAGTCTTATATAAATTAAGGGAGACGACCACTTAGAAACTTAACAAATTTACACCTCTACTCAAACCCCATGCCTACCCTTTTTATCCCTCAAAATAGATTACGGCAACTCAATATTTTTTATGCATGAATTCCATAGAAACCCCCCACACGCTTCTGAAAGTGTGTGGCAGATTATTTCCGTGCGAATCGGGTTGTGACAAGTGTGGAATTTGGCAGCATGTGAAGGGAAGGGGAGGTCACTAGCTTGCCATAGTTCATCTCTGTGACATCATGAGCATACGTATGGATCATTTGATGCATTTACATATGTTTCATGTGTGCATCGTTCAATATATATAGTAATGGGTAAATGGACAAAATAGGCTAATCATTTGGAATAATCTGATGATAATTAATGGACAAAATAGGCTAGATGATGCATATATGCATGTTACATGTACATGTATATAAAAAAGTGGCCCTCAATATTTGCCTTCTTTGCATGATGAGGCTCGTCGATCTAAGTGTTAATGAGTTTTTCTCCTCATAAGTTTCAAAATTTATGTAGTTGAATTTATTCAAAATGTATAACTGCAAATATGCACGGCATGGTATATAGATTAGATATCAATGAATAGTAGGTATGGACTGATGCATGTATGCACCAAAGTCAGCCATGGTGTCCAGGAGTTCCTTCTGGTAGCAGTACTCTTTGCGTATCCCACATGATTGCAAATCCATACCTCAAGGGGCATCGTGTGATGGACAGTGGACCCAAAACCCCTGATGATTCTCTATAAATACACTCGGTACTTCATATTTTCATCACCTCATTCCTCTCATCACCATTCCAATCTTAGCTTCAATATCTTCAGAATATTTTCTCTTCCCTTCACCAAAGAAGAAACAATGTCTCTAAAAAGACGCTTCATCCCATTTCTCATCGTCTTTCTGCTTTCTTTCCCATGCTACTACGGTTTGCAAGGGAACCCACCTTACGATTATCTTGACGACGCATATGCCTATGATTCTTCCCGGGCGTATGAGAGCTGGCCATGGCGCAAATTTGGAAGTAAAATCATGGGCTCTAAGAGGATTGGTAAAGTGGGTAGATCTTTGGCTTCAGTTAAAACGGTTAGCGTGAATGATTATGGAGCTAAAGGTGATGGAAGTGATGCCACAGAGGTATGCATATAGCTGGAGATATGTGTATTGACTTATTAACCTTATAAGAATATCCTCATTTGCATGACCTTTGCATCTTTGTTCTATATAGTTTGATCTGAGCTTGCATTTTGATACATTGATCACAATAAGTTTAGAATTCATACATTTTCAAAAGGATTAAAATTATAGCATGTCATTGTATACTAGAAGCGGATTGGGTAATTACTATTTATATCATTGATCTAAATGAAAATGATGGCTAATTACTATTGAAGTACTTCACATCCAATGAAGACAAACTATGCTATGAATCAAACATATTGAAATTATTAGGGCTTGTTAGATTCAGTCTTACGTTCATTGGTTCTGTCATGCGAAGTAATATATAAATAACCAATGTTGGGTCTTTCAGGCATTCAAGAAAGCTTGGGAGGCAGCTTGTTCATCTCAAGGATCTGTCCTAGTGGTGCCCAAAAACAAGAACTATCTCCTTAAGCCAATTACATTTGAAGGTCCTTGCAAATCCAGTATTACAGTGCAGGTGAGATTCCATGAAAGGAGTCATTTTCTTCAGACCTTCAAGCAGCTGTTTCTAATTAATGTATATCGTATAAAATGACTAATGATATTTTTGGGGGAAAAAAAAAACCAGATATATGGAACTGTCCAGGCATCTGCTGATCGATCCGCCTACAGTAACGATATGACCCGCTGGCTTGTCTTTGAAAATGTCCAAAACTTAGCGGTTCAAGGTGGTGGAACCATCAATGGAAATGGGAAGACATGGTGGGAGAACTCTTGCAAAGTGAACGATGATCTTGTAATTATGCCACTCATAACTCTCTCTCTCTCTCTCTCTCTTTTTTTTTCTTTTGATCATCTTTTAATGATCATTGGCTGAAATTTTTTTTTTCCCTTTAAATTCCCGCAGTCTTGCAAGGATGCACCAACGGTACGTCGATATACATCCTCTCATATGAGTGCAAACTTTTTCTATGATGTTTATATGAAAATGGAAGACATAAAATTTCTTGTTTGGAATTATGTTTTGGCAGGCCTTAACCTTCTATAACTGCAAGAACTTGGTAGTGAAGAACCTCAAGATCCAAAATGCCCAGCAAATGCATGTTTCTTTTGAAAAATGCGTGGGTGTTCAAGCTTCGGGTCTCACTGTAACTGCACCAGGGGACAGCCCCAACACTGATGGAATCCATGTAACTGACACCCAAAATATCCAGATTTCAAGCTCAGTTATAGGAACAGGTATCCTCAAAATTTGCCTAAAAACAAAACTAAAAATATATATATTTTTTTTAAATAGTTGTAACCATGCTGAATCAATGACAAATTTTGTTTGATTGTTGAAGGTGACGACTGTATTTCAATTGTGAGTGGAACCCAGAACTTGCAAGCCACTGGTATCACCTGTGGACCAGGCCATGGAATCAGGTCATTAACCCAGTAACCCCAACATTAATATTGCTAAATTAATCTTAGTATCTATATATGACTCATTAATCAACACTATTTCTTTTGAATTTTGTCTTTGTTCCATGGCCAACTCCTCAGTATTGGAAGCTTAGGATCTGGAAACTCAGAGGCTCACGTTTCAGATATTACAGTGAACGGGGCAACCCTTTCGGGAACCACAAATGGAGTTAGAATCAAGACATGGCAGGTAAGGAGAAACATGCATACATATGTTTGTATGAGTCGGATATTATGAAGAAGCTTTAGTATAAGTTAATTTAATACGCGTTATTGACTTATTACATTCATTACTTAATAACTTAAGTTTTCGATCAGTCAAATATTAACACAAGAATTTTGTTGCAGGGAGGGTCTGGAAGCGCAAGCAACATCAAATTCCAGAACATTGAAATGTATAATGTGAAAAACCCTATAATAATAGACCAAAAGTACTGTGACCAGGACAAACCATGCAAATCACAGGTATGGAAACTCGAACCTCAACCCTGGATTTTCACAAACAAAACCAATATCATCAACCCTCAATTAATTGTTCAAGATTTCCTTAATACAAATGATGGAGCGCTACTTGGTTTTGTTGCAGAGCCGGGCGGTTCAAGTGCAAAATGTGTTGTACCAGAACATCAAAGGAACAAGTTCTTCAAATGAGGCTATACAACTTGATTGTAGCGACAAGTTTCCATGTCAGGGGGTTGTGCTGCAAGACATTGATATAGAAATTGGAGGAGGAAGAGCAACCAAAGCTGTGTGCAACAATGCCAAAGTGACTGAAAAAGGAGATGTGTCTCCAAGTTGCACTTGAGAATTGCATGGAAGCTAGGGTTATTGGTTCTGATCACACACTTATTGGTGTTTATACATATATACTCATTATTGAAAAGTAACAGTGAGTATGTGATATTAATTTGTTTATGATAGAATAAGACCATTTAGTATTGGAATGTAGCCCAACACACAATACTATCTGTCAATACAATGGAGTTGATGTTCTCTTATTGTTTATCATCAATAAAATGACCATTTATTTGTTGTTAATTTTCATCTTAGTATTTACTAATTCTTTTCATTTTTCTGGAAATTAATTTTTTTCTTTAGAGTTTTTCTCCCTTGATTCAATACCATACTATATGGTATTTCCTCAAAATAATAAAAATAAATAAATAAATAAATATGTATTTACTTATTTTTTTAAAAAATGCATGCAACATGAAATTGGCCCATATAAATATTGTTGTCATCACAAAACTATGGAAACCAATTGAACACAAATCATAGGTATGGAAACTCAAAAGTTCAACCCATATCTTGACAAACAAAACCAATATCATTAACCTTCAATTAATTGTTCATGATTTCCCTAATACAAATGCTGTAGAGCTGGGCGGTTCAAGTGCAAAATGTGTTGTACTCGAACATTAAAAGAACAAATTCTTCAAATGAGGCCATAAAGCTTTATTGCAGCGATAAGTTTCCATGCCAAGGGATTGTAATGCCCCAAATATATTGTTAAATTAGAATGAAAGAAAAATAACAAATAAATTTAATAAATTTAATAAAGTTTTGTCTTTTTCCATTTAAAAACTCTACATATAAATTAGATTTTTCTTGTATTCTTTATTTATAAAACCATTTTATATGATGATTACAAATATTAGAAAACGTAGGATAATATAGAACTAAAGATTTGAAGGTTTAGGATTTAAATATTAGTTTTCTAAATAAGATTCTAACCCTTATATTAATATTTTTGATTCGTTAATTAGGTTTGAACACTTTTGTTATTCTTTGAAAAATCTAAATCTAAATTAAAGTTTATTTATTTACTTTTTAGATAAAAATTGTTAGAAAAATTAGGCTAATCTAATTTATGGTAATCACCCTAGAGGGAGGGGGTGAATAGGGTGATGATCTCTTTTTACAAATTTAAACTATGTGAATGTAAGAGACAAATATATACAAGTATATAATAAAACAATATAAAGACAATTGCATATAAAGTAAAAGAGTAAGGAAGAGATAATGCAAACATAAGATTTTATAATGGTTCGGCGCAACCCGACTTACATCCACTCTCTTCTAACTTCAATCCCAAGCTTTAGATTCCACTAATTCAAGACTTCCAAACCAAACTTTCAAACAATATAATTGAATTATAGTTCCAGTCTACCATCTAGGACTTTTGGCTCCAACCACCCTTTACAATCCTCAAGAGATATCTCACTCTTGAACAATCTCTCAAGTGATACCTCACACTTGAGAAACTTCATCTCAAATATTTATAAATAAATGACCTCACAAAATCCTAGTATAAAAACTTTAAGCTCAAATGATACAAGAAAATTAGGATTGAAAGGTACACTAATGATATGCAAGTTTTAGAACAATGATGCACTCAAAACACTCTTACAATGCTCAAATATATTCAAGAAAAGTTTGGGAAAGTTGAGTTCTTAAACAATGAAGATTTGAAGTTTTTTTATAGAGGAAAAAAAACCAAACTAGCCGTTGGGGGTTTGATCGGTCGAGCTGGGGATCAACCGGTTGACTAGCCGTTAGCATTTAATGCTTGACAGGTGACCGTTGGACCTCGATCGAACCTTGACTGGTTGAGGTGTGGGTTGACCAGTTCCTCATTTGGTTGAACAACCATTCTGGAAGAGAGATAAGGTTTTTTGTACCCCTTGATTAGTTGAGATGGCGGTTGACCGGTTATTGTTCATACCCTTGACTGGTTGAACTGGGGGTCGACTAGCTCCTAGACCGGTTAAGCTGGCGATCGATCGGCTCCTCATTTGGTTCAACTAGTTGAACCGTTTTTGGCTCAATAACCAACTTACTAAACTTAAAACATATTAAACAAATTTGAAAAACATTTGACACAAAGTTTTAATTAAAAACATGAAATCATCCAATTTTAAAATATTTTAAACAAAATAACTTTTGGATGATTTTGGTGCATAAGTAAAGAATGTAATACATGAAAATATTAGTGCACTAACAACCTTACAAAGAGATCTTATGAAACTTGGGTTTTGAAAAACATTTCTCTTTAAGGCGGTCTTCTTCTTTATGATTTCTCCTTGATTTGATTTGTCTTTGTGATTGCCACTTTGGAAATCGTCTTACCTAATCACACTTGAAATATAATCATTAGTTGCAAACCTTGTTTTGTTATTGTGAAACCAAGGTTTGGTTAATCTTGATTTTGATGATAACAAAACAAGGTTTAGAACTAATGATTATATTTCAAGTGTGATTAGGTAAGACGATTTCCAAAGTGGCAATCACAAAGACAAATCAAGCCAAGGAGAAATCATGAAGAAGAAGACCACTTTAAAGAGAAGTGTTTTTCAAGACTCAAGCTTCATAAGATCTCTTTGTAAGGTTGTTGGTGCACTAGGATTTTCATGTATTACATTCATTACTTATGCACCAAAATCATCCAAGAGTTATTTTGTTTTAAATATTTTAAAAATTGGATGATTTCATGTTTTTCAACTAAAACCTTGTGTTAAATATTTTTCAAATTTGTTTTAAAAGGTTTTAAGTTGAAAAAATTGGTTGTTGAGCCAAAAAATGGCTCAATTGGTTCAACCGGTTGAGGAACCAGTCGACCGGTTGTGCTCGTCCGGTCGATGATCGGTTGAAGGATGCAAAAAAGTTTATCTCTTTCCCAGTGGCCTTCTCTTCCCGATCAAGGTGATTCTCTTTTCGGTTGAGGACCGGTCGAGGTCCGGTTGAGGCCCAACGATCACCTGCCGAACATTAAATGCTAACGGCTAGTCAACCGGTTGACCTCTAGCTCGACCGGTCGAACCCCCAAACAGTTAGTTTGGTTTTTCTCTTCTATAAAAATGTTTCAATCTTCATTATTTAAAAAGCTTAACCTTCTCAAACCTTTCTTGAATATATTTGAGCCTTAGAAGAGTGTTTTTTTAGTGCACCATTGTTCTAAAACTTGCATATCTTTAGTGCACATTTCAATCCTAGTATTCTTGTATCATTTGAGCTTAAAGTTTTTGTACTAGGATTTTGTGAGATCATTTATTTGTAAATCTTTGAGAGGAAGTTTCTCAAGAGTGGGATATATCTTAAGAAGTGTAAAGGATGTTTGGAGCCAAAAGTTCAAGAGGGTGAATTAGAACCATAATCCAATTGTATTGCTTGAAGGCTTGGTTTGGAAACCTTGAATTAGTGGAACCTCAAGCTTGAGATTGAAGCTAGAGGAGAGTGGATGTAGGTCGGGTTGCACCGAACCACTATAAAATCTTGTATTTGCATTCTCTCTTCCCCACTCTTTTAATTTATATGCAATTGTATTTATATTGCTTATTATATACTTGCATATAATTGTCTCTTACATTCACATAGTTTAAATTTGTAAAAAGAAACCATCACCCTATTCACCCCCCCTCTAGGGTGATTACCATAGGTTGGATTAGCTTAATTTTTTATAGCAGTTATCATCAAAACCGAGATTAACCAAACCTTGGTTTCACAAAAATGATTGAAAATTTATGAATATAAACTGATTTATTGATAAAAATAGAGAAAATTCAAAAATTGAAATGACTAGATCTAAACATGTAAAAATCAAAATAAATAAATAAATAGAAAGGAAAAATTATAGGAAAATTGTATAGCTGTGAAAAAATGCTTGACTTTGGAAAAAAAAATGAAAATGTGTTAGGCGACGAATTGTAGAATATGGAAAAAAAAAAAGAAATCAAACTAAAAATGGAAAGGGAAGAAGGATGAGAGTGAGGGCACGACTTTGTGATGAGTAAAAAGAAAAGAAAAATTATAATAATAAAAATAATGGACGTGGTGGTGTGTGTGGTGTAAAGAAAAGAAAAGAAAAAAGAATGGTCGGAGGGTGTAACGACTACGTGGGATTGGAAAAAAAAGCAAGGAAATGTCGGGATGTTGACTTTGTGAAGAGAAAAAAATAATATTAATAATAATAAAAGAGAAGAAATAGAGGTGGTGTTTAGGAAACCTATTTGTGGTACTAGGATGGTGCTGTGTATAGAGAAGGAGAAAAAAAAAATTGAGGTTGATTGCATGATTTGTGTATTGTTTGTCGAAAATAATAATAATAGACAAAAAGCAATAGAATATTGAAGAAAAGTAATGAACAAAAAAAATTAAACCTAATAATAATAATAAAAAAAAAAACCATTCTTGATTAAAATGATAAAAGAGTTTATTATAAATACATATGCTTAAGAGATTTAGTTTGAATAAATAAGGGAAAAAGAAAAATACTTTTGAGATTAGATTTTTGGAAAAGACACAATTTTTATGAAAATTTGGGGACTTACTTATTAAATTGTCATTAATTAGGGAGTTAAAAATAATATAGGTGATAATAATATCAATATAAGAAATTTTTAGAATTGTCAAAGTTATGGTTTTAGATAAATAGTTAATAGGAATAATCATTTTCTTATATTATGTTAGGTGAAGAGTTGATTGTTCAGGATTAATTTTTTTCAAGATTTTAAGTGCTTGGTTAAAATAAAGAAAATTAATGCAAATTTTATCAAATAAAATAAATTTTCTTTTATATGTTATTTTAAAATGTGTAAAATATTATTTTTGTTTCTATGCATGGATTAAATATATTTTATATGAAAAATATGTTATAATTTTTTTCTTAAAAATATGAAGATATTTTGCTTTTGTAAGTTTGTATAAATCAAACAAAATATTTGACTCTAGTTTGTTAATGAGATATAATAATTAATTTTTCATCCTTAGTCAATAATATATAATAGTTGACTTTCAACTCTAGTAAGTAGAAAATAATAGTTGATCTTCACATTTAGTGGTGAGAAATATAACTTATTTAAATCCCAACCTGTAAGGGTTTGGTTAGACGTTACTAGTACTAGTAACATTTAGTTTTGTCCACCTTAAAATGAACGAATTTGAGGTTAGTCACCTATTTGTAAAGTTCTAAGTCATTAGATACCATTTATTATTCGATAACCAAAGTAAAAAGATTTTGAATGTATTTGATATGAAATTGTTTTAATATAGATATAAAAATGTTTGGTTGAAATTTTTTGAATGTATTAGCATGTTTGGACGCAAAAGTTTTTATGAAAAAAATTATACATTTTATCCCGTATTTGAAATCATAATTGAAAATATTTAATCAATAAAATTGTAATAATATTCTTTATTAGATTTTGAGCTCATTCGTCTTTATCAACAATTTTTCAGGTATTTTCAATTTTGGCGAGGAGTGATGGTTAGGATGAGATTTTAATATTATTAGGATTTTGATTTAAACTTTATTTTTTGGACATTATTTAAAAAGTTAGAATTTAATGACAGTTAGAATTGTTAGATTTGAACAATAACACTTTGGTCGATGTGTTAATTTTAAAATTGAGATTTAAAAATTATAGAATTTTGTTTTACTATTTTGAACAAGAATTTGGTAATTAGTAACTTAATTACAAGAAAACTGCCAAAGTGATTGAAAAAGGAGATGTGTCTCCGTGTTCTACTTGAGTATTGAATGAAAGCAAGGGTTCTTGGTTCTTATGACACTTATTGGTTATATATATATATATATATATGAAAGCAAGGGTTCTTGGTTCTTATGACACTTATTGGTTATATATATATATATATACACTTAGAACAAACGCACAACTAAATATGTAAATTATTTTTTTTAATAATTTTATTCTTCTCTTAATACTTTTCGAGAATCATACGTAATCTTAAACAATAATATTATATTATAATCGTTTCAAGCACGCAACTCCAACATCTTACTCTATTTTTTCTTCAGCTTCACACTCAAATGAATAAAATAAAATAAAAAATGCGTTTTCCACCAAAGTGAACAAAATAAAGAAAAAAGCAAAAAGAAGGAAAGAGCTGAAATGGAGTAGTCACAAATTAACTTGCAGTGTTGAAATTGGCAACGGTTAGGCTCATGTGCTTGGCCGAACTTTTTGCTTGGTTTGAAGAAAATGATCTAATTAATATTACACCCTTTGATTCAAGTTTCCACTCTTCCATTCTGAATCAGCCATTTGATGGAATTTGGTATGAGCTCCTGTGTACCTTCCATTGAAAGCAACTTTCCAAACAGTTGGCTCAAACTTCTTTACAACTGCGCTAACCCTTCTATGAGGTCGACTTCCCATTTCAGAATCTTAGCTAGTGATTGATGATGATTGATGGCCTTTTTCAAACTGGGTTGTCAAAATACATGATAAGCTGTTATCATATTCTTCAGCCCATACCACCTTGCATGTGTAATCCAACCCCCATTTTTCAAACCACGCCTCTCTACTATTATGTATCAACGAACTGGCAAATGGTTGGCAGCACGTGATCTATGATTTGTCACGGGGTATACACGTGGCGACACCATAGTACAAGCCTAAAGCTCAAGTTTTTCTCAGTTTGATTGCTTGTTAATTTTGGGAATCACGAGACAATGCCATCTTGTGAAAAGGTTCAAATTCCATCAGCATGTGAACTGAAGTGCTCTAAAGTCTTATATTCATTAAGGAAGGGAGATTACCACGTAGGAACTCAACAAACACCTCTACTCAAATCCCATGCCTACCCTTTTTATCCTTTTATGCATGAATTCCATGAAAACCCCCACACGCTTCTGAAAGCATCGCAGATTATTTCCGGCCGAATCGGGTTGTGACAAGTGTGGAATTTGGCAACATGTGAAGGGAAGGGGAGGTCACTAGCTTGCCATAGTTCATCTCTGTGACATCATGAGCATACGTGTGGATCATTTGATGCATTTACATATGATTCAAGTGTGCATCATTCGGTAGCAGTACTCTTGCGTATCCCAAATGATTCCCAATCCATACCTCAAGGGGCATTGTGTGATGGACGGTAGACCCAAAACCCCTGATGAGATAAATACATAACCTCAGCACTTCATATTTTCATCACCTCCATTCCTCTCATCATCATTCCAATCTTAGCCTCAATATAATATCTTTCAGAATATTTTCTCTCCCCTTTACCAAAGAAGAAACAATGTCTCTACAAAGACGCTTCATCCCATTTCTCATCGTCTTTCTGCTTTCTTTCCCATGCTACTACGGTTTGCAAGGGAACCCACCTTACGATTATCTTGACGACGCATATGCCTATGATTCTTCCCGGGCGTATGAGAGCTGGCCATGGCGCAAATTTGGAAGTAAAATCATGGGCTCTAAGAGGATTGATAAAGTGGGTAGATCTTTGGCTTCAGTTAAAACGGTTAGCGTGAATGATTATGGAGCTAAAGGTGATGGAAGTGATGCCACAGAGGTATGCATATAGCTGGAGATATGTGTATTGACTTATTAACCTTATAAAAATATCCTCATTTGCATGACCTTTGCATCATTGTTCTATATAGTTTGATCTGAGCTTGCATTTTGATACATTGTATACTAGAAGCGGATTGGGTAATTACTATTTATGTCATTGATCTAAATGAAAATGATGGCTAATTACTATTGAAGTACTTCACATCCAATGAAGACAAACTATGCTATGAATCAAACATATTGAAATTATTAGGGCTTGTTAGATTCAGTCTTACCTTCATTTGTTCTGTCATGCGAAGTAATATATATATAACCAATGTTGGGTCTTTCAGGCATTCAAGAAAGCTTGGGAGGCAGCTTGTTCATCTCAAGGATCTGTCCTAGTGGTGCCCAAAAACAAGAACTATCTCCTTAAGCCAATTACATTTGAAGGTCCTTGCAAATCCAGTATTACAGTGCAGGTGAGATTCCATGAAAGGAGTCATTTTCTTCAGACCTTCAAGCAGCTGTTTCTAATTAATGTATATCGTATAAAATGACTAATGATATTTTTGGGGGAAAAAAAAACCAGATATATGGAACTGTCCAGGCATCTGCTGATCGATCCGCCTACAGTAACGATATGACCCGCTGGCTTGTCTTTGAAAATGTCCAAAACTTAGCGGTTCAAGGTGGTGGAACCATCAATGGAAATGGGAAGACATGGTGGGAGAAATCTTGCAAAGTGAACGATGATCTTGTAATTATGCCACTCATGACTCTCTCTCACTCTCTCTCTCTCTCTCTCTCTCTCTCTCTCTCTCTCTCTCTCTCTCTCTCTCTCTTTTCTTTTGATTATCTTTTAATGATCATTGGCTGATTTTTATTTTTTTTTCCCTTTAAATTCCCGCAGCCTTGCAAGGATGCACCTACGGTACGTTGATACATCCTCTCATATGAGTGCAAACTTCTTCTATGATGTTTATATGGAAATGGAAGACATATAATTTCTTGTTTGGAATTATGTTTTGGCAGGCCTTAACCTTCTATAACTGCAAGAACTTGGTAGTGAAGAACCTCAAGATCCAAAATGCCCAGCAAATGCATGTTTCTTTTGAAAAATGCGTGGGTGTTCAAGCTTCGGGTCTCACTGTAACTGCACCAGGGGACAGCCCCAACACTGATGGAATCCATGTGACTGACACCCAAAATATCCAGATTTCAAGCTCAGTTATAGGAACAGGTATCCTCAAAATTTGCCTAAAAACAAAACTAAAAATATTTTTTTTTAAAATAGTTGTAACCATGCTGAATCAATGACAAATTTTGTTTGATTGTTGAAGGTGACGACTGTATTTCAATTGTGAGTGGAACCCAGAACTTGCAAGCCACTGGTATCACCTGTGGACCAGGCCATGGAATCAGGTAATTAATCCAGTAACCCCAACATTAATATCGCTAAATTAATCTTAATTTCTATATATGACTCGTTAATCAACACTAACATCTATGTATTTCTTTTGAATTTTGTATTTTTTCCATGGCCAACTCCTCAGTATTGGAAGCTTAGGATCTGGAAACTCAGAGGCTCACGTTTCAGATATTACAGTGAAGGGGGCAACCCTTTCGGGAACCACAAATGGAGTTAGAATCAAGACATGGCCGGTAAGAAGAAACAGGCATACATATGTTTGTATAAGTCGGATATTACGAAGAAGCTTAAGTACTATAAGTTAATTTAATATGCATTATTGACTCATTACATTCATTACTTAATAACTTAAATTTTCGGTGAATCTCGGTTATTAACTCAAGAATTTTGTTGCAGGGAGGGTCTGGGAGCGCAAGCAATATCAAATTCCAAAACATCGAAATGCATAATGTAAAGAACCCTATAATAATAGACCAAAAGTACTGTGACGGGGACAAACCATGCAAATCACAGGTATTGAAACTCAAACCTCAACCCTGGATCTTAACAAACAAAACAAATATAATCAACCCTTAATTAATTGTTCATGATTTCCATAATACAAATGATGGAGCTAGTACTTGGTTTTGTCACAGAGCCGGGCGGTTCAAGTGCAAAATGTGCTGTACCAGAACATCAAAGGAACAAGTTCTTCAAGTGAGGCTATACAACTTGATTGCAGCGACAAGTTTCCATGTCAGGGGATTGTGCTGCAAGTCATTGATATAGAAATTGGAGGAGGAAAAGCCGCCCAAGCTGTGTGCAACAATGCCAAAGTGACTGAAAAAGGAGATGTGTCTCCAAGTTGCACTTGAGAATTGCATGGAACTAGGGTTATTTGTTCTGATCACACACTTATTGGTGTTTATACGTATATACTCATTATTGAAAAGTAATATTGAGTATGTCATATTAATTTGTTTATGATAGAATAAGACCATTTATTATTTGAATGTTGCCCAACACACAATACTATCTATCAATACAATGGAGTTGATGTTCTCTTATTGTTTATCATCAATAAAATGACCATTTGTTTGTTATTAATTTTCATCTTAGCATTTACTAGTTCTTTTTAATTTTTTTGAAAATCATTTTTTTTTCTTTAGAGTTTTTCTCCCTTGATCAATACCATGCTATATAGTATTTCCTAAAAATAATAAAATATATAAATATTTAAAAATAAATAAAATGCATGCATGCAACATGAAATTGGACCATATCCGAAGTTCAGGCCCGAAGGCCATTAGAACTAGGTTACTTTTGGGCTGTCCCAAACAAATGTAAGAATTGAAATTTTATTCAATTCTTATTTTATCCAATTCATTCATAAATAATTAAATTTTTATTAATGTATTTAATTTTAAAATTAAGCAAATACTTACAGATATTAATTTATATAATAAATAGTAAATGTACGGTGCTAGAGTCAAGGAAGGAAATAAATATTTGAATAAAAATGGAAATGAATTATGTTATATGAATATTTAAAAAAAACACCATACTTTTATAATGGAAATAAAAAAATTGTTTAATAAAATATTGATAATGGTATTAACATGCATACTTAGTAAATATTTGGTAAAACTGAGTATTGATTACCTATTGATTTTAAGTTAAATTGTTCTTAAGTTATTAACTTAAAACTTATTGCACTTCTAAATTGATTTGTCAACGTACATGAGGCCATATGCATGAGTTATTTCCATGCGATCACACATCCGTGGAGGGTCTTTTAATTAACAAAAATTAATCTAAACATGCTATAACAATCATTAAATAGCAATTTGATCATAAGCGGAATTATAAACAGATCGAAAACGTACCTCCCGGTTTTAGGTGTTTCTAAACCTTCGCAACCTCCACTTAAATGGTGTTTTGAAAAAATTGAAAGAGATTGTAGGCTTAGAAAACCTTACCCATTAGTGTTCTACCTCGTTTTAAAGACTCTCCCCATCATCGAGTTTGCCTAAAACGTGCACAGAACATGGGGTAGTGATGCGTGGTTCCGAGCATGAATCTTCGTTCCTAAATTGATGGAATGATGTGGACCATATATATTCCGAATCACGTTTTCAGTTTATTACTGAAGATGCAGGAGAAATAAAATTCCAACATCTTTCGGAAGACTCCCAAAGAGATCATTTTCGGTGGGAAGAATGGCAGCATCACACGGGGGTGTGCGTTTCTGGAAGTCTCCAAAGGAGGTGCACTAAGCATGATACGATCAGATGACATGACCTAAGGAATTCTGGAAGTTTCAGAAGAAGGATCTCTGCAAGGACACCGAGGAAAACTTTCATCCCCATACCACGCATAAGCAACTTCGAGGAAGACTTCCATTGATGCGTACTGGTTCTGGAAAGGCTTCAGCAGTGGGTGTCATTCTTTTCAGCAGTGAGCATTATCTTCTTCACAGGTATATTATCACCTGCATCGCCCCGGGAATTTGCAAGGCAATGCCAGAGGTCTTCATCTTCGTATCATGCCAGAGATCTCCTTCATTATTCATCAGATGATTAGCGCACCACATCTTCATGGACGAATTGCAACACATCAGATCATCATGAGTTTCTCTAATTCAGTGTTCCGGACCAAGACCAAAACAGTACCGAAAATTGGATAAAATCTTCTTCATCGGACCTATCGGAGGTATTATGCACAACATCTTCACCCTTGTCACATGGGACCGACAATTCATCTAGTCAGTTTCCTCCTCATCGTCTTTATTTTTCCTACTGTGCACCACATCTTCATTAGCAACTAGAGATAAAACTTCCATTAGCCACTGGAGATCATATGGACATGGGAGAATCATCTCTATTATTTTTCTAGTGCGCATCACCTCATTCAGTAGGAGTATACAGCCAATTCACAGAGTCACAGTATGAAACCGTGCACGATCACTCTTCTGGAAAAACACATCCACCATGCATGATGGAGTTTATTGGAGGAATAGCATGATTCAGTGGTTGAATTAAAAATGAGATAAGGATTAATCAATGGAGAGATGTTGCAGCCATGGCGTGATGTTCATGGTGGTGAGAATCTCTTGTACAATTCATTTAAAAAAATGAAATAGTCAATGGAGATATGTTGCAGCCAGCGATGATGTCATGGTGGTGAGAAATCTTGTTTAATTTATTTTTAAAGTGAAATGCAAGTGTAGGTAGCCATGGGAATGGAGGATTTATGGCCATGCATTGCAGCATTAGTGGAACTATAGAGTTCAAGTGCTGAATGCAAGATTTCAATAGCCTTAGATGCATAAGTGGAGACTGACAATTCAAAAGCTAAATATAAACTTCATAGTCGTGTGAAGTGCGTGGCTAGTGCTTGAATTTTTTATGGATCAAATTCTCATGGAAATAATGAAGTGGAAGAAAAGGAAAATTAATGGGGACACGGCTGTGAGTGGAGTTCTTGCGACATACGTGTATATGCCTTTGATTCATTGATGTTTGTTTTAAAATGAATAAATGAATTTGAGAAAGGAGTGCCACCATGAGAATGGCTTTTAATGGTAGTGGATTTTGATTAAAGTGTGGTTTGAAGGTCTAGTGGACGGTGGACCATGAGAATCAAGTATTCATATAGCTAATGGGCATGTTCAACATATCCAAATCTAAATCTAAATCTTATAAATCATTACATTGTTTAACATGACATTTCTACCTACAAAATTTATATTTAAATAATAAAAAATGTATCAAATGTTACCCTTTTAACATCCTTCATATAGTATTTTCTCAAAAAATAAAAATTCTTATTTTCTTTTTTCACAGTGCATAAAACTTCATCTTTAAATTTAATTTATGAATATAAAAATATTGATAACAAAAAACTATTTTATAAATAATTACATATTTAAATGTTATTTAAGGTGACATTTCTATCTACAAAATTTATATTTAAATAAAAAAATTATCAAATATTATCTTTTAACACTTATAATCACTTGAAATATTTCATCTCTTTTATGAAACACAAATTTTTTTCTTTCCTTCCTTAAGAAATTTAAGTTCGATCTTGAAATTTGATTATCAAAATACATCTTATATATTTTTCACATGTTTTTCAATACAGTAGTTAATATTATTTAATTTTTATATTAAATTAGTATAAAGGTGGTTGGTAGGATTTCCTTATTTTTTAGATAAGTGTTAGATATTTAATTTAATAATAAAATATATTTGATATTTAATAAAAAATTATAAATATTTAAATATATATAAGATGTATGTGATTATTTCTCACCAAAAGATCATCTTTTATTATAAGTTTTTTTTTTAATTTTTTAATGACATGCACTTTACAATGAGAGGATATTTTAGTAGTAAGTAAAAAGTTAGCATTTTAATACTGGGTTAAAAGTGGGTAAGTACCCCCAAAGTAAATAATGGATACCAAAGACCAACCCATAAAAAAATAGTTATTTTGAATATTTTAGTATTCCTGCTAAACGGCGAATAAAACCCCACGAAACGGTGGACAGTCAACCACACTCGCACGCAAGCGTACTTAAAATGCAAGAGAACGCTCAAAGAAAACCATTGGCCACTTCACAATTTATTTTCTGGACGTCTTCTTCTTTCACTATCAGCGCCAGCGGCCAGATTTCAACGACTCAAATGCCTCCAAAGGTAACAATCCTATCGAAACTTCTCTCTCATTTCTCAGAATATTTATACTCAGAATCCTATTTCACTTCTTTCATAGTTTTTCTTCATTCAATCTCTAGTTTTTTCAGAGAGATCCCGATCGATTTGAAGCAAGGCGATCTCATACTAGTTCGGGATCTGCCTTCGTTTTTTGTTAGCCTATTCCCACTTATATAAAAATAATTATAAAATAAAAATCTTTTAAAACTAATTCAATTTTCATACATATTTATAGGATGAAAAGATAATACTTAAATGATAAAAATAATACTTTTGATAAAAAATATATAAAATATTAATATATTTTAAATAATTATTTAAAATTTGTATTTTATAAAGTGATTTTTTTTTAATATGAAAGTACGGAGTTGAAGTTGTGGTTGTATTCTATCTTCGGGCGCTGTTATAAAAGTGAATTTTAGCTTCTTTTTATCTATTTTTTTTCATCCTCGTCTTTCCTTTCGTGATCAAAAAGTGAATCCCGAAGCCACAGATAAGAGGAATAAAAAAATAAAAAATAAAAAATAAAAAACACATGAAGTATAACTTTCTTTTTTTACATAAATACCAATTCTTTAATTCCCACCACAGAGAGCAATTTTCAATACATAAAATTTATTTATGGGTAGACATGACCTTGGGCGATAAAATATTTGATGAAAAGATGAGATAATACCTATATTTGAAAAAAATAACTTTTATATATTGAAAATTTTTATTCATATATATATATATATATATATATATATATGCTCTTTTAACTTTTTTACCTTTAAACTTTTTATCAAAAAAATATTCGATGTAATATAGGATTAAAAATAAAAATATGTAAGATTAGTCTTGAGTATTATAACAAGTTTAGAAATTTTGGAAGAAAAAAATAAAAAAATATTACTTTTTCTGGAAAAAATAATCTTTTATTTTAAAAGGGACATGTATATAATCTAAATATATTTAAAGACATTGATATAAAATATGGATTTTAGATTACAAATTTGGGAAATTAATTCATTAAACCATCCTTTATTTAATTTATCAATTTTTTTGGAAGAAATTATATGATTTCAAAATTCTTCTTTCTTCATATAAGAAAAGAAAAAAAATAAATTTAAAATGCATCTAAATATTTACAAACATTTATATAAAATATGGATTTTAGATTTATGAATTTGGGAATTATTTTATACTATTAATTCATTAAACAATCCCTTATTTAATTTATCATTTTTTTTTGAAGAAATTATATGATTTCAAAATTCTTCATTCTTCGTATAAGAAAAGAAATAAATAAATTTCAAAAGCATCTAAGAGAAATTGATTTAATTTAAACCTCTCTTTTATTCTTTCTCTTTATCGCTATAAGTTACATTTATGCAACTCATCAACTTGGTTATCTTTGATTCTTAAAAAAATTAAGAAAAAATACAAAGAAAAGAAATATATTTAAAGCAAATAAATTATTTTATAAGCTAATTAATACTCATATTAATTATTTTAATTCTTCCATATAAAGATTAAATACTTTGGAAATGAATAATTTTTTAATTAATTTTAATTATATTTAATTTTTTTATAGGATAATCAAACATTATAAAATCATTTTCTTAGCATTTTTTTATTTTTTTTTGTGTATGTCCCGACATCCAAACATAAACTTTATATTATATCATCTCAAATTAGGCTGAGATTGGGCCTTACTAGTCTTGAATAACGATCTCAATAGCTCAAACGGCCCACCCACCATATAATTGGGCCGGAAGGCCCAACTAAACATCGTCATTACAAAACTATGGAAATCAATGGAAAACATCTGTGGTTATAATGCTGTATAATTTATTAATTTTCTTTTATTTTGATATTGGGTTTATGTTTTTCTGACCTTTATTTAGATTTAGAGATCCTAAGCAGGCAAGAAGCTAGTGACAGATCAAATAGAAAGAGAAAAGTGTAGAGTTTGTAAACCATGGCTGATGTCCAAGACCACGTCATTCTGTTCCTCATCTGGCTCATATCTTTCATCCTGGCCCAAGCCTTGTTCACAAAATACCGGACCAGGGTGCGACGTCCACCGGGTCCACTAGCACTACCTATCATCGGACACTTCCACCTCCTTGGCTCAAAACCTTACCAATCCCTTCACAAACTCTCACTCCGCTATGGACCGCTTTTTCAATTCTACTTTGGTTCCATCCCTAGTGTGGTAGTTTCCTCCGGGGAGATGGCAAAAGAGTTTCTCCAAACCCATGACATTTCATTTGCCAACCGACCCAAACTCAGCAATATTGATTATCTATTCTATGGCTCAAATGATATTGCCTTTGCTTCATATGGACCCTATTGGAAATTCATGAAAAAACTTTCCATGACCAAACTTCTAGGTGTCCAAACACTAGAGAAATTTGTCCCAGTTATGAGAGAAGAGAGACATCTATTTTTGCAGACACTACTGGGAAAAGCTGAAGCAGGTGAGGCGGTTGATGTAAAGAAAGAGATTACGAGGCTAACAAACAACTTAATAACAAAAATGATCATGAGACACAGATGTTCTGACAGCGAAGATGATGCTACTGAAGTGAAGGAGTTGATGACAGAGATGATGAAGCTCATAGGCAGTTTTAACTTGTCGGATTTTGTCTGGTTTTGTAAGAATTTAGACCTACAGGGGTTTAAGAAGAGGGTCAAAGAAGCTCGTGCAAGGTTTGATGCAATAATGGAAAGGGTCATGAAGGCTCGTGAAGAAGAAAGGAGGAAGAAGAGGGACATGAATGATGCAGGAGTCGCAATGAATGACTTTCTTGATATTTTACTTGATATCATGGAAAATGAGAAAGAGGAGATGAGACTGACAAGAGAGAACGTCAAGGGCATCATTTTGGTAATTAATTCTCACTTTTACTAATTCATAACCATATGAATTAAAGAAGTTTTGTCCATTAAACTAACTGAAGAAGGGTAATTCTTTTTTAACTTATTCAGGATATTTTTGGAGGGGGAACAGAAACATCTGGTACCGCAGCAATATGGGCAGTAGCGGAGCTAATTAACCACCCAAACATTATGGAGAAAGCGAGACAAGAGATCGATTCTGTAGTGGGAAAGGACAGACTTGTGGAAGAATCAGATATCGCAAACCTTCCTTATCTTCAAGCCATTGTTAAGGAGATACTTAGGCTTCATCCTCCTGGCGCATTAATCGCTAGAGAATCTACAGAAGATTGCACCATTGGAGGTTATCACATTCCTGCAAAGACCCAACTATTTGTTAACCGTTGGGCTATTGGAAGGGACCCAAACTACTGGGAGAACCCACTTCAGTTCTTGCCCGAGAGATTCCTGAGAGAAGATGGGAGTCTAAAGAGTCACTTGGATGTAAGGGGCCAACATTTTCATCTGCTGCCGTTCGGGAGTGGAAGGAGAATTTGCCCTGGAGTTTCACTAGCACTGCAGGTAATTCAGACAAGCCTGGCTGCTATGATCCAGTGTTTTGAATGGAGGGTTGGTGATGGAGGAAATGGAAATGTTGATATGGAAGAGGGGCCTAACGCAGTCCTTGTACACCCTTTGATTTGTGTCCCAGTGGCTAGGGTCAATCCATTTCCTAAATATACAATGTAAACAAAGTGAACCTAAATGCTAGGTTGGTTGGCGAAAAATATGTATGTTTTAAGATTTCATTTCTACATGAAATATGTTATATCAAGCTCTTTCAATTTGTACGAGGAATAAAAAATTATATTATATTATCATATTATTGACATTTAACTCAAATTATTTATTTTTATTTTTAGGAAAGTTAATATTTGTGTTTGTGTAATTGCAATTTTGAGTTCAACTAAGAAAATGGTGTGTTGAGTTTTAGATGGTGAGATGTTGATGGAATAGAAATAGAAAGTGATCGCGTACCTGTTCGGGATCTCTCTCTAATTTTTTTTTTTCCTCTCTTTTTTGTAGTTTGTACAAGTGTTTTTGTTAGGTTTTAGAAGTTATGGGTATATTCAATCTTTAGGCGCCGTTTGGATCTCCGAGGAAAGTGTACGCACATCCAAAAGTGATTTTTAATTTTTTAGCTTCTTTGTATTTATTTTTTTTCCATTTCCGTTTCTTTTGGTGATCCGAACTGAATCCCGGAGCAACGGATGAAAAAAACCAGTAAAAACTCTCTCTCTTTTTCCAAAAAAAAAAAAAATACAAAAGATAAGGAATAATTTAAAGTACATAGTAATTAAAATAAATTTAATTTAATTAGTTAGAACTTAGAAACGATAAATAATAAAAAGGAAAATTTCTTATTATTTTTAAGTTGAATTTATTATGATAGTTAGAATTTTTCAAAATCCTGTACGATATGGGCTCAAGCCCCATGTCAACCCAAAATTTAAGGCTTAAGTCCAACCCAACTTGTAGCCCAATTGGACCCGTTGCCATTTGATCTCGAAACAATCCCTCATTTAATTTACAGATGAAAATAAAAAAATAACGCTAATGATTTTTATTTTTTTATTTTTTGAAAAAATTATACTGTACCTTTTCAAAACTCTTCATTCTCTACATAAGAAAAGAAAGACAGAAAATTAAAAAGCATGAATGAAAGCATTATTATATTTAAACCACTTTTTTATTCTCTATCTTACACAAATTAGATTTATGCAACCCATCACCAAAACATTTTATATCATGTCAAGTTGAGCTGAGATTGGTCCTTACGTGTCTTGGATGACTCCAAAAGCTCAAAATACGACCACAAACCAGGCCCAACCAACAGAGAGTTGGGCTTCAAGGCCCAACTTCATGCTGACCCAATCTAATGTCATACCACCAACCTGCCCCATTATCACACAAATGGATTGGGATTGAAAATTAAAATAACATTTGCCAAATAAACATTGTTGTTATCACAAAACTGTGGAAATCAAGCTTGAGACACTTTGAACTTATACTCTATTTTGTAGCTAAATAGTAACAAAAGACTCATTCTAGATTTATTTAGCTCCCTTGCATTGTCAAAGATACTTTGCTTTTGTGTGACTCCTTGTAAGCAATGTTTAAGATAGAAAATATTATTTTTGTACTGAGAGACAAAAGCTACGACTAAAACAAAGATATTTTCATTAGTTTTATAATGATTTGTAGATGCAAACAAGGACTTAAAATGATATTGTTTTTCTTTTATTTTGATAGTGGATCTGTTTCTTCGACCCCATATCGAGAATTAAAGATCCTAAATCAGGCCAGAAGTCATTGACAGATTACGAGTAAAAAAAGATAGGAAGAAGAGTGCAGAGTTTGCAAACCATGGTTGATGTCCAAGACTATATCATTCTCTTCCTCATTTGGCTCGTATCTGTCGTCGTGGTTCATGCCTTGTTCACCAAGTACCGGACCAGGGTGCGACGACCACCGGGCCCTCTAGCCCTACCTATCGTCGGACACTTCCACCTCCTCGGCTCAAAACCTTACCAATCCCTTCACAAGCTCTCGCTCCGCTATGGACCGCTATTTCAACTCTTCCTTGGTTCCATCCCTTGTGTGGTAGTTTCCTCTCCGGAGATGGCAAAAGAGTTTCTCCAAACCCATGACATTTCATTCTCCAACCGACCCAAACTCAGCAATGCTGATTACCTAACCTACGGCTCGGTTGATCTTGCCTTTTCTTCATATGGGCCCTATTGGAAATTCATGAAGAAACTTTGCATGACCAAACTTCTCGGCCTCCAAACACTAGAGAAATTTGTCCCAGTTATGAGAGAAGAGAGACATCTATTTTTGCAAACACTATTGGGAAAAGCTGAAGCAGGTGAGACAGTTGATGTTAAAGGAGAGATTATGAGGCTAACAAACAACTTAGTAACAAGAATTCTTCTGAGGCACAGGTGTTCTGGGAATGAGGATGATGCTAGCGAAGTGAGAGAGTTTATGAAAGAGATAGTACAGCTCGTAGGCAGTTTTAACTTGGCAGATTTTATCTGGTTTTGTAAGAATTTGGATCTGCAAGGATTTAAGAAGAGAGTTAAAGAAGCTCGTGGAAGGTTTGATACAATGATGGAAAGGATTATTAAGGCTCATGAAGAAGAAAGGAGGAAGAAAAGGGATCCGAATAATGGAGGAGACACAGTGAATGACTTGCTTGATATTTTACTTGATATAATCGAAGATGAGAAAGAGGAGATGAGACTGACAAGAGAGAACGTCAAGGCCATCATCCTGGTAATTAATTCTCACTTTTACTTATCTCATAATCACATGTATCATATTCATTGCCTAAATCCAATCCAATCAAAATTTCTATACCAGAAAATAACTGAAGAAGTTTTGTTTATTAAACTAATTTACAAAGAGTGATTTTTTGAACTTGTTCAGAATATTTTTGGAGGGGGAACGGATACATCTGCTGCAGCAGCAGTATGGGCAGTAGCAGAGCTAATTAACCACCCAAACATTATGGAGAAAGCAAGACAAGAGATAGATTCTGTAGTGGGAAAGGATAGACTTGTGGAAGAATCAGATATCGCAAACCTTCCTTATCTTCAAGCCATTGTTAAGGAGACACTTAGACTCCATCCTCCTGGTGCAGTGATCGCTAGAGAATCTGTTGAAGATTGCACCATCAGAGGTTATGATATTCCTACAAAGACACAATTACTTGTTAACTTGTGGGCTATTGGAAGGGACCCAAATTACTGGGAGAACCCACTTCAGTTCTGGCCTGAGAGGTTCCTGAGAGAGGACGGGAGTTTAAAGAGTCAGTTGGATGTAAAGGGGCAACATTTTCATCTACTGCCATTTGGGAGTGGAAGGAGAATATGCCCTGGAATTTCACTAGCACTACAGGTTGTTCAGACAAGCTTGGCTGCTATGATTCAATGTTTTGAATGGAGGGTTGGTGGAGGAAATGGAAATGTTGATATGGAAGAGGGACCTGATGCAGCCCTCGCACACCCTTTGGTTTGTGTCCCAGTGGCCAGGTTGAATCCATTTCCAAATTATACCATGTAAACAAAGTGACCCTATGCTAGAAATGTCTATCATCTGGTGTACAAGGAATAAAAATGAAATGGAAAATAGGTATATCATACTTATTAGTTTAAAATAAAAACTATATTATGACTAATATTTTCTAAAAGACGAAACCCCTCTCTTATTTAGTACTATTTGAAAATTGTTGCATAATTTATCACTTAGTAAGTAATTTTTTATTTTTTTTTAGCAATATTTGTGATTAAAAAATTTAAAATTTAAAAATAAAAATAGCAGATTGTTAAAATATATAAAGACATTTTCTATGTATTAAATATTATATTAAATAATACTTGGTTAGTATTGCCTACTTATCCTATTATCTTATATTTTATGTTTAATCAAACATGAATGGAACATTATTTTTTACCTTATTATTATTATAAATCATCCTATATGGAATCGATCAAAAGTATTACAAGAAATTATAACAATCAAAAGTCAAAAACCTTATGCATCTCGTTAGGTATTTCAAATCCTATTGGAAGTTGGGTTATGTTACAATATTCAAAGACCATCATCACAAGGGAAAACTTAAAAGAAGATAAGATTTAAAATTTTTATATTTTATATTGTATTAATTTTCTAAATTTCAAAAATAATAATAATAATAATAATCAAGACCAAAAGAAAATAAAATTTTATTAATTTGGTTAGGTTATAATTAAAACAAGTAATTATATTACATTAGATTTTGGGAAATCAAGGCTTTGTTTAGGTTTTATGAACTGGGGAGTAAAGGAGAAAAAAAAAACCTTAAAATCTTCTTCTTCTTTTTTAATGAAAAAATGTAAAAGGAAATTAAAATATAATAAAAACTATTCAAAATTTTATTTTTTCTAAATTCCACAATTTTTATAAAAACAAAATTAACATAATAAAAAATATTGAGTTTAAAACTTGTTTTTAGACACCCTCTGAGAATATTAAAACAAAAAAACTTCACTTCCCGACTCTGAACGATTGGGTTAAAGCTCATATTTGTTATAAGGGTTGCCCCCTCCTAAACTTAAACTATTGGCTGGGCGGCTAGTTGAAAGGAATTACAAAAGTATTAGGTGGGACTTAACTTTCATGGAGGTAATGGAACCAATTTTTTAGAATAAATTAAAGTATTCGACACTGCAGAAAGCGATTAGAGTTCAATCCAAATGAAAATATACAACTGAATGTTGACAAACCCTGTGAAGTCATCTGTAAGCTCAAGACCCACGAGCGTGACCCAACCAAAAATATGTTGGTGGGGGACCAAAAATTCAGTGTCTGGGAGGTATTTATCATATAATTAAGACAGAGACAGAAAAATATATGTTGGTGGGGGACCAAAAATATGTCGCTGTATCCTATCATAGTGAAAATTAAGACAATATTTATCATATAAACAGACAGAGACAGAAAAAAATAAATAAACTTGAAGAATAGTAAATAGCCAAAACCACGTTAATGTCATCATGCAAAAAATGCAACTAACATTCATTGTTCTTCAATCAGCGAACCATAATTGAGGGCTTGTTTGTCATGTCCCTTTTGTTTTGAATTCCTTGGCAGTGTTATCAATCTAAAACCAATCAAGAAATTTTCATTGACATATTGGGTGCAGTTCGCTATCCAAGCACAATAATTTTTTTACCCTCAAATATCACGAGCTTCCCTTTCATGGACAAGGTTTGGAGAAAAATCGGATTTAACAAGAAAAAATATGATTAATCATACCCTCTATTTTTTTCCCTCAAATATCATGTCAAGAGCTATCAGTATATTTTCTTAAAATTTTAGTAAAAAAATGGGAAAATTTTTATCATTAGCCATAAAAGCATTGTAAAGATATATTTGTTCCAAAGGGTGATTAATATAACTATAATTTTGATTCATACGGTCTTTTTGCTCGTAAATATGATTCTCTTGAATAAGAATGATCAAATTATCAATTATGTTTGTTGTCATTACTCTTAAGCATGCTACAATAATAAAACTTGAAATAGGTAAGTATTGAAAAATAAAATAAAAAATCATTATCATACAACTAGATTTAGACACAATAATTTTTTAAAAAAAAAAAAACCCTTGAAAAATAGAAAATGGTATATTGAAATTATGTTTTGAAAATACAACTTTACAATGATATTGAAATCGAATTTTAAAAACATAATTTTAAGACAAGTTACTATATAGCACTTTTGACAATAATTTTAAAACATCATTTTTCACAAATAATTCTACTTACTTACCATAAATTTATCTAAAATCCCATTATTGAAAGCCTATCATGCTGCATTAGTTTGGGTCATTCAACTCTAGGTGATGTCAAGAGAGTAGGAAACTAGTAGGATTACACTTATGGCCCTCCATAATTGCGAGGTGACATGGATCATGACGATAGTAGGACACAGCCAAAAATATTAGTGCCTTTGTTTATAAGGCTTTCGAGCCATTTGGTGGAATGTCACAGCACATCTTCTTATTTATTAGTACTGTCCTCATCATTTCTACCCTAGATTAGGATGTCCGCCTAGAATATGTAGTACATTAGTAACTAGGCACCAAAAGCTATTATTAGTTTCAAATTAATGATTAAATACACCTATTTAACATCTTTTTATTCCAATTTTTATATAAAAATAAATGAAATGTATTATCTCATTATAAATAAATATATGAATTAATCGGTTAAAATGGACTGAATGATCCTTAATTTATGAATCTAACATTTCTTATGTTTTAACTTGAAAAATAACTCGTTTTTAATATAAACGACTTTTACCATTTTAAATAACAGCAAAGTTTTTACACGTTATTCTTTTTAAGACAAAATTAAAATATTTTTAGATGGTTTTTTCAAATGTTTTGAAAAATAATTGAAAATGTAAAATTATTTTATGCATTTTTACATTATAATAATGTAAAACATTTATGAAAAATAAATCAAAAAACTATTTTTTGTAGTTAGATTTTCAAATAGAATTTAATTTCTTAAAACAATTGAGAGTGGTTTTTAAGAAATGTTCTCAAAACCTATTTTTTTAGAATTATTTTTAAAAACTTTCTCAAAAAGACTTGAATTTAATGTTATATTAAAATTGTCCACTAATAAAAATTTAATGTAGTATATTCTAACTCAAATTTGGAAGCAAACTGTTTTTTTTTTTTTTTCCCCTAGGAAAATTCATTACGATATTTTTGAAGAATATAACTATTTCTTAATTAAAATTCTATGCCATCAAAATCCTGCAACCCTGAACCAATTTTTAAACTTTCCCCACATCTCCCTTTTCTTGTTTTTTTTTTTTTTTTTTTTTTTTTTTCTCTCTTGCTTATCACTGCTAGGGTCATTGTTTCTATCATGTATTAGGATACTTTAATCTTGGTGGCAAATAATGGCACAAGGTCCATTAGTCCATATGAGACCCAACAAAAAGGGGGTAATATTATTGAGTGGTTTTCTTCTATATAAGAGACCAACACCTGGTTTCATTTTGCAGCTTAAACCATGGCTGATTTCCAGAACTACATCCCCTACATTCTCATTGGGCTCCTATCAGCCATCATGGTCCGGCCTTTCTTCACCAAATATCGAAGAACAAAACTTCGTCTTCCACCCGGCCCCGTTGCCCTACCTATCATTGGACACCTCCACCTTCTTCTTCCTGTCTCAAACCTTCATGTAGTCTATCAGAAGCTCTCATGGCGCTATGGACCCCTAATGCACTTCTTCTTTGGCTCTGTCCCCTGTGTTGTTGTGTCCTCTCCAGAGATGGCAAAAGAGTTACTTCAAAACCAAGATGTTGTGTTCTCCAACCGGCCCAAAAAGGTCGTTGCTGAACTTGTAGCCTATGGCGACGCTGACCTTACATATGCTCCATATGGAGCAAAGTGGAGATTCATGAAGAAACTGTGTATGACCGAACTACTTGGCATGCAGACGATACACCACTTTGCTCCCATTAGGCGCGAGGAGAGGAACCGACTCTTACAGAGACTACTAAAAAAGGCCAAAGCTGGTGAGGCGGTTGATGTTAAAGCTGAGCTTTTGAGGCTAACCGGTGACATAGTGTCAAGAATGAGTATGAGCCGAAGATGCTCAGACAATGAAGATGAGGCTGCCGGGGTGAAGAAGTCGATACTAGAAATGGCCAGTATGGCAATGAAACTTAATGTGACAGATTTTATCTGGTTCTGTAAGAAATTAGATATTCAGGGTTTCTTAAAGAAGGCAAAGGCAGCTCGTGATAGATACGACTCCATGATCGAGAGGATTATAAGCGAGCATGAAGAGGCGAGGAGGAAGAAGGAAGCAGGTGATGGGAATGGTGAAGTGAAGGATTTGATTGATATGCTACTTGATACAACAGAAGACGAGAAGGCTGAGATGAGATTGACAAGAGAGAACATTAAGGCCTTGATGCTGGTAAACAGACTATTCTTATTACATACATATATAATACCTGCATCTGCATAACATTAGACTTTAAAGTGTATGGCACTTTTTCATAATCCCATTCCAACTCAATCAAAATCTTTTAAACAATAAAAAAAAATTTGGACAATAATAAACCAACTGATGGCGTGAATTTTTTTATAATTTGTGTAGAATATGATTGGAGGAGGGACAAGTTCACCTGCTCATGCGATGGAATGGACACTCACAGAACTAATTAACCGCCCAAATCTTATGGAGAAAGCAAGACATGAAATTGATTCTGTCGTCGGAAAGGACAGACTGGTGGAAGAATCAGATATTACCAACCTTCCCTATGTTGAGGCCATTGTGAGGGAAACGCTAAGGCTTCACCCTCCGGGTCATTTCATTGTTAGGGAATCAATTGAAGACTGCAAGGTTGGAGGCTATGACATTCCTGCGAAGACCCAGCTAATTGTTAATGTGTGGGCTATCGGAAGGGATCCAAATTCCTGGGAGAATCCACTCGAGTTCCAGCCTGAGAGATTTCTCAACGAGGGAGGCATAAACAGGCGATTGAATGTAAGAGGACAGCAGTTTCATCTGCTGCCCTTTGGTAGTGGAAGAAGACTTTGCCCCGGAACTACACTAGCACTGCAGGTTCTCCATACAACCACTGCTGCTCTCATTCAGTGCTTTGACTGGAAAGTAAACGGCAATGTTGATATGAAAGAGGGATTTGGCTCAACCCGAGCAACCCCCTTGGTCTGCGTCCCAGTGGTCAGGCTGAACCCACTACCAATATATACAAGTTGAAGAAAGCCTAAATGTTTCAGTCGTATATTTGATGTGGCAGTGCTTTCTAGGTACTCTGTATGTAAAGATCTGAACGTTTGCTCTATGTTCGGTTAAGTTGTGAATCGTGTGTCTCATAAATAAATTTATGTATTCTCGCTGCGCCATCCAGCCGCATTCCCAAATCCATACTATTGAAAGGAATTCCTTATCTATGAGGTAAAACTCAATTCCATGGTGGGTGGCGATTTAATTTTCCAAAATAAATCAGAAACGCCCAAACTGAAAAGTTAAAATGGTTTAAATGTTTTGAAACTTTTGAGAAGTAAATATACAGCTTTCCCATGGGACATAAAGATATAATTTTGGGCTGCAAATCCAGTGGCTTGATCATACTGATGATTAACTTGAATCCAATCCAAATTAAAAAAACAAATCTCCTTTACCAATTTATTTCATTCCTCCCCTTTCAATCGAGCTTGGTAAGAGAGTAAGTAAGCCAATCTAGCTCTTCCTTTCAGAGTTAATAGAAAGGGCAAGCACTGGATAGGACATAAGCAGGTCCCATTTCTGTTCTATATAGGAAAAGAAGAGCGTATTTAGATTAACAATCTCATTGCCTAGACCTGTTGTTAGCATCTTCTGTCAAAGAAAGCATATTCTAGCACCATCAGCTCCTCTAGTGGACTCAGAAGAAGAGCTCTAGTCTGAATCCTAGATGTGAGGCTTAGTTTAAATTTAACCCAAATTAAGAAACAATCAATATAAATCCAACCTAACGCGAGGTACTCAACTCAAGCTCAATTCAACTTCATATCTCTAAACTTGGATTGAATTCATATTGATTTGGTCAAGTTGATTAGATTGTATAATTCAAATTTTATTTTTAAATTTTTTTATTTAAATGATAAATAGGACACAAGTTCAAGATAACCACAAAAAAGTAAAAATAAATTTATATATCTTTTTTAAAGAATGAAAAAAATATATATAATATAATATAGTTTGATATTTTCTTTAAAAAATCTAAAAGAAAATGAATATTATCATATAGGATTATATACATGATAAATATTACAAAAATTCAGATTAAACTCTGGTTGTCCAAACTTTAACCTAAACCCAACACAAATTGAATTCAAATTGAAAAAACATAATTCAAGTCTAACTCAACTATTGAAAATAATTATCCAAACCCATCCAAACGTCAAGGTGAATCAAACCAACACATCCAAATTGTACTCTTGATATAAACTAATGAAAGCAATTAAAACTCATATGCAACTCTAAGATCAAATTTAAGTAATTGGTGTTATTACATTATTTGCTAAAGTAGAAAATTGATGTCTATAGTGATTTATGTTATAAATTTGTGCTTAACACTCTAAGATGTCAAGAATTTTACCTATTTTCTTTTGAACTTGACCACTACAATCTAAAAGATATTTAAAAACAATTAATTAACAAATTAATCACAATCAAGCTACACACATAACTAATTTAAACAAAATTAGTTACAAATGTATAAAATTAATTTAAATACACCACCTTCAAAAAGATGTTCAAATTTTAAGTTCAAATGTACATATTTAAACTCTATAAAGATTTGCGTATACAACAAATTTTTATCCTTAGAAAGAGAATAATTATTTAGAAGAAAATAAAATGTTCTATTTAAACAAGTACCTTATTTAGCTATTAAAAATTTATTTAGTAAAAATGAATTTGGTAGAAAAATAAATGAAATGAATTTAAAAAAGTATATAAAAATAATTTATTAAATTCAAATCAATTTTTTTTTCTCTATTTTCTTTGTCAAAACTTCTCTCAAATTTTCCGCTAATCAAACATACTCAATAAGCAAATGTAAGATTTAACACACGAAAAGTGACATAAGACATATCAACTATACGTATGTCAATCCCAGTTTTAACAAGTTAAACTAAGATGCTGGTATTGTGCGTCTAAATTATCAAAATTGCTAGATTTGTTTAAACTCCGTTCCTTCTCAAGAGTGCTAACATTAATTATTAAGATCTATGCTATGGTTTCGTGTGGTTCTAGAACAGTGACATCAGATAAAAGTAAAAAAAATTCAGTTGACAGTGATGCTATAAATTTTATTAGGATGATGAAGGCAAAAAAGGTGACTTATTCCTAAATTATGCTAGTGTCGTACCTTCTTGTTTATCAGTATGTGCTTATCATTTCTATGTTTGATTAAAACAATCACAAATAATAAATACTTCAATTGTGTTTCGAAAACAACACGCGGTAGGGTGATGTCCAAAAGCCACTGAAAACCTGAAAAGGCATCAAACTGTTTCAAGCAATTAGAATATAAGGGTCTGTTTGTTCCTGTTTCCAATAATTGTTTTCTGTTCTTGAAAATAAAAAGCACAAAAAATTTATTTAAGAAAAGGGATGTGTTTTTGTTTTTTGTGTTTTTCGTATTCTCGAAAACCACTTTTTTAAGAACAATAAAAAGATGTTTTTATTGTTTTTTATTGTTCCAAGAATATATTATTTTTCGTGTTTTCTTTTCCTTCTTTTTGTGTTTTCTTAACTGTTTTTTATATTTTCACAAAGATGAGCTCCACCCAACTACCACACCCCCACCCGCAAGCTCTTTCTTCTTCCTTAAATTATTGAATTTAATATACCTACATATGATTACAAAATCATTCTTTGTTCAAGAAAATTATAATTGATGTAAAAATTTTAAAATAAAATAATTTTTTTAATTTAAATAAATTGTGCATATGAAAATTATTTATATATTTATAATATCAAATTAATAGAAGAAAACACTTTATTAATTAAAAATTTTTCAATTTTGTTTTTTGTTTTACTTATTCTATAAAAAAGTTATTAATTCAATCAAACATGTTTTTTTTATTTTTGATAACAAAAACTGTTTTACAAAATTCAGTTCCCAAACACAATTTTTTTTTTGAAAACACAAAAAACTGTTCTTAAAAACTATTCTCAAAAACTATTTTTCAAAACAATTTTCAAAAACAGCAATCAAACATGGCCTAGGCTTGTAGGGTTCCTAAAATGTACGAGTGATGGAATGCTTTCTTCATGTGCATGCAGGGCAATGAAATGAAACATTTCAGTTTCAATTCAGTAAGGATAAACCATGTAAACTATTTTTTTTAAAAAAAAAAAAAACATATTTATAATAAAATTAGTAATATTAGTCAAGAATAAAATGTTCAATAATAATAAATATAATTTTAAAAGTGAATATTTAATATTAATAAAAGCATAAGGATTGTATTTCAGTGAATTTTAATACTTAAAAACATATGAAATTACATTTAATACCAAAATAATAATTTTTATAATCCAAAGCTACTCTAGGACATAAAAATAATGATAATCTGTGGGCGTTTTTTTGTAATGGTTTTTAAAATATTTATAGTGCCTTTCATTTTTGCAATACATAGCTTGATTGAATTTACCAAAGCTTGAATGGAGATAATTAAAATTTATTTTTTATTTTTGTTGTATAAAAAAATTACTTCTAAAATTTGATTTTCTATATATATATATATATATGAATGTTGGTTTTTTTTAGGGCCAAATTGGCCAATAAAGCTTAAAAATAATGTTGGTTCTAATATACACAATCACAATGATATAGGCAAGGGATCAAGCGATTGCAAAATTTCTATCTACACAATGACAAGTAACATTGCTAATATACCTTTTTGGTGTTCATGTAGTAATGTCTGCAACATGGGCTTTAATAAAAAAATTTTAAATACCGAGGTACAAGCATCCACTAAACACACTCGTTCCAATAAAATCTTCCTATGTAATCCTATAGACTTGAACTAATTATTAATAATTATAATTTATTAATTATGAATAATTAAATTATTGTTGTTGTCTTTATATATTCCTTGAGAATAATTTTCCATAGATATACATAAGTAAATGATCATTTACTATAAAAATAAATATTTTTATAATTCAACAAATTAAATCCACTTAATAGGTCATAATTCTAACTTAAGTTAATTTTTTTTAAATGAAACTTTATCATAAGTCCAAATGAAAATTCTCATTAAAAACATTAAGTGCTTTATAAATGAAACTTAACCTTAATACAATTCTCAAGTGAAAATCTAAAATGACAACATCATGAAATTTAACTACAATATAGCTCAAATGATGATAATAATTAAGAACTTGATGAATTTAACCCTAGTTTATTTTTTAAAATAAAATTTAATCATAGATAAACATCTTTAATAAAAATTTAAGCTTAATTAAAATATTCTTTATAAATAAAACATAATCCAATATGGTTTAATTAAACATGCTGAATGAAAAATGAGATGAAGAGAATGAGTTAAGCCACAATGAGATCAAAGAGGGTTTTCATAGAGTATCATTAATTAAGAAAGAACTTCAAAGTAAGTTAAAACAAGCCATAGTGGTGAAAAAGATGAAGTTATAGTACAACTTTCTAGGAAGTAGTGAAAAAACTAAAAAGTGAGTTGGAGAGATAAATGGATTATGAATAAAAACAAATAAAATAACAGGGAAGATGTTGGTTTTGGAAGAAACAAATTAAAAAGGACAAAAGTGTAAAAAGAGGGTTCTCTAGTAAAATCAAAGAGGACATTTTTACAATTTGATGCTTATTTTGGCTCATGTGTCCAAATAACTTCTCTTTTTTTAATTACTTACCTTATCCATTGACTCAATTTGTTTTCTCTTTCTTGCCGTTTCCTCCGCTTCCGGAGATTTCAATCCTTGACCTTAAACCCTTCTTGAAGAGGTTTTCATATGTCCAGTCCAACTTCAAAGATTATACCTATAGTTTGGGTGTCAGAAATTTCAGGCCGGACCAGTTCAACTCGTAATCTTACTACCAGTGGCACCATCTGGAAGGCACATTGCAGGCAACATCGGGAATATTCTAAAACAAGATAAGAGGGTGAGTGAAAGAATTTTGAAATTGTCGTGTATTAGGGGCGCTTTGATGATCCTTGCTCACGTAGAATAAGTCAACCGGACCAAACTAAAGAAGCATGTATCTATATCCTGCTGCAATCTAATTGGTTTGGGTTCAAGAAAAACCAAAGGCTGTGTCTGATTTCAACCGTGTAGAAGATGTTAAAAGAGATTGAGACAAGCAAGAGATTGAGACAAGCAAGAAATTTAATCATAAGATCCAAGTGCCAACGTGTATACTACTAGCACGTAATTGAAGTTCTTTCAACCTAGCCCCCACCACTGCCGGCAAAGTATTCAGACTTCTTAAAAGCCAGACGTTTCTATCCTCCCAAATATAATAAGAGACTAACGACGTATATATTCTGGAAGCAACTTATAATTTAATGAAGGTTTGTTCGTTTTCAAAACCTACCAATGACCAAATCAAAGGCTAATAACACCCATTCCCCACCCCCCCTCTCTCCTTTTTTTTGTCTGTTTCCATCTTCGCCGGCTTTCATGTAAAGAGAATAATGCAGAGTATAATGTTCCAAAAAAAAAAAAACAAAAATGAGACTGTAACTGTACAGGTCCATGGATTGAGTAATTTCTCAAAGATTTTGTGAAACTTGATTTTCAAAAATTCTAAACACCATAGCAATTGCCCACCTCCAATTCTTAAGTATTATTTCATCTTATATAAGCAACTCTATGAAACCAACATCTTGGTCTCACCTTTGCTGTCCCTCATTCATGGCTGACTTCCAAGGTTACATCACTCTCTTCCTAATTTGGTTAGTCTCCACCATCCTGATTCGAGCCATCTTCACCAAATGGCGAACAACCGTTCATCTTCCACCAAGCCCACTAGCCCTGCCAATCATTGGTCACCTCCATCTCCTTGCTCCTATACCTCACCAAGCTTTTCACAAGCTCTCAAACCGCTATGGACCATTAATTCATCTCTTCCTCGGATCTGTCCCCTGTGTTGTTGCTTCCTCCCCAGAAATGGCCAAAGAGTTCCTCAAAACTCATGAAACTTCATTCTCTAATCGACCCAAAATTGCTGCTGTTGATTTCTTGACATATGGCTCAGCTGACTTTTCCTTTGCTCCCTATGGGCTCTACTGGAAGTTCATGAAGAAACTTTGCATGTCAGAACTTCTTTCTGGTCGAAGGCTAGACCAGTTCTATCACATTCGATGTAAAGAGATAAAATGGTTTATGCAGTCAATAATGAAAAAAGCTGAAGCCGGTGAGGAAATTGATGTTCGAGAAGAACTTATGAGGGTGACAAACAATGTGATATCAACAATGACCATGAGTCTAAGGTGTTCTGATAGTGAAAATGAAGCTGGTGAAGTAAAGAGATTGGTGCAAGAAGTAGCTGAGCTCACTGGAAAGTTTAATTTGTCAGATTTTATTTGGTTTTGTAAGAATTTAGATTTGCAAGGATTTGGGAAAAGGCTCAAGGAAGTTCATGAGAGGTTTGACTCAATGATAGAGAAGATTATGAGGGAGCATGAGAAGGCAAGGAAGAAGGAGATGGGTGGTGGAGGCGATGCAGCAAAGGATGTACTTGATATTTTACTTGACATATCAGAAGATGAAAGCTCAGAAATAAAATTAACAAGAGAGAACATCAAGGCCTTCATCCTGGTATTGACTCTTTCACTTACATTTATTTCTAACATTTCCTCAAAAATAACTAGTGTCAGCTCTGGCCTTGTCTTAAGGTTACTGATTATTGGATTAATAATTATTCTAGCCCATTAGTATCCTATAAGTTGTTCATTTAGATGACCAAGAGAAAAAAAAAAGGCCAATTGGAAGATATATAATGGCCAAAAAAATTATAAGAAAAACCATAGTTGTTTTAATTTCAAATAGATAGTCCAGATCATTGTGACTGATGCTTTTAAGCATATATACAAAACGCCTATTAGGGGCAGTTTTGTGGGCCATAAAGACGTGTTGGGCGCATGTTCTTTGGAATCTAAGAGGGATATTTGATCCTCCAAAGTTGAAATGAAGCATTTCATTCTTATTAACAAAGGATTGTGCTTGAGGCCCCTTTCTTGGGCACCAGATGAATTTCTCAACCTCCTAGCCACAAAGAAGCAAAATTCAAATTCTTATAACAGTATATATAAAAATTTGCTGCTCGAATATTCTAGTCATTCTTTTAAAATGTGAAACTATAGTTTGATTTAAGACCCTAAAATTTAGGATGTGTTTAGGGGTTTGAACAATTTGCTCTAGCCCCATTTGGATAAAACATTAATTGATCTTTGCTCACATTGTTGCCTGGAATATGAGTTTTCTTGTAACAACACTCCCACTCCTTAACCTTATTTTCTCACTAAATTGAGAGTTTTTGCAAAGAAGTTAATACATACCCAGTGAATTTCACAGGATATATTTGCAGCAGGGACTGACACATCTGCCATTACAACCGAATGGGCACTAGCAGAGCTGATCAACAACCCAAATATTATGGAGAAAGCAAGACAAGAGATAGATTCCGTGGTTGGCAAAAACAAACTAGTAGAAGAATCAGATATCGCAAACCTTCCCTACCTCCAAGCCATTGTTAAGGAAACACTAAGGCTACATCCCACGGGTCCATTGATTGTTAGAGAGTCATCTGAGGACTGCACCATTGGGGGTTATGATATTCCCGCAGGGACCCGGCTATTTGTTAATGTGTGGGCTATAGGAAGGGATCCAAACCACTGGGAGAACCCACTTGAGTTCCAGCCCGAGAGGTTTGTTAATGAAGACGGGACTTTAAAGAGCCAGTTGGAAGTTAGGGGACAACATTTTTGTCTGCTGCCATTTGGAAGTGGAAGAAGAGGTTGCCCTGGAACTTCACTAGCACTACAGGTCGTCCAAACAAGCCTTGCTGCTATGATTCAGTGCTTTGAGTGGAAGGTGAGGGACGGGGGCAATGGAACTCTTAACATGGAAGAGGGACCAGGGCTCACTCTTCCAAGGGCTCATCCTTTGATTTGTGTCCCAGTGGCTAGACTCCACCTATCTCCATAGATCTTATTTATTATTTGAAAAATAATTTCAAAAAAAAAAAAATCAAAGAAGAAGATCAAGGAAGTGTTTATCGTACTTCTCTTTAATTAACGAAAATCAAACAAACTAAATAGCTTTGATTCAATGACTTGTCTTTTAAGCATGGAGGGGCAAAATCTGGAAACTTTTGAGGAAATAATAGCAAGGAAATAGCCAAATTATTGAATTTCCTGAACTAATGGCCCCAGTAAATGGTTCTCCTGCCCATTTCACTTCTACAAACTCAATTCTGTCATTGGCTGTGTCACAGTTCTCAAAACCTCCAACATGAAAGCACCTACTCTTAAACCCCACATATTCATAGAGGGTTGAAATTAATAAGCTAACACCAGTTACCTAATGACTAACAATTGAATCATCACCCTAACCTTATCAAGTTTTAATAGACCAACCGGACAATGGAATTCTTCTAAAGCTGTTTCAGTTGTAATAACAATGAAATGACAGTTATGCCAGCCAATACATGATCTGTTGAATATCTGAAGGATTATTTCACTGCTAGCATTTTTATTAGCAATAGATTTACTTAAGGCCTGCAGTTTGAGAAATTCTCAACCTTAATGCTAAAATGACAACGAGCTAAAATGAGTTAACAAAGCAACAACCAAATAACATTTAACCTATTCAAACAAGCAAGAGAACAAAACACACGAATAGAACCATATGCAATTCACAAAAAACGGCAGTAGGATTGTTTCATTCTAACAAGCACAATCTAAGTAACCTATAATAGCTTTTGCCTAGCATAGGCTTCACATTCAAAAGTAAATAAGTAAGAACTTGCCTCCATTGGTTGCTAAGAAAATCATGTTTTCAATGGCTTTAGTTTCCCATGAAAAATGATGAATCCACATTTTAGTAAACATCTGGTTTCCATATGTCCAACCACTTAATAGAATTAACACTTTCTATAGCTTGTGAAAACGAAATTGGATCCTCATTAATTCGTAAGTCAAGTTCTGACTCTTGTAGATAAACCACATAATCAACAAAAATAGCAGCTCTCTTTTGCCTTTGAGACCTTCTTCAATGCTATTTCATGTGGTTCATCCACTACAAGTTTATTTGCAACAATTTCATTGTGGGAATTTGATCATTCATTTGTTATTCTTACAAGTTGTCAAACTATTCAACAACTGTAGGAACAACAACTTGAGAAGAAGTTATAGATAACGAAACCAGTACCCTAACTTCTTCGATTTCCACTTTGCATGGTTCCACACTCCCACTTATGTCACCATTTCCTATAAACCTAACATTTCCAATTTCAACAATTCTCTTACTATGGTCTATACAATAAAATTCATATCCTTTAACGTTTTTCTAGATAACCAATGAAAAAGCCATTAGTTATTCTTGAGTCCAGTTTCTTTTCATGTGGATTATAAATCCTTTATTTCCACCAGTAACCCCAAACATGCAGGTACTTTAAACTGGGTTTCCTTCCCAGCTACAATTCAAAAGGAGTCTTTGAAATTGCCTTTCTAAGAACCCTATTCAATAAATACATGGCGGTTTTCAAGGCAAGCATCCACAAAGAGTACAATTATGCCTTTCTGCAACACCGTTTTGTTGCGGTGTTCCTAACATTGCGTATTAAGAACATATGCCACACTTTTCAAGGAATTTAGCAAATGGATTAGGGCATTGTTCAGTTTCATCATGTTTTCCATAATATTCACCACCTCTGTCAAACATGACAATTTTCACTTTTCTGTCTAATTGTCTTTCAACCTCATTAATAAACACCTTTAAGGCATCTATTAATTGAGATTTTTCATGCAATACATAAACATAGTCATAACGTGAAAAATCATCCATAAAGGTGATAAAATACCTTTCTCCACCAAAAGATGAAACATCAAAAGACCTACATATATCAGTGTTTATAAGTTCAAGGAGTTGTATGCTTATTATGGCTACTTTCTTAATTGTGTGTTTTCCTTTAATACAATCCACACATATACTAAGATCAACAAAATTCAAATTATGAAGGATTTTATTCTTTACCAATCTCAGTATTCTTTCTTTGGACATGTGACCCAAGCATTTATGCCACAAGTAATCTAAACTTTCATCAACTGAACCACGTTTAGTACCAACATTATGATGCAACATTAACAAAGTCCCAACAAAAAGGTTATCAAGTTTGAATTTGTACAAACCATCACATAGAACACAAGAACTAATGAAATGATTATGTTTAAACAAACTAAAACATTCATTCCTAAATTTAAAAGAGTATCCAGCTAATTAAGTTTAAACGTTCATTCCTAAATTTTTATGTTTGTTTTCAAATAACATCTTTTAATTGTTTTCTATTGTTTTCACTTGTTTTTTGAAGGTTGTTTTAAAAAATAATTATACAAACATGTAGAATAATTAAAAATAAAACACTAGACATAAAAATTATTTTTAAAACATATTTAAAAATATTAAAAACAAGTTAAAAATATTTTAGGTTTCCAAATAGATTTTTATTCTACAAAACATTATAAATCAATTTTCAAAAACCATTCTTAAAAACTGCTATTCAGAACTGTTTTCGAAAATGGTTACCAAACAAGCCCTTAGTTTCTTTGTCTAAACTTGATGCACTAGAAATTCTTTTAAATTTGGGAATGGATGTTTCAGTTTGTTTAAAACATAATCATTTCATTGGTTTTAGTGTTCTATGTGATGGTTTGTACAAATTAAAGCTTGATAACTTTTTTGCTGAGATTTTGTTAACCTTACATCAAATGTTGGTATTAAATGTGGTTCGGTTGCTAAAAGTTCAACTTATTTGTGGTAGAAATGCTTAGGTCACATATCTATAGAAAAAATACTGAGATTGATAAAGAATGAAATCCTTTCTAAATTGAATTTTAATCGTCTTGGCATATATGTGGATTGTATTAAAGGAAAACACATAATTAAGAAAACAGTCACAAGAAGCATAAAACTCTTTGAACTTATACACACCGATATATGTGGGTATTTTGATATTCCATCTTTTGGTGGAGAAAAGTATTTTATCATCTTTATTGATGATTTTTCACGTTATGACTATGTTTATGTATTGCATGAAAAATCTCAATTAATAGATGCCTTAAAGGTGTTTATTAATGAGGTTGAAAGACAATTAGACAGAAAAGTGAAAATTGTCAGGTCTAACAGAAGTAGTGAATATTATGGAAAGCATGATGAAATTGAACAATGCCCTAGTCCATTTGTTAAATTCCTTGAAAAGCCTGGCATATGTGCTCAATACACAATATCAAGTACACCACAACAAAATGGTGTTGTAGAAAGGCATAACTGTACTCTAATAGACATGGTTAGGAATATGTTGAGTTATTCTTCTTTACCTTTATCTTTGTGGATGCATGCTTTAAAAACCATCATGTATTTATTGAACAGGAGCCCTAGTAAGGCAGTTTCAAAAACCCCTTTTGAACTCTGGATGGAAAGGAAACTCGATTTGAAGCACCTACATGTTTGGGGTTGCTCGACGAAAGTAAAGGATTTATAATCCACATGAAAAGAAACTGGACTTAAGAACAACTAGTGGCTTCTTCATTGGTTATCCAAAAAAATCTAAAGGATATAATTTTATCGTCTTGGTCATAGTATGAAAATTGTTGAAACTAAATATGCTAAGTTCATTGAAAATGGCAGCATTAGTGGGAATGTGGAACCACGTAAAGTGGAAATCGAAGAAGTTAGGGTGTAGGTTTCTTTACCTATAACTTTTTCTCATGTTGTTGTTCCTAGAGTTGTTGAACAATTTGACAACTTGTAAAAATAACAAATGAATGATCAAATTACAAATAATGAAATTATTGCAAATGAACTTATAGTGGATGAACCACATGAAGTAACATTAAGAAGGTCTCAAAGGCAAAAAAGAATTGTTATTTCTTATGATTATGTGGTTTATCTACAAGAATTAGAATTTGACTTGGGAATTGATGAGGATTCAGTTTTGTTTTCACAAGCCATAGAAAGTGTTAATTCTATTAAGTGGTTAGACGTCATAAAAGAAAAGTTGAAACCCATAAATCATAATGGATTTTGGGATCTCGTCAAATTGCCTAAAGGTTGTGAGAGAGTCGATTGTAAATGGGTTTTTAAGACCAAACACGACTCAAATGGAAATATCGAACGATATAAGGCTAGACTCATTGCCAAGGATTTTACTCAAAAGGACAGTGTTGACTACAAGGAGACCTTTTCTCCTGTTTCAAAAAATGACTATTTTAAAATTATCATGGCAATGGTAGCTCATTATGATTTAGAGTTACATCAAATGGATGTAAAAACCACTTTTTGGAAGGGGAATTTAGGGGAAAAGATTTACATGGATCAACCCAAGGGTTTTTCTTTTGAAGGAAAGGAACACATGGTATGTAAACTTAAATATTCAATATACAGACTTAAACAAACTTCCCAACAATGGCATCTTAAGTTCAAAGATATCATCACTTCTTTTAGATTTAAAGAAAACATTGTTAATGGATGTATATATTTGAAGGTCAATGGGAGCAAGTTTATTTTTATGATTTTGTATGTTGATGATATCTTGCTTGTTACTAATGATCTTGGCTTATTACATGAAACCAAGAAATTTCTCTCTAAGAACCTTCAAATGAAATATATGGGTGGGGCATCCTATGTGATAGGAATTGAAATATTTTGAAACAGATCACAATGATCGTTAGGATTGCCTTAAAAAGCATATATTAATAAAGTTCTAAAAAGATTGAAGATGGAAAAGTGTTGTTCCAATTTAGAAATGAGATAAATTCAGTCTTATGCAATGCCCAAAGAATGAATTGGAACACAAAAAAAAAAATTAGATTCCTTATGCATCTATTGTTGGGAGCTTAATGTATGTACAAACTTGTATCGAGCCAAACATCAATTTTACTGTCAAAATACTAGGCAGATGTCAAAGTAATCCAAGTTTGGATTATTGAAAAGTTGGAAAGAAAGTATTGAGATACTTACAAGGAACGAAGGATCACATGCTCACTTATAGGAGATCTGATCATCTAAAGGTAATTGGATATTCAAATTCAGATTATGTTGGATGTGTTGATACAAGAAAATCGTCATTTGGTTATTTGTTCATTTTGGCTGGGGATGAAATCTCATGGAAGAGTGTGAAACAGTCTGTCATTACTGCATCCCACCATGGAAGCTAAATTTATGGCATGCTTTGAGGTGACTATTCATGGATTATAGCTACAGAACTTTATTTCCAAACTTGGAATTATCAACAGTATTACCAAGTCCCTAAAATTTATTGTGATAACTCTGTCAACAGTCTTCTTTTCGAAAAACGACAAGTATTCAAATGGTCCTAAACACATGAAAGTGAAATATGTTGTTGTTAAAGTAGTTCAAAAACAAAGGGTGCCCATCAAGCACATTAGCATCAACCTTATGATTACTAATCCATTAACAAAAAGATTACTACCAAATACATTTAATGAATATATCAAAAGAATGGGCATTATTGGGTACCATTACTGACATTATGTCATTATTTTATGTTTTCATGTATTCAACACTCTAAAATTTTTTAAATATTGTTTCTAATATTTGAATATCTTGTTTCTTATCGTTAGCATATACATAAATGAATTATGTGAATTTTAACAAGATTTGCCTTTGACAAAAACAATATTGTTGGATCATTATGATATATTTTATTACAAATCAATTTTGAAACTAAATATTGTGATACATGGAAGGGACTCTATTGAGATAATGGCATATGACCGTTATAATCTTTATGATTTTTTACTTAATGATAATTTATGATGATTTATGATGTGACCAATGTAAGAAAGGACTTAGCTTATACTACACATATTATGTTTTATTATTAAACCATGATAATGCCACTTTATTTTTTTAATGTGACACAAGTGGCTTATTTTATTATTAATTATCTTTTATTCAATTTAAAAGATAATTAAGATGGGTTTATTTTATTATTAATTATCTTTTATTTAATTTAAAAGAGAATTATGGTTAATAATATTTAGTGCTAAAATCCTATTAGTCAAGAAGATGTTATTATTTGGCATATATCATGGCATGCCCTAGGACCCACTCTATAGGCATAATGGTCATTTTACATTTCAAGCATGGAGAGTCAAAATGGGAATGAGTCAAATAGGAAAGTTACCCATTACCAAATTCATGTTTAGAGCTAGGAAAACGTACTACTTTTCCTTGAAGCTCCGAAAAAAAGAAAATCCTCTAAAAACATCAAACATTTTGCTATTCTTCAAAACAATTTCTAAATAACCGTTGTGAGACATAAAACCCTATTTTAGATTTGGTCATCTCTTTGCCCAATATATATACAGTTTTTTCTTCATCAAGAAATTTACATCAAACTAAAAGGGTTGAGAGAGAAACCAAGTTTTCTCTAATTTGTTCTTTTCTACAAATAATTTTTCTTCAAGATTAATCTCATGGATCAAAGTATGTTTTCTTGATTATTTATTCTATTGTGAAAAATCACAAACTTCTAAAATTTGGGAATTAGGATTATGATTGTTTGCATGAATTAAAGAAATCCTCACACAAAATATTGAAAAACCAAGGTTAATTTTTAATTTATTTCCTTTTCTCATAAACCAAACAAAGTACCAAGGATAACACCAAAAAAATGCCGAATACCATCAACATTTTATGCAAACTTGCACACACATAAAATTATGCACTGTTTGATAGCCAAGAAAATCAAAATATTGAGTCCAAGATTTGTCAGAGAAAACAAAAACCGCCAGTAACTAATCCTCTACAACTCAATCAGGAAAATTAGACTCAAAAGTTTTCTTTCCTTTCTTTACTTTTCTCAGAAACCAAACAAACGATCTAAGAAAAAAGGAATCAAACATTGGGCCGTACCTCAATGCAGTCGTCAACAATTCTTGATGCGATCATCGAACTGACGAAAGAAACCAAGCAACTCGGAGAATCATGCCTGCGAACAAACAACGCCATCTCAGAGTTCACACGAATCAACGGCTAAAGATTCAACAGCTCATCAGAATCAAGATCGATGAATCGAAAATATATCGAAAACATAAATAAATAGGAAGATCATAGCAAGCAGATTATACATTACCGCGCCACGGAGCCAATGAATCGAACGCTCTATGCGATCGAATGAAACGAGAAAACGTGCTCCTCAAGGGCTCTGTTGTGGCGGGAGATGTACGGGCTTAAATGGAACGAGGAAATTTGGTTGGCGCGTGGCGAACGATTCGTTTGTCTGTAGAGATCGAGTTTTTTGGCAGTTAAATAATTTTTTTTTTTTTTTTACAAGATCTTATCGGTTACCGAAACTTATCCTAACATGATGCATTGATCCCCAGCCACAGATAACATTCCTAAGAACGTTGGAGCCGATGATTTTTCTTTCCATCTTTTGCAAAATTATATATATATATATATATATATATATATATATATATATATATATATATATATATATATATATATATTGTGACGTGTCACACGACTTTGTTTAAGTTCTTAAAAAAAAACAATAAAATAAAATAAAATAATCCAAAAAAATATTAAGAATTAGTTAGGTTTGTTTTCGAGTTAATTTCATCATCCCCTAAAACTCCATGTAAATACATCCTATCACCATTAATTTTAAATTTCGGATTAACTTTTTAAAACTAAAAACAAAAAGCTATCCCATTGCAACTATCACTTCACTTTTTAGGCACAAATGTTTCTCATCTCCGATCATATCGGTTACCGAAACTTATCCTAACATGATGCATTGATCCCTAGCCATAGATAACATTCCTAAGAACGTTGGAGCCGATGATTTTTCTTTCCATCTTTTACAAAATTATATATATATATATATATATATATATATATATATATATATATATATTGTGACGTGTCACACGACTTTGTTTAAGTTCTTAAAAAAAAACAATAAAATAAAATAAAATAATCCAAAAAAATATTAAGAGTTAGTTAGGTTTGTTTTCGAGTTAATTTCATGATCCCCTAAAACTCAACATTAATTTTAAATTCCGGATTAACTTTTTAAAACTAAAAACAAAAAACTATCCCATTGCAACTATCACGTCACTTTTTAGGCACAAATGTTTCTCATCTCCGATCATATTAGCAAAAGGCTTCATATGGAATACCCCTACCATAAATAATTTACTATTAATTACTAAAGTGGGCATATGGCATGTCATATATTCTCATTATTAAAAAAAAATAATTCTAACGAGCAATCATTATTAAAAATAATTATGAAAAAATAGAATATTGTATAAAATTTGAAATTACACAATCTTATAAAATTTTAAAATCATCTACCTAATATTTTAAAAAATAATAATTTATAAAATATTTGTTAGAAATCGAATTTTTGTAAATGATTTTTAAAATTTGGCCAAACAATCCAATAAATACTTCTAATCTCTTAAAAATATTTTATAGTAAAATTTTTTTAAATAAAATCAATACACTCCAAATCTCTAAAATTGATCCAAATTAAATCAATTTCTAATCCAATCCTAAAAACTAAAAAGTAGATTTCATATAAAATTCAATTCCAAACAGGAACCAACTATAAGTCATACCCTCAAGACTCGAAACAGTTGGTTCGACGCCGTTTTCGGAGTGGTCTGCTCCACCTGATTGGCTTATTATCCCGTCCACCACGGCGAATATGATTATTGCAAAATAATAAAAAAATCAGATAAGATGAGGTGGCACTGGGACCACTGCCATCGTGTCATTTACAACTCCTCAATTCGCCCACAGTTTCGTGCCTTTTAATTGAAAGGCCCTGTTATCTCTTCGACATTTCCTCGATTCTTTCGCACCTAAATCTTCTTTTTCTACCCCTTTTCTCCCCCCATCAATGCCCATAGATTCATAAATCTTCTCAGGTTTTTTTTTTTTCAGTAAACTTCTCTTTTCTAATCCATCTCCTTCTCTGATTCCGTTTAATCGGATCCGCACTTTTTTTTTCTTTTCTTTTTAATGCATTGACGAGTGAGATCTATTTTGTCCACAATGATAAAGCTCTCTTAAATTTGAATTGCTTTTAGAGCTTTGAGTCGTGGGTTTTTGCCCGTTGTTGGGATTTTGAGGCCTAAAATTGTGGATTTTAGTTTTCACGGGTTCCTGAATTTGATTAAAATCCCTCTATTTTTGTGTATTTGTTATTTGTTGAATTCTCGATGGACTGCGAGTTCGATGATTGCTATGAGATTTACCTAAATTTGCTTTCAATTGTTTCAAGATTTTGATCGCTTCCATCTGGGCCTTATTCCGAAATTGACATAACCCGATTCAATCTACCATTTTTGTCTAGATTTTGGTTTTTGGATCGGTGGGTTTTCTCAAAATGGTCACTGTGAATCTGGGAATGCTCCATCACATACTGGACCATGTATATGGGGCATTCATGCACAGAACAAAGATAAGTCCTCCATTCTTCTCCAGAGGATGGGGTGGGGCAAAGCTTGATCTTCTGGAGAGAATGATCAAACAACTATTTCCTGAAGCTGAGGAGAACTGGCCCCCTAGTTTGATCCAACCCATTTGGAAAACGGTTTGGGAAACAAAGACGGCTTGTTTGAGAGAAGGAGTTTTCAAAACCCCTTGTGACGAGCGGCTTCTGAGTGCATTGCCTCCTGAGAGTCATACTGCAAGGGTTGCTTTCCTTACTCCCAAATTCGTGCCACCCCAGAAGATGGCTTGTGTGGTTCATCTTGCAGGTGACGTGATCAACCTTTAGCTTACTCAGTGGACGATAATTTTGTTTTTAGATTGTTGAATTGTCATTGAAATAGCAGATGGCTGCACTGTAACTTAATTTACTTTGCATTGATGGAATCCCAAATGGGTGTTTGGTTCTTGTATGCTCATTTTTCCACACAAAAATTGATCCTATTGGGTATTGTTACCTTCTGTTTGTTCTGGAATTCGGTAATCTAGATTAGGTGGATTGTGATCCGAAGTTCAAAGTTTTGGCGTGATTTATATCTGCATTGAATGTTTAATCTCCGTTTGCACTAATTTCTGCTCTTCTCATGTTTTGTTCATTTGCCTGAAATTAGTCTAAATATGACAATTAACATGGTAAAACTTGAGCTGCTATGCCAATTGAGAGTTTGATATCTAGATTGCTTTAAATACTATTGAAACTCGGAGGAGTTGGAAGCATAGCTCATTTTGATCTGCATTATGAGTTTGAATCTTCCAACTGTTTTGATAATGTATTTAAATGAAGTGTATGTGTTATGCTGGTTTATTTGCTTCAAAGCATTACGAGTTTAAATCTTCTAACTGTTTTGATAATGGATTTAAATGAAGTGTATGCTTTATGCTGGTTTATTTGCTTCAATTGATCTTTCTTTCAATTGGGTTGGGTTGTCATTCAATTGGGGAAAATTCTTAGGTTTTAGATTATGCTGTTCCCTATTCAAGTTTGCTATCTTCCAGTGGGTTTGGGGAGGATACAAGTGCAGTGTTATGTTTCCTTATATGAGAAAAAAAAAATGTCAAATTTTGATAGGTTGAAATGGTGCATTCTTGGCTTTTAATGTCTCAGAGATTAATTTTTATCAGATAGTAGTGTATATTGTTGGAGATTAATTTTTAACAGATAATACTGTATATTGTTCTAATTCAATCCAGGACCTGAGTGGTCATGTTTGTAGGTTCTCATTCAATCAATAGAAATTTGAAGTTCTGGCTTAATTTCTGTTGGGATTGATGATTTTATTATCTTCCTACTTTGATAAAGAATTCAAATGGGATGTGTGTTTTATGTTTGAATGTTTGGCTCAAAGTGTTCAAATGAAGTTTTTATTGGTGACCTTACTTTGCAAACCACATTCCATTCAGCTATTACATTTTTATATTTTAGGCATCTGATTTGTTCTATGCCACTGAAAAGCTTTGTATGCTGTAGATGGGCAAGCAAGTTCGATGTTTTGTTTGTTGAAGATGTAAAAGAACTGAATAATCAGTGTTTTTAAACAAGATTTCTGAATATTTCATCTAGTCTTATACTAAACCCAATTTTCTCATTGGTTGTATCTTGTCTGAAATCTTTTGTGAATGATTTGTTTGTTGCTAATTCTTTAGAAATACAAATAACTTTTGAATTATTTTCCATTCACTTGTCACATTCCTAACAATTCCAAAACTACAACATGTTGATTTACTGCTTTTCCCAGTTCCTACATTGAAAATAATATTGAGCTTGTCATGGCTTTTTTATAAATAATATAAATACAACTTTATAGTTTATATTCAAACCCCCCCTCACCCTTTCACAGTTAAGGCCAGAGGCAAAATTTTCCATGGTTTATTAAAGTTGCATCCCAATTAATTTCTGAATTTTGTATGATTTTGGCCTCTTACAGATTCTGGATTGCCAAATTCACTACCATGGCTATCTGATTCCTATGTTGCTTACTAATTGTGGAACAGACCATTCAGGGATCCATACTTGACCTGTTTAGGAATATCCTTCAAGGGTGAAATTTATAGCAAGCACTTGGTTATTTGCTTTATGGAGTCTAGCTTTCTATTTTCAGGCACTGGGGACCATACATTTGAGCGAAGATTGCGTCTTGGTGGTCCATTGTTGAAGGAAAACATAGCAACCATGGTGCTTGAAAGGTGAGAACAAATTCAACAGAGTTCATTTTTGAAACTGGAAGAAAAGCTTCTCCTAATTGATTAATGTGAAACAAGAATTAGTACTTCTAAATTTAGATAAAAATATGTGACTGCAGCCCTTTTTATGGTCAGAGACGACCTGTGCTGCAGCGTGGTGCTAAGCTCTTGTGTGTGAGTGACTTGCTATTGCTAGGAAGGGCCACCATTGAAGAAGCCCGTAGTCTTCTACATTGGTTAGACTCTGAAGCAGGGTTTGGCAAGATGGGTGTCTGTGGACTTAGCATGGGTAAGATTCAATAGATCCCTTTTACATATATTGAAGCTTTAGGAAAACCAGATTTTTTCCTTTGTGATTCCTGGTCAAAAGTTGTCGCTTCAATTTTTTAACTAGGCAAAAACAAACATGTTGGTTCCTGTTGTAATATGCCATTCTGGGAATAGACATCAGAACTTTGATCCTCTTCTCATTTGCATTGATGCTTTTATGGTAATTAGGCGGAGTACATGCTGCAATGGTTGGATCTCTGCACCCCACCCCTGTTGCTACCCTTCCTTTTCTCTCTCCACACTCTGCTGTTGTGGCATTCTGTGAAGGGATATTAAAACACGCAACTGCATGGGAGGCACTGAGAGAGGACCTTGCAGTGCAGAAGGCTGCAATGACTCTCGAGGATGTTAGAGAGCGGATGCGAAATGTACTGTCTCTCACAGATGTCACACGCTTCCCAATCCCCAAAAATCCCAATGCCGTTATCTTTGTTGCTGCTACTGTGAGTACCAGACTTAGTATATTACTGTGTGAATGTTTATTGGAGACAGTTAACTCGTGTTTCTCTTTTCCTTTTATAATTAGGTGTTCTCCAACACATAAAATTTAGCCTAGTGCCTTTTCCATCATCATTTTTCTTTCAAAATTTGGTTCCCTGACCTTCTGCAATCATGTGTTCAGGATGATGGATATATCCCAAAACACTCAGTGCTGGAACTTCAGAAAGCTTGGCCTGGCTCAGAAGTGAGGTGGGTCACCGGAGGGCACGTCTCATCTTTTATTCTTCACAATGGTGAATTCCGCAGGGCGATAGTTGATGGGCTTGACAGATTACAATGGAAGGAGTCTCCATCGTGACACTGGTATGGCAGTTGCCTGCTCACTGAACCTGTAAAATGAATTCAGCTGATATCTTGAGAGTTGAAACACCCCCACATTCTACAAAATGGGTGTCTGTGACTATCTTTTTAATGGAACCAGCAATAAATTGTCAACTGTGATGGAAATTTGTGTGTTTTTGATTGGTTTCACTGATGCATTCAGCAGGTCGAGATCAAAATTTTAATTGAACTTTGAGATGGGCTAACCCAAATTGAGTTAGGATTGATGAGTTCAATCCAATCCAATTAATGAAGATGATTGCACAAAATTTATAAATATAAATACATTTTCATACGTTTTTAATAATAAATAATTATTTACCGTAATATTTATAATAAAGAAAAAGAGAAGATGACAAAATAAAGAATTCAACAAAAATAATGATTAAGGGAAAAGAAGTGTTTATAATAAATAATAATATTGATAAGATAAATAATAATAATAATAATGATAAAGAAAAAGAGAAGATGACAAAATAAAGAATACAACAAAAATAATGATTAAGGGAAAAGAAGAAGAAGATCACGAAATAAAGAAAAAGACACAGAAAGGTGTCTCATTATGCCACTTTATTTTTTTAACTTTACGCCTTAATTCAAGTTTAAGGCCAAAATAGTATTTTTGAAAGAAAAAAATAACCAAAGTTGATCTCTCCCCAAAATATTTATCAATCTAATTTTTGTTTGGTTTTATACACTTAAAATAAAAATAAAAATTAAAAATTAAAGTTAAATTTGCTGTTGTACCAACACACTACTTTTACAAATTATTTTGAACACAAGTCTAAATCAATAATTATTTTTACAAAAAAAGATTACTTTGACAAGAAACTCCCTTAATTCAATGGCACTTTTTTTCCTCCAAAGGGGTTTTCTTGGATTCCCTACCTATCATTAATTATGATTTTTAAATTTTGTATTATATATAAATAAATGTATCGAGATTATATTTAGCTTAATACTATCATTTCCACCATTTTCAAAAAAATAAATTATTGGGGGAATTACGTAAACATATATTGTACATAGAATATTAAATATGGAAAAAAAAGTCACTTTTATAGGAGTATATTTTGAAGAAAATAATTATTATTTTACACACTAAAATAATAATTTTGTATATGTTTTAAACGGTATCCTCTAACGGCAACTACCTATAGAAGATAAGATAATATGTACACTTGATTGAACTCACATGCTTAGTTGTCATAACAGTCATCAAAACATCACAATTTTGGTATCTCTCTACATTAAACATACCACTAAAAATAATAATTTTTTACCTAAAAATAACAATGTTAATAACTAAAAATACAATTATAAATAAAATAGTGTACCAACTTATTTATCATTCATTACTACTTCAATATCGACATCAAATATATCACTAAAGATAGTAATATTGTTTTTATCTAAAAATAATAATATTAACAACAAAAAGCATTACTATAAATAACATAATATATCATATAATATGACTTTGGTAGTCATTATTAGATAATATGTAAAATAAATAAATAAATTTAATGGTTTAAATTTTTAATTAAAAAAATGTATATTTTTTTTTACATATTTAATAAAAAACATTAATTTTTTTTTTTAATATCAATGTAGTATAATGAAAATTGTGAATTTATATTTAAAAAATGAATGCAAACGACTTTTAAAATTTTGATTTTACATACATCCAAATATTGCTTTTAAAATTAAATACTCTTAAAAAATAATATTTTTTTAATATTATTTTTATGTTTTTATTTTGAAAAAAAATAAAAAATATATAATTTCAACCACACATGCAGATGGTTTTTTTTTTTTTTTTTTTTTTTTAATTAGGTCTAACATTCTATAAAAAAAATATAAAATATAAAATATGAGATCCATAATATGAAAATTATAAATATTATAAATATAAAAATATTATGAATGTCAAACAAATAAATATTCTATATATAAGAAATCAATATTATTTAAAATGTTAGTATTTATTTATTTATTTATTAACTTATTAATTATTATAGGTTAGTATATTTTTATATTAAAAATTAATTTATTTTAATGTAGTAATTATACATGATGTTAAAATAAAATTTTAATAAAAAAATGAAAATAATAATAAATAAATGAATTGTAGCTTTAAAAAAATAAAGTTTGTTTTTTAATTAAACATATTTTTAAAAATATGGAAAAAAAAAGAATTAATTTATAAATTTAATTAAAATGAAAGTATTAAAAAAAAAAAACAAAACTTAATTCATTAATTGTAATATGAAACTTAATTTAATTTAAAACTCATTTGATAGTGATTTTATAAAATATTTTAAATATTTATAAATTTTTATCTTTCAAGTATTAGAAATATTAGAAACGTTTTTTAGGATCATTTCTAAATGCATTTTTAGAATACGTTTGAGAGTAATTTTAAAAAATATTTTTAATATTTTTAACACCTAAATGATAAAAAAATTTAAGTATTAAAAAATATCAAAAACATTTTATAGAATTACTATTAAATAGACTCTTAAAGTACATTTAATAATAATTATAAGAATTATTTTTAATATTTTTAATATTTAAATAATAATTTTTTTTTAAATATTAAAAATATTAAAAATACTTTTTACCATTACTATCAAATAGCTCTTACTCTTTTAAGTTGAAACTTGATTTAATTTAACGAGAAGGTGGGAATGAGACTGCCGATAGTGGGGGAGGAGAAATGAAAATTCGAAACAAGAGAAAAGACTAAAGTGGGGGAGGCCCATCAATCATTCAAGCAAGGAAAGAAAAAACAAAAACAAAAATAATAAATAAATAAATAAAAGTGGGGGACGCACCATTAATTGCTTGAAGGGTGGTTTTGAAAATATAAATAAAATTATTGTTTTAATACATAAAATGAGAATTTTTTTTTAAAGTACTCTCAATGAAAATAATTTTTTGGGTTTTGAATTTATTTATGTTTTATAAATAATATATATTTATATAATTACCCTTTTTTATTTTATAATTGTCGACCCGAAAGTCTCATCCATAACATCCATATTTTATTGTAGGAGATTCTCATCGACATTCAAAAACCAAATTAATGGAAGAAATAAATTTTAAAATAAGTCTTCTCGACAAAATTAAATAGAATATTGTATGATGAGTTATTAAGTTTTAGGATATTGGGGAGGCTCTACCCAGGAAAGGGCTATGGTTCCCACTTCCCAGGGTCACTTGGTGAAGCTCCATGTAGTGTGAGTGGCAGTGTAAGAAAGTGACCCATAAATCCTATGGATATACTTCACGAAGTCAACAAGATCAGCGGCACGCAGTTAATATTAAAACCAAGGGGCCTCCATTGTTGACTTTGACAACCATGCGAAGCGCTCAACCCACACCACTCCGCGACCTTAGGCCACGTTTGCGGGACAAATGCGCGTAGAAATAAAAATTAATCAAAATTTCATAGATTTTTAAATATTTATCATTATATATTTTGTAATTTTATCAAATTAATTTATTGTTACGAGATTATATCAAATTAATATAAAAGTTTGCAAATAATTATTTATATATTTAATTATTTCTTAGCATATTTTTAAATATATATAAATACATATTGAATTTATTCTAAAAAATTTATTTTATCATTTGATTGTCCTAAAAAAATATAAAAAAAAATCAAATATAATCAAAATTAGTAAAATATTTATACATTCTCAAATTATTTAATTATAAATTAAAAATAAATAAATACAATTAAAAAAACACATAAAGATAATTTATTAACTTTAAATTTATTTTTTATTTTTTTCTATTTCTTACTTCACTGTAAATAATTATTTATATATTTAATTATTTCTTAGCATATTTTTTAAAATATATAAATACATATTGAATTTATTCTAAAAAATTTATTTTATCATTTGATTGTCCTAAAAAAATATAAAAAAAAATCAAATATAATCAAAATTAGTAAAATATTTATACATTCTCAAATTATTTAATTATAAATTAAAAATGAATAAATACAATTAAAATATATTAACTTTAAATTTATTTTTTATTTTTTTCTATTTCTTACTTCACATTTTCCCTCAACATTTCATAAATCAAACATACCTAAGTAAATTATCGTGAGCATAACCTAAATTTAGCGTAGCTTTGCCACAACTCACAAGTAGATATTTTATATTTGATTTTAGTGGGTCAAGCCTCATGGATCTGAATCCACAGCTTAAAACAAGAAAGTCAAAGCTATGGATTCAGATCCATGAGGCTTGACCGACTGAAATCAAATGTAAAATATCTACTTGTGAGTTGTGAGTCAAAACTTTCTTTGTTTTAAGCTATGGATTCAGATCCATGAGGCTTGACCCACTGAAATCAAATATAAAATATCTACTTGTGAGTTGTGGCAAAACTACGCTAACTTTAGGTTATGCTCACGAGAATATCCTCAGGGTACGTTTGGAATTTGAGGAAAAATGTAAAATAAGAAAATAGAAAAAAAATAAAAAATAAATTTAAAATTAATAAATTATTTTCATATGTTATTTTAAATTTATTTATCATTTTAATCCATAATTAAATAATTTGAGAATGCATGAATATTTTATTAATTTTGATTATATTTGATTTTTTTAGGATAACTAAATGATAAAATAATTTTTTAATATTTTTTTAAAACCAAATATAATCTTAATATAAAGAAAATGACGGTTGAATTTATATTTTTAATTTTTTTTAATAATATAGAAAAAAAAAAGTAAGGTTATCTAATTTGTGGTATTAATGGAAATAATTATTTTTTAATAATGTTATTGAGTTTATCTATATCTAAATTAGTATTTTGAAAATGTCTTTTAAATTAAAAATAATTTTTAAGATTTTAAATTTTTTATCCCTGTTTTTTATTTTTAAAAACTAAAAAGTAGTAAATCCTGTATTCTGATTTATTTTTTATGAAAATATTATATATTTATATTTTAATAAAAACAATTTTTAGTATTTTTCATTTTTTCAATTATATCTCATGATGTTTTAAAAAAAAAATCTTAAACCACTTTAAATTTATTTTAAAAATATTTTATTTTTAAAATAAATTTTCAGAAAATATTTTTAATCCAAATTTGTAAAATATATTTTACACTAAAGAAACAAAAATGGAAGGAAATTCCAAATAAGCCCTCAAGACCGCCCTTAGCTGGAATCCCATTTACCATAT